>NC_058373.1:69195000-69523214 GCF_018350175.1 Felis catus | reverse complement strand
AAATAAGGGACTTCTAGATGACTTCCAAGGGTAACTTCTAATTCTAAAATACATTTTTTTTTTCAAAAACATTTTGCATATGGGGCGCCTGGGTGGCTCAGTTGGTTGAGCTTCTGACTTCGGCTCAGGTCATGATCTCACGGTTCCTGAGTTCGAGCCCTGTGTCGGGCTCTGTGCTGACAGCTCAGGGCCTGGAGCCTGCTTCGGATTCTGTGTCTCCCTCTCTGCTTCTCCCCCGCTCATGCTCTGTCTCTCTCTCTCCTTCAAAAATAAATAAAAACATTAAAAAAAACACTTCACATATTATTCTTTCATAGACATAGAGAAAATGATAAACACATAAAGGAGTAATGGGATTTCCGATAATTTTTTTAAATTGTGCTTTCCCATACTTTTCCTAGTTACCTGCATTGTGCAGGTACCATTTTTGGATTTAGAAAAAGTATAAATGTTAATAATATGACACATTTCCAAACCTAGAAGCATAATGGTTCTCTGTCCCGGATTCACAGGAGAATCACCTTGGAATCTCTTTAAAAATATTGATGCCTGGGCCACACTCCAGAGATTCTAATTCATTTGCTTAGGGTAGAGCATGGGTCTACTGTGCAGCAAGTACTAAGAATCACTGACCCAGAGCATTTTGCTGCTCTAAAAGGTTTGAACTTAAGACAGTAATGTAAGCAAACAGTCAATGGTCTCTGAGAGCCTCCTTGTATGCCTCCCACTGGACTAACCTTGAATAAGACATTAATGGAAATACTCAATTTGTAAAAATAAGTCTTAAACTTCCTTTTGTGACTTTGAGCAAATACGATTTTAATTAAAGAAACTGAGAAGACCCACACCATGATTCCATAGGTCTTGTGAGTTGCCTCAAGTGACTTTATATTTGGGCTATCTACACAGTTTTTGTATTTGTTTTTGAATCTCAACCCCCCCCCCCCCCACCACCACCACTTTAGGCGTCTAAGATGCTATCTGTTTCTAATACTTTATGCCATTTTCTGAGCAGTTGCATTTGGATTGAAACTTGAAAGGGATATTTTCATTTATTTATTTTAATTTTATTTTATTTTTTTTAATTTTAAGTAGGCCCCATGCCCAACATGGGGCTCAAACTCACGACCTGCAGGCCAGGAGTCACATGCTTTACCAGGGCGGTGCCCCAAAGAAAAAAAAATTTTTCTAAGTTTATTTATTTATTTTGAGAGAGAAAGAGACAGCACGAGTGGGGGAATGGCAGAGAGAGAGGGAGAGAGCGATGATCTCAAGCAGGCTCCGAGCTGCCAATACAGAGCCCAATTCGGGGCTGGAACCCATGAAGCTGCGAGATCATGACCTGAGTTGAAACTAAGTCAGACATTTAACCGACTGACCCACTCAGGCACCCTGAAAATTTTCTATTCAAACAACCAGATTTGCAAGAATGGATCTCTCTAAAGGGGGAAAAAAAAGCTTTCATAGATAATGTCTTACATTCTGGGGTATGCCACTTAACAATGTCTGTACAATAATTGTTCTGCCCTCTTCTGTGGTCCAACCAGCTTCCCTAGTATGCTGTTTTAAAAGGTCCTGTAGCTTCCATAAAATGGGTTTCCATTGCAAATCCCCAGTTTATTTGTGTTATTTAACTCTCCTATCATCACTGCATTCTGAAAAGGACCACCTCACACTATTTTATTCAAGATGTGATTTATTCCGTGTCAGTAAGAGTCTTAATGAGAGGAAACTTTTTTCCTCCATTTTGTTTGTTTGCAATTTCAAACCCCTTTAGTGTAAAAACAATTTGGTGGGGAGTGGGGAGCGGTAAAATACTACCTTCCTAGTTATTGTTGGGTTTCTGCGTCATTTCTATGTGGATTACATTTTTTTTTTTTTTTAATTTCTGGTTTATGGCTCTGCGGGTGTCATGAAATACCCCTGTCAGCAGTGACATGAACTAGACAGTGCTGGGAGATGTTGGCTAGTAATACCATTCTTCCCTAACAATTACCTTTTTTTCATTTCAGGAGAGCTGTTGTGCAATTCACATTTTAACAAGTTCCCATTATAGCACTTCCCTCCAGCACTTGCTTAGGAAACTGGGAGGATTGCCATTCCCACAGATCTTATTAAAGGATAAGAATGACAACCATAGCATGAGTCATGATGATACATTACTGATGGCCCAGGATGCTTCTTCAAGCGTGATTACTTTGGATTCATTCTGGTGATTAATTTCAGCTATCTTGGATGTGGGCTAACTTGTCTTTACATCAGGTATCTGAATGACCAATGCAGGTCCTTCATGGCACTTATTCCTATGTGCTAATTTTTAAAAGCCTCAATTGGTTCAGATATAAGCACTGCTTTATGGCCTGAATTTTTTGGAAGGAAGATTATTGTGCACTGAATGTTTATGTTTCCCCTAAACTCATGTGTTGAAGCCCTAACACCGACATGATAGTATTTGGAGATGGGGCCTTTGGGAGGTAATTAGGGTTAGATGAGGTCATGAAGGTGGGGCTCTCATAATGGGATTAGTGTCCTTAGAAGAAACCCAAGAGAGCTCACTATCTCACTCCACCATATCAAGACATAGTGAAAAGGTGGCTCTCTACAGGCCAGGAAGAGGGCTGTCTTCAGTAATTGAATCAGCCAGCACCTTGATCTCAGACCAGCCTCCAGAACTGTGAGAAAATAAATTTCTGTTGTCTAAGCCACCCACTCTGTGGTATTTCGTTATGGCAGCCTGAGCAAATTAATGTGAGGATTAAGTAGGATTCAGAAAAATTGAATAAGTACCTTTTGGTACTTGGAGGCAAAGTCATCCCCTAAAACATAAACATAAATGTAGGGGTGTTTAATTGGTAGGAGCTTATTGTATAAATGTAAACATACTCAACACTGTCCAATGACTTTTTTTTTTCACCTTATCTTGGATATCTTCCATATGTGTCACTCAGTTTTGCCTCATTTTTTTAAAGGCTATAGAGTATACATAGGATAGGATGTATGATAATTTAGTTAACCAGTCTCCAGTTGATGGACATTTAGGTTGTTCCCTTTTGTCACTATTATAAAAATGTTGCTGTGAACATCCCTAGGGTCCTTGTCAACATAGTTCTATAGGAGAAGGTTTGTGGACTAAATTATGTCTATAGTCTTGTAGTAAATTGAATAGCGTCCCCCCAAAATTCACATCCATCTAGATGGAAACTCAGAACCTGACTTTTTTTGGAAATAAGGTCTTCACAGATTTAGTTAGTTAAGGTGAGGTCATATTGGATGACAGTGGGCCCTAAATCCAATGACTGGTGTTCTCATAAAAAGAGAGGAAGACACACAGATAAACAGGGAAGAAGTCCATGTGATAATGGAGACAGAGACTGGAGTAATGCAGCTACAAGCCAATGATTGCCAGAGCCACCAGAAGCTCGGAAGAGGCAAGGAAGGATCCTCCCTAGAGCCTGCAGAGAGCATGGTCTTTGGCAACACCTTGATTTTGGGCTTGTAGTCTCCAGAATTAAGGGAGACTCTCTTTCTGTTGTTTTAAGCCACCCAGATTCTGATACTTCATTACAGGAGCCCTAGGAAATGGACACAAGTTTCTTTCTAAAAGAGGTCCATTCAAATGAATCCAGCTAACAACCAGGGCTAGCTAGCTAGATTCAGTGGGAAAAAAATATAACAAGTAATAAAACAGTATCGCCAAAGCTGCCAAATTAAATTCTAAACTTTCAGAAATTTGCACAAGAAGTTTTATTTAATTTCCTACTTGCTTATGATTAGTTCCTGTAATAAAGTGATTTTTAGAAGTTAATTACAAAAGAAGGACAATTATTGTATAAAATGGAAAATGCAACTAACCCAAAAAAAGGTAATAAATCATACCATGGAAACAAAAAAAAATTTTTTCCCATAGACATTTTGAGTTCAACTCTTCCAGACTTTTTTGATTTATATTTAGACTTACTAAGACTATACGGTTTTATAACATGCTGTTTCATGAAGAGCCATGCTTTCATCTTTTAAAAAGGCAAAGAAAAAAAGTATGGCTTAATCTTTATTTCAATGTTTTTTAATGTCTCTGATAGCTCTTGCCAGATGTTCAGGCTCTGTTGCTCCCATCCCACCCTGACCAAGATCACGAGGCACCCACCAGACTTCCACACTCCTCTCCACCCAGCCTGCAGCTGGAGCCACACCCCATCTCCCAGGACCTATGCTGGCACTACTACTCTTTCTAGATAAGAGTAATTTTTTTAGAATATTGGCTTTCTCTCCCTTAAAGGATTCAGAGTTCAGGTAAGTTTGGGCAGCACTGCATATAACTTTCTTTTAGAGATTTACAATTCATGTTAGTATTTTTTTCAATTTAAATCCAAGTTAGTTAACATATAGTGTAATAATGGTTTCAGGAATAGAATTTAGTGATTCATCATTTACATATACCATCCAGGGCTCATCCCAATGCATGCCCTCCTTAATGCCCATCACCCATTTAACCCATCCCCCGCTCCCCTCCCCTCCAGCAACACTCAGTTTGTTCTCTGTATTTAAGAGTCTCTAAAAAAAAAAAAAGAGAGAGAGAGAGAGACTGAGAGTCTCTTATGGTTTGCCTCCCTCTGTGTTTTTATCTTATTTGTGCTTCCCTTCCCCTGTGTTCATCTGTTAAAGTTAGTATTTTAAAGACTGAAAAGTGCTATAGTAAAGAAATAACTTATTTAATATTTGTTTAATCCAAAGTTGCCAAACTTTGTGTCCAAGGAAGACTTTTTCTTTTTCTTTTTTCCTCTTTGTTCAATCTATCAACAGCTTATAGAACTGGTATTGTGAAGAACAGAGCTAATTTGGGGTAGGAACTTGAGCCAGTTTAGGTTCAGACTCAATTTTGTCACTGTAGGAGTAGTTTTGCCTTTGCATCCAGCTCTGAGAGGTGGACTTCAGTCTTGTAATCTTCCTACTGCCCCCATCTCCTGAGGCTGGGGATCTGCTTTCCTCTTTCACGTCTCCTTTCCGTGGACATTATCCTGCTTCTGATTATTGCTGTCCTGCCCATTTTGTTTCTTTCCTGCCTGCCACCCTGCCCTTGAACTCCCCTCTGTAAGGTCTGTTTGTTATGAGGCACCAGCAGTGTTGAGCCCCCATGGTTGGGTGTGTGTTGCATATGGCATAGCTTTCAGATGCCGTGTACCGATTACCAGGCCATCAGCACCACAGCGGGTCTGTCTTCCCACCACTGGTCCCGCTCCTAGAGCTGGTGTAATTCCAGGACTCTGCTTTCCAAGGCAGCACTCAACCATACTGTGTTCTCTTGGAAAGATCACTGAACAGGTAAAGTTCGGAGTTGGGGGATATTCTGCAAAGAGATACACAATCAGTGCTCTAGGCACTACTGAAGTGTTTTACATAGGTTACCCTACTTCCCAGCATCCCCAAGGGAAGAATATTATTATCTCCACTGTGCAGGTAAGGTAAAAATAAAGCAGAAAGGGTCCAAAAGCAGTGATCCAGTCTTCTGATAGAGATGAGCTTTGCTCCAAGGCTAGTGTTCTTTCCACTCTAAGATGCTGCTGTCTACCATCTTCCAGTTGGTAACAGTGTACCCTAATTGCTGGAAATCTACTTGGGGAAGGAGGAAAATAGTCTCTTGGGATTCAGAGTTGAAAATCTATAAATAACAAATGTTACCTGCTGTCCAGCTCTTGAGTTGTAACAGAGAGCTGCATCAGAGACCTCTATTTGTTTTTGTTTTTTAAATTTTTTCAATGTTTATTTTTGAGAGAGAGAGAGAGAGTGCGAGTAGGGGAGGGCAGAGAGAGAGGGAGATACAGAATCTGAAGCTGGCTCCAGGCCCCGAGCTGTCAGCACAGAGCTAAACGCAGGGCTCAAACTCATGAACTGCGAGATCATGACCTGAAGCCAGATGCTCAACCGACTGAGCCACCAAGGTGCCCCCAGAAACTGTCTTAACAGGAGGATCTCCTACTACCCTACAGTCCCCACCACTTCCACCCTCCAGCAGCCCTCAAACCCCCCTCTCCCCCACCCCACCCCCTTGCCACACACACACACACAAACTTTTGCTGCTTCTGAACCACGGAGGGCATCGGTACAGCGGTGGTGATTGAAATAATCATAAACCTTGTAAACTGGGAGTGAAATCTGCTCTTTTCCACTGCTACTGCCTTATCTGAAATGTTCCCTAATGCCATTCCTTCCTTCCACAGTCTACACAGGAAGGTGGGGAAGGGAGGAGCAGAAAAAAAAGGGATTGACTTCCCACTTGGACTGCCAAAGTCAAGTGCCTGGAATTTTCCAAAGGCTGTGAAGGCTGAGCAGTGGATGCAGTTATTTATGGAATGGATGAGCTATTGCTGTCTTGTATTTAGGTCTCTTTAGGCATTGCCCTTCGTCAGTCTGCACTGATGAGAATGACACACACCACAGTAAAAGCTGTGGCTCCCTGAACCGCTGGCGTGAACTACAGCACTTTCATACCTAAGGTTCTTGCCAGCAGTCCCCCCTCCCTCCCACCAGCCATCTTGTATCCTGGTGACGGCTTAATCCTCCTGAAGTACTGATTTAACCATCAAGTTTCCTCGCTCGATGTCTATGCATTTTTTTAACTGACATTTTTACTATGCGCATTTATGTTAATTGGCATGGATTGACTTATATCATATGACATTTATTATAAAAAACAGTTTACAGAGTTGTAGGTAGGATATAATCTCACCTCTGTTCCTAGATATAGTTACATTTGCATAGGAAAAAAAAACCCATATATTCAAGATGGAAATAGTGCTTATTCATGAGTAATAGACTTCTAAGGGTTTCTAGTGATCTTTTTCTTTCCCCAAAACCTTTGCTTCATCACTCCAGATTTTCACAACCTGTCAAGTGACCACGTACGTTTTCAGGCTTTGCTCTTGCTACCCTGCTTGTCAAAAATCCTCTCCAGCTTGTCAGGCCTGGTTCAAATCTTCCTCCATGACACCCCCACCCCCACCCCAGCTGTCCAGTTAGAAGTGTACATAAGACTTTGCATGAGTGTTCTTTTCTCACACGGGTGCTTATGTTCAGGGTGTATGCTATGCACTGTCCCTGAATGACATCCCTACCCTTAAACAGATGGGGTGGGGGCAGAAATGCTAACTCAGCTGCCTGTTCATTCAGATAGAAGGAATATAAGGTATTCAGAAGGAAGGAATAAGAGAATGACCAGAGGAGTAATTCCCTCAGACACTGCTCACTGGGAGGGCTAGCCATGAACCACCTTTCTATGCTCAAGGACTCGTGCAGGGATACTAAAAGCATGTATGGGATGACCTTTATTTATTTATTTATGTAAGTAATCTTTACACCCAACATGGGGCTTGAACTCACAACCCTGAGATCAAAAGCCACATGCTCTACTACTGACTGAGCCAACCAAGAGTCCCTCTTTTTTTTTAAATCCATAAAAAGAGAAAAGCTTGATTGAGCTCCAAGTGAAAAAAATTCAATTTTGGTTGACTCAAAAGTGTCAATGAAGAAGACGAACCTGCAGTCTCATCGCTAAAATGTATATATTTCAAAAGTTGCAACATGAAGGCAAATCTCTTTATTTTCACTTTAAATTATGTCGACACCAGGCAGCGACATGAGATCTATAGGCCAGGGCTGCTCTTCACTGGTATAACTTTAGAACCTGAGTCTGGGGATGGACTGCCTGAGACACTGTGCCCTAAGAAGACCTAGAAATGAGAATATCGGGATTCGCATCTGGCCTTCAGACAACCCGAGGCCTTGTTTTGGCTGACATCTCTCTGTGTTAACACAGCACATTCCTTGAGTCCTAGGACTCCGTTATTTGTCTTCTCTCAACATCCAGCCTCCCTTGAGATAAAGTCCCATGTCTTACACTCTTCATCCTCTTCCTATGAGGGCCCCACCGATGCCTTTTGTGGGTTATCAGGAAATTCCTGTTTATGATGGTAGTGATGAAGAAACAGCTTGAAAGAAAGTGACTTCATCCATGTGCGTTGAATTTTTTTTTTCTTTAAAATAGCATACCTACTTAGTGGAGGTCATACGCAAGGAATGTTCTATGTTGCAACACCCCTAGAGCCCAGGGGTCCTGCTCCCTCCCCTCACTCACCCCACTGGCCTCTCTCAACAGTCCCACCTGTTACAGGTGTGGCCACACACAGGCATGTGCCTGCTTGTGCTTGGCTCTTAAAGGCATTGCCAATGCAAAATATATCTTAAAATATTTCTACCACCAACCTAAAGTAGTGACCCACTCACCATTACTTAATTTTTTGTATTAAGTAGGTAAGGACCCAGTTACCAGGGAGGAAAAATATATCGCTTTTATCATCTAATGACATCTTAGTTCTGATTAGTTTATCTGTGAGGCCTCTCATTGCTCTGAACTCCCACAGCATTTAGGATATACCTTTTGTCATTGCACTCACCACAGTTTATTCGAATGATCTCTTTCCCTGTTTATCCAACCCCCTAGGAGGTCCTCTGGACTATCTGTAGCAGCTGATGCAATGTCAGCCTTGTACATGGTAGGCCCTCAAAAATATTGCTGAACCAAACGTAAGCAACCCATGCCTTAGGCAAGCCCTGGAGAGTTCTGGAAAAAAGAGCCCCCCCCACCCCCACCTCCCAAGAGTGGAGGAATGTAGTCTTGCAGTGAGAAAATGTTTTTTCAAATACACCACTTGATTGGCTTCTGCAAGGGCTCCCATCACAATTTGATTAACCTTGACCAGTGGCTTACCTTTGAAGATGGGTACACTCTGTGTGTGTCTACTAAGATGAAGAGAATTTCCTCAGTAGTTAAAAGCAGATGAGGGACAGACCCAACCCTAACCTCATATTCTAGTGTTTCCAGTCCCAGAGAGACTGAGTTTGCTTTCTGGGATAGGGTTTGCATCAGACATATTTCTTGTGTTCTTAAGAGTCTAACACAGAGTCTGACACATATTAGGAATTGAAACATAATAGCTAATAATTATAGAGTGCTTACCATATGGCAGACACATTCCTCTAAGCATTTTATATGTATGAACTCATTTAATCCTCACAACTATGAGACAGATACTATTATAATCCCCATTTTACAGATGGGCAAACCAAAGCACACGAGAATTTTTATGACTTGTGCAAGGTCACACAGCTCCAGAGTCCATGCTTTTTAAATACTTTGCCTTAGTACCTTTAAATGCAAGTGAAGGAATAAATCTCTCCCTGCACCATACTTTTATAGCGGATGTTTTCCTCTCCTGGGACAACACTTAAGGCAGTCTCCCCCACCAGACTGTCACTAGCTCAGGGTCATTCTTTGACTTTTGTCCACCCTCGGTTCCTAGAGCTTGATTGCCGCGCCATAGCAAGACTACCGGGCGTGCGCGTGGCCAGCAGGGGGCACTATGGGCACACGTCCTCTTCCCTCCTCCCTCCAGTCCTGCGCGACCTGAGGGGGGGGCCGAGCCAGCGTTGGGCGGAGCCTGGGAGAAGCGTCAAGGGGGAGCTATCCCGGCGGGCCGCGCGCGCGGCCGCGTTTGAATGGCTCAGAGTGGGGCTCGGCCCGGGAGCCGAGGGACGGTCTAGGCTGCCGGGCGCAGCTCGTCAGCGCCGGGGCAGGGCTGAGGTGCCGCGGTACCATGAGGCGCCGGTAAGTGATGGCCGGGCCTGTGCGAGCCCGGCGCCCGCAGCTGCCGTGCCGAGGCCGCGCGTCTCCTCCGGTCCGGCCGCGCCCTGGGCCCACCTGCAGGCCCCGCGGCGGCCTCCGCTCGGCGGAGCCCGTCGGCGGCGGGGCTGCGGGGTCGGAGGGTGGGGAAGGGCGGGGCGGCGAGACCTCCGTTTCCCGCGAGTAGCCCCTGCCCGGCCGCTGCGGGGAGGGTCAGGACCGCGGGCGCGGGAGGCCGACTGGGGGTCGCCGCGGGGGCCGGGCCGGGAGAGGCGTGGACGCGACCAGCTGTCACTTATTTATCTGCGGGTGGAGCCGACATCTGCACGCCGGGGAGGGGGAAGGACGGAACGCGTCTGCGGCGATCTGTCTGAGGGCTGGTTTTCCCGAGCCGCCTAGGCCGGGCCTTGGTATTTCCTTATATTCTGACGGGTCCTTGGTTCCCTGACAGATAAGCTTTTGTTTAGCAGGACAGAAACTTGACATAACTGCATACGAATTGCTGATTGCAACTTTAAAAACCTCATTGTACTTGCTGAAAAGTTGTTCTGTAACAGTACCTAGGCTTTTACCACGCTCTTAAATTGGCGTAAATATGGAGATAACAAAGAGTTCAGTTGTTTTCTTGTGGCTTGTAAAGTTCTTTGAAAACAGAGGTGTCTATGTCAGTTTCTTTACAGATTAAAAGGAAAAAAAAAAAAACAGTAACAAAAATTAGGTGTGTAATTACCAGTTTAGCACTAGCAAAAAATTTGAGAAACTAGACCACCTAATAGCTTCAACTTGTGTAAATGGTTTATTCTGGGTTTTTTTGTTTGTTTTTGTTTGAACCTGCTTCAGACTTGAATCAGAATTTTATACGTTGAGGCTTTTACTGGGCTAATAACTAGCACTGTAGTGTTAGCGATGATAAATATTTATTTTGGGCCTTCTGGGTGTTAAGCACTGTTTGAGAGCTTTGCTTTGTGATGGGTACTATTATTATCCCCATTTTGACAAAGAGGAAACTGAGCCACAGAGAAGTTGAGCAACTTGTACTAGGTTACACAGCTAATACGTTTGGGACCCAAGCAGGCTGGCTTCGTGCTTTTACCTATGCTTCTTTACTGCCTCCTTTATATATGGCTTTTTTTAGTTTACAAAGCTCTTTCATTTACTTCTCTTAACTGGGGGTATAAAATATGTGAAGTGTGTTTGTGTATATATGCATTCACACACTATTAAATTCAGCTCTCTGCTTTTGTTGACCGTACGTAAGTTTTGCGTACTGAGCAAAAATTCCGTTGGATATTTTAAGATAAATGGAGTTCATAAAGTTCATGTTTGTGTCGTAGTTTATAATATTAGTTCCTTTGTGTCATGTCCTGAAAGTGTAGAGAACAACAGTTTGAAACCTACATACTCTTTAAAATATACCTTTATATATTTTTATTCTGAGAATTTAATTGAGTGGTTACTCTGTTCTTGGAATGATTATACTTACAGCTCCATGACAAGAAATAAAGGTTCAAAAAAAAAATCCTTTCATAAGAAATCAGCAGTTTGTGGTGATTTACAGCAGAGCAGTTAAATTTCATTCATCAGTTATCAAGCTTTTGATTGTCTCTATGCCCAGCAGTGTTAGGTACAGTTGGTTATACAAAAGAAATGTGCCAGGGCAACAAACCTTAGTTTGGGATGTGAGATTAACAACAACAATATAAAATACTCTTCTTTAGTACAGAGGGTGTATGGTGAACTGAACTGGACTGATCGGTAATGCTTCTGCAGAGAACCAACACATAAAGGATGGATCTAGGGCATTGAATAGAAGTGTGAATGGGGAATTTTAGTGAGGAAACAGTGTGTTCAAAGACTTGGAAGTGAAAAGGATAAAAAAAATACTGATTCAAAGGGGCACATGCACCCCAATGTTTTTAGCAACATTATCGACAATGGCCAAATTATGGAAAGAGTCCAAATGTCCATTGACTGATGAATGGATAAAGAGGATGTCCATTGACTGATAAATCGATATATATCTATATCATATATCTATCTATATATCTGTATCTCATCTATCTATTTCTATAATGGAATATTACTCAGCCATCAAAAAGAATGATGGCAAATTTGCAACCATGTGGATAGAGCTAGAGTGTATAATGCTAAGAGAAATAAGTCCAAGAAAGACCAATACCATGTGATTTCACTCATGTGGAATTTAAGAAAGCAGATGAACATGAGGGAAGGGAAGGAAAAATAAAATAAGATGAAAATCAGAGAGGGAGGCAAACCATAAGAGACTTTTAACCATAGAGAACAAAGTGAGAGTTGGTGAGGGAATGGGATAATGGGTGATGATGAGTATAAAGGAGGGCACTTGTGATGAGCACTGGGTGTTGTATGTAAGTGGTGAATCACTAAATTCTGCTCCTGAAACCAGTGTTAAACTATATGTTAACTAACTTGAATTTAAATAAAATCTTGGAAGGAAAAAAAAAAGACTTGGAAGTGAGAATAAAAATGATTTTTCTTGAGAACAGCGAACCTGATCTATTTGGAAAGTTCCTATTGAGAAAAATGAGATTATGTGGGCAGGACTGAGGAGTGTTGTATAAGACACATATGGCAGAGAAGTTTAAGTTTAACGTATATGTATATACACAGAGAGATGATTTTGGAAGTTTTGAAACTTATATCAGTGGCTCTCAACTGGGGACAATTTTGCCTGCTTTGGGACATTTGGCAGTGTCATGGCTGGAATGGGGAGAGGTGCTAACTAGTATCTAGTTGACAGAGGCCATGAGTTCTGCTGCTAAGCATCTTACGATAGGACAGCCCCTCCATTAGAAATAATTACCCCAAATGTCAAAATGTCAGCGGTGCTGAGGTTGAGACCCTGTTGTGAGTTGGTTGTTTATATGGCCAGCTTCTGCTTCCATGTGCTGTAAAATAAGTATGAATGATGAATTTTAGGAGCATGAGTACAAACAATATTAAAGCTGGGGGAAGCTGGCTCAGAGACCTCAAGAAGGAGGCTCTTGTTGGAGTCCTCGAAGAAGGGGGAGATTGTAAGGAAATAGGATGAGGGCAATGAGAATGACAAGCAGTGATAAAATGAGACAATTATTTAAATAACAATTTTTCCTAAGTTTGAAAATAATGCGTGTTCACTGAAAATAATGCATGTTCATTATAGGAAATTTTGGACATGTAGAGAGTGAAAAATTAAAAGCACTTATAACCCTCCCACTCCCTACCCCAGGCAGAAACAACAACTGTTAAACATTTTCATGTGGTGGTTTTTTTCAAATCTTTTTTTCAAATCGTTTAAAAACTAGGACTATACATTTTTCTCCCTGTGGGCTTTTATTGTTTGGTGTGTTTATTTGTTTGACTCAGCATGTCATGAGTATTTCCCATTCCTTGAAAAATGCTCTTTTTAATGGTCACAATCTTTTTTGGTGTGTGTGTTCTTTTGAAATTGGGAATTTTGCTTATATTCCAGAGAGACACTTTGAAGGAAGAAATAGAATATGATGACTGATTAACTATAGAAATCAATAGGGGTAAAATTCAATGGTATCTCCAAGGTTTTAAACCTAGGAAGCTAAAAGAATGGCAGGGCTACTGAAATAAATCGGTTTCTGATAATAATTTGAGGGGGGGCAGGGGATTCTCATAATAATATCCATCTTAGGTATGTAAACTGCCATCACAGAGACCCATAAAAAGATTTTAATAAGGACCTTTGCTGCCTATCAGCTTACATTCTTCCTAAAACTCTTAACAATAATAGTCTTTATTTTTTTTTTTTTGTTATCTTTGTTTTTGTTTTTGTTTTTTTACCTTTTGTTTTTTGGGCTAAGCTTATTTTTCAGTTCCTAGCAAGTTTTCATTTTTCCTCTTCTTGAAAAGTTTTTTTGTTTTTTTATAATTTTTTAAAAATTTTTTTTAACATTTATTTTTTTTGAGACAGAGACAGAGCATGAACAGGGGAGGGGCAGAGAGAGAGGCAGACACAGAATCGGAAACAGGCTCCAGGCTCTGAGCTGTCAGCACAGAGCCTGACGCGGGGCTCGAACTCACGGACCGTGAGATCATGACCTGAGCCGAAGTCGGCCGCTTAACCGACTGAGCCACCCAGGTGCCCTGAAAAGTTTTTTAATAATTTACTTTCTATTAGAATACTAAATAAGGCTCAGGTTTGTTGGTCATGAGTCTTTGAGAGATTAAAGGACTACTTGGGTTTTTTGAATGTATAGATTGGTACAGTTTATAAGCAAGAGGTGAGTATAACTCTTTTCTGGAGGAGGAGGAATTATCTTTAAAAATGCTTGCCCAGGGGCACCTGGGTGGCTCAGTCAGTTGAGGTCCGACTTCTGGCTCCCGCTCAGGTCATGATCTCACGGTTCATGAATTCGAGCCCCACATCAGGCTCTGTGCCGACAGCTGCAATCCTGGAGCCTGCTTTGGATTATATGTCTCCCTCTCTCTGCCCCTCCCCTGCTCTAGCTCTCGCTCTCTCTCTCTCAAAAAAAAAAAAAAAAAAAAAAAATATATATATATATATGTATATATATATTTCTTTATGCTTGCCCAGGGGCACCTGGGTGGCTCAATTAGGCGTCCGACTTCAGCTCAAGTCAGGTCATGATCTCACTGCTCATGAGTTCGAGCCCTGTGTTGGGCTCTGTGCTGACAGCCCGGAGCCTAGAGCCTGCTTCAGATTCTGTCTCCATCTCTCTGCCCCTCCCCTGCTCTCTCTCTCTCTCAAATATAAAAGATAAAACATAAATAAATAAATAAATAAATAAATAAATTTTAAAAAATGCTTGCCTAGAGGTGCCCAAGTGGCTTGGTTAAGTGTCCAACTCTTGATTTTGGCTTAAGTCATGATCTCTCAGTCTTGAGATCACGCCCTGCATTGGGCTCTGTGCTGAGAAGTGTGGAACCTGCTTGGGATACTCTCTGTCCCTCTCTCTCTCAAAATAAAATAAAAAATTTTTAAAAAATGCTTGCCCAGTGCCTGATAACATCAACCCACTCAATATTACATTACTGTTTTATGAGTCATTATATTTGTTGATCTATATCAGTTTAGTGCTTTCTGGAAAATGTATTTTAGGGAAATAATTTTTTTTTAAAAAAGCTTAAAACTAATACAAATGGTGCCTTTACTGGCAACATACACTTTTCAAATTGGATAAGATATAGTTTGACTTTGCTGGATTCAAATGCTGTGTTTACTACTCTGTGCTTATGTCCGAGTATCTTCTCTAATATTCATTAGTTTTGTATTCCCATCTTTGTTCTTGGGACATAATGAAGGTAGAGATGGGAGAAACAGTCTTCTGAAAGTACCCCTAGTTTGCTTCCCCTTGACCACCTCACTCTCTTTCAATTTTTAAGAATACTTTTTTAATGTTTATTTTTACTTTTTTTTTTTTAATGTTTATTTATTTTTGATAGAGAGAGACAGAATGAGAGTAGGAGAGGGGCAGAGAGAGAGGGAGACACAGAATCTGAAGCAGGCTCCAGGCTCTGAGCTGTCAGCACAGAGCCCAATGCAGGCTCAAACTCATGAACCGTGAGATCATGACCTGAGCTGAAGTCAGATGCTTAACTGAGCTACCCAGGCGCCCCTGTTTATGCTTACTCTTGAGAGAGAGAGAGAGAGAGACAGAGACTGTGTGAATGAGTGAGGGTCAGAGAGAAAGGGAGATACAGGATCCGAAGCAGGCTCCAGGCTCTGAGCTGTCAGCACAGAGCCCGACGCGGGCGGGGCTCGAACTCACTCACGAACTGCAAGATGATGACCTGAGCCGAAATCAGACACTTAACCAACTGAGGCACCCAAGCACCCCTCTCTCTTTCAATTTTACACACTGCCTCAAATTCTTTTTGCCTTGAACAGTCATCCAGGAATGCCCATGCTAGCATCTCTTCTCACTAATCTTAAAACAGGCAGCTTGGTGTTATATGGGAAAGGCATTAACACTGCAAGTCACAGTTCTAAGCTTCTCTCTCCTGCTGGTGACTGAGTGTTCTTGGGCAGATCCTGTAATCTCATTTGTAAATTGAAATTATCTCCAAGGTCCTTTCCAGCTCTAAGAGTCTGTGAATCTGTGAAGTATTTACTTTTCAAGGGTAATTGCCTCTGCTGAGACTATTCTAAAGACATTCTAAGATGTCTTTCACATCTTAGTGTGCATTAATTAGATGATACCTCCCAAAGGCATTTGTAAAAGCTACTCCCATGTAATAGGATTGGGGAAGAAATTTTAGAACGGAATTTAAGTGCCACTAGCATATAAGCTTCAGGAGGGCAGGGATCATTGTTCACTGATGTTTCCTTAGTGCCAGGAATGGTAATTAGCCTGTAACATGTACTTAGTATTTGCTGAAGGAAGGAAGGAATGGACTGGTGTTGAGGAGGACTGCACAGATATTCTGAGTATCTTGAAAGAACTCGGAATACAAACCAACAGGATTACAACCTAGTCTTTCCTAGAATGTAAAAATACCTACAAGTGGTGGTAAAGCATCCACTGTTCACTTGGTTACCTTTCAGAACTATTAAGTAATTACTGCCCTGATTGCCCTTCATACTCAATAAATGCAGTTTTGTCCATTACCAGATCTTACTTTAGTGCCAGCTTGACTTTTGAGTGTGCCTTTTATTTGCAAAAACCTATGCCTTGCTTATTCCTTACACCACTTAATATCACCAGTAACAGTATGTTTAATGTTGTAGCCAAAATAAATCAATAGATTGGTTAAAATTTGTCCCTCGTCCATAGAGGATTCATGGCACAGCTGTTGGAAATTAGTACTCTTGGCATTCCTGTTCCAGTCATCTTAATTCTTACTCATATAGAATAATCTTCAAGAGGGGTGGGTTAAGCGTCCAACTTTGGCTCAGGTCATAATCTCACAGTTTGTAGGTTTGAGCCCTGCGTTGGGCTCTGTGCTGACCACGCAGAGCCTGGAGTCTGCTTCAGATTCTGTCTCCCTCTCTCTCTGCCCCTCCCTGGCTCATGCCTGTCTCTGTCTCTTTCTCTCTCTGTCTCTCTCTCTCTCAAAATTGAATAAACAATTTTTAAAAATTTTGGGGGCGCCTGGGTGGCTCAGTTGGTTGGGTGGCCAACTTCGGCTCAGGTCATGATCTCGCAGTCCGTGAGTTTGAGCCCCACGTCGGGCTCTGTGCTGACAGCTCAGAGCCTGGAGCCTGTTTCAGATTCTGTGTCTCCCTCTCTCTGACCCTCCCCCATTCATGCTCTGTCTCTCTCTGTCTCAAAAATAAATAAACGTTAAAAAAAAATTTTTTTTTAATTTTAATAATTTTGAAAAGTTAAAAGAATTTTAAGTTTAAGTAATCGCTACACCATCATGGGGCTCAAACTCATGACCCCAAGATCAAGAGCTGCATGCTGTACTGACTGAGCCAGCCAGGTGCCCCAAGAATAGTTTTTAATTATGTGATTCATACACAAAGCTTCTCAGTAAGTCTGTTTTGTCTACAAAATTAAGTCCAGGTTCCTAACCCAGTATCGAGGGACTTCTGCATTTTATCCAATCTACTTTTCTAGTCTGTTTCCTCCACAGTGACCTGAACTGAGTAACTATTTAGTTATTTGAATAGTTGGGGTAGATAATAATGAAACAACAAGCTGGGTTATTCTCACCTAGGAAGTATGTTTCCAGGTAAGAAAAGGCTGGTAGGTATGCCTATACAGGGTGACATTCATTATTTGGGGGAATATTTACTGAAAAATAGTATCAGGAACAAGAATTCTTTTTTTTTTATTTTTTTTACATTTATTCATTTTTTGAGAGACAGAGCACAAGTGGGGAGGGTCAGAGAGAGAGGGAGACAGAATCTGAAGCAGGCTTCAGGCTCTGAGCTGTCAGCACAAAGCCCGACGTGGGGCTCGAACTCACAAACCGGGAGATCATGACCTGAGCCGAAGTTGGACGCTCAACCGAGCCACCCAGGTGCCCCGGAACAAGAATTCTTAAACTCCACATAAATATTTTTTTCTCTTCTTGTTGGCAGACCTATTTGGAAACTAATAATTAGAAGGACATTATTTATGTATATTTAGTGGCATCACTTGACTACTTAGTGTGACTGACCACATTATTCTGTGCCCACAGCATTGTTTAGATGGTTTATCAGTCTGGATGGGCTGTTTTACAGTAACAACCCCCAAATCTCAGTGGCTTCAAATAATAAAGGTTTACTTCTCCTTGATTCATCTTACATGTGAGTTATCTGGGGGCTCTGCTCTATGTTGTCCTTGTTAAGGAATATGGACAGATGGAACTTTACTCTCTGTCCTGTTGCTGCTTGCCATAATAGAGGGATGGTAATAGAAGTGAATCACACAAAGTGGCTCTTTATTTCACTGGCAAGAGCAAGTCATATGACCATTACCTAGCTTCAAGATGATGGGCAAGTGTAAACCAATCATGTATCTGAAAGGAGAATTGGAATGTCATGGCATGGTTTTAATGTTTACCACAGTTAGGCACTCTCCCCTTGACATTTTTAAATATTTTGTGACTCCTCCCAGCCTACCATTATCTTTCATGGTCTTTTTTTAGATAGGTTCCTTCATTCAGCAGCTGTTCATTAAGCACCGATTCACTATATGCCAGGCACTATTCTAGATAGTGAACGTGATTCCTGCTTTCATGGAGCTCACAATTTAGTGGGAGGATGTGGACAATAAGCAAATAAGCTTGCTTCAAATAGTGATGAGTGCTATGGAAAGGGATAGATACAAGGTACTGGCATAGAGAATAGACCCCAAGTTGGTGTTATTTTTGATTGGGTGGTCAGGAAATCCTTTTGGGTGAGTAACATTTGATTTGAGAGGCAGTAGCCCTGAGAGTATATGGGAGGCATATTTTAAGCAGAAGGAATGATTTGGCCACAAGATGGAAATGACCGTGGCATGTTTAAGGACAAAAGGCCAATGTGGCTGGAGCATTTAGGAGCAAACAGATATAGTCCAAGGGAGAGATGATGGTGGTTTTGTCTAGGATAATGCTTACAAAAATGAAGAGAAATGAAATAGTTTGGGAATATGTTATAAAGGCAGAATCAGTGGATTCGAAGTAGGGAATTTATGAAAGAGAAAATAAGAATGAGTCTTTGGGGCTTTCAGCAACTGGGAGGATGATGATGGTTCATTTTATTTGATCAGGAACAGTTGAATGTGATGGGCATTACGGAGGGCACTTGTTGTATGTTGTTGTATATGTAAGAGAGGAATCACTAAATTCTCCTGAAACCAATAGTACACTATATATTAACTAATTAGAATTTAAATAAAAATTTGAAAAAAGAAAATAAAAGGAACAGTTGAGAGGATCAGATTTGAGAGGGTGGATATTAAGGGCTCTATTTTCAATATATTAAGTTCAAGCATAGTTGACTATAGAATTGACATCCATATGGAGCTGCTCACAGGCAGTTGGAGGTTTGAGTTCAGAGTTGAGAATCATTGAGAGGAGCGATTTTTTTTTTTTTAATGCGGTTAATACATTCAATTTGGTTACAGTTCAGTTTTGGACCTGAGTTTCATTATACCTCATTAAGGCAGTGTGGGATTTTTATGCTGGAGAAGGGTGCTCTCTAAGAGACGGGGGCATTTTCAGATTTCAGTATATATTCTAATTTCAGCCCAGGAGACATAGTGATAACAAACCACTGTAATGGACGGGGAGGGATATGTGGTAATCCTTGCACATGTTGGAGTGTAAGAAAGATTAAGAACCATTGTTATAAAAGGGCTCTAGCATCATCTTTTGTTGATTTCTTTGTTTAATTCTTAAAGGGCAGTCTACCCTTATTTGTAAAGTCTTAGGGAGTACTTACCCTGTTTACTTCAAAATTAGGCACAAGTGTTATAGATTTGTAACCTTAGTCCAAATCATGAAGATAGAACATTAAAGTTAGCTTATGTTAGCTGGTCTTTTTTGGAGTTGTATATCTTATTGCAATATCTTTTCATACATAGTCTATCTTGAAAGCATCAGAAATACGTTTAGTAGCTAAACAAGGGGTCAGAAAGGATCCTTAAGGTGACATTGTTTTATATATGTTTATACAAATTTCTGAGTTTAAGAAGACAATTAGAAAGGATTATTTTTCTTCCCTATGAATATTTCCAGAAAAAGCTGGAATATTCTAAGAGAGAGAAGAGAGCTATTCACCAAAACATGCTAAGATAATCATCTACTTGGCTTTGGAAACTCTAAGTCTTCCTAAAGATTCATGTGTTTGTGTAGCCATTGAAGAAGAGATGTATATTATCAATACATTTTATTATTTTTTAAAAATATTTTCTTTTCATGTTTTTATTTAAATTACAGTTAACATACAATGTAATATTAGTTTCAGGTATAGAATTTAGTGATTCTTCACTTACATGCAACACCCAGTGCTCATCACAAGTGCCCTTCTTAATGCCCATCACCCATTTAACCCATCCCCTCACCCACCTGCCCTCCAGCAACCCTCAGTTTGTTCTCTGTAGTTAAGAGTCTATGGGGAGGGGAGGTGGATAAAGATTTTATTTTTAAGTAATGTCTACCCTCAACGTGGGCCTCAGACTCAACCCTGAGATCAAGAGTCACATGTTCTATCGACTGAGCCAGCCCCAGCCAGGAGTCCCATTAACAATACATTTTAACTTAGTTAAAAAATAATACTTGCATTTGGGGCACCTGGGTGGCTCAGTTAGTTGAGCAGCAGACTCTTGGTTTCTTCTCAGGTCATTATCTCATTGTTTATGAGTTCGAGCCCCACATCGGGTTCAGCTCTGACAACATGGAGCCTGGTTGGGATCCTTTCTCTCCCTGCCTGTCCCTTCCCCCCTCCCTCCCTCCCTCCCTCCCTCCCTCTCTCTCAAAAATGAATAAACTTAAAAAAAAAAAAAAAACTTACATTTGATACAAAATCCAAAAGCCCGAAAGGAAAAACTCTCCTTCTCACTTCATCCCCCAGCTACACCTATCCTCTCTCTAGAAGTGACTTTTGTCCCCATTTTCTTGTGTATCCTTTCAAAGGAAGTTCAAGGAATATACAGGCAATCACTCACGTACACATTTAGTCTTTTTGTTTTTTAATTTCTTAATGTTTATTTATTTTTGACAGAGAGACAGACACAGTGTGAGCAGGGGAGGGGCCAAGAGAGAGGGAGACACAGAATCTGAAGCAGGCTCCAGGCTCTGAGTTGTCAGCACAGGGCCAGACGCGGGGCTCGAACTCATGAACAGTGAGATCATGACCTGAGCCGAAGTTGGAAGCTTAACCAACTGAGCTACCCAGGTGCCCCGACGCATTTAGTCTTTATGTAAGTGGTAGCATACTTTTCTGCACCTACCTACCCCCACATGCCCACTTTCCAGTTACAAGGCATTGAAAAAAATAAGTCTGTGGGTCCAGAACTATTGGTAAAGATGATGATAAATAGCCACCAAGTAATCAGAATTTAGCTAACTTCCTTTTCTCATTATTAATACCAATCCCTTAATGTAGACTACTCAGTGGACTTAATTATTAAAAATAAGGATGAGGTGGTGGGAATGGTAATTCCCACTTAGCATCAATTTTTAAATTTTCATTTCAGGGTAACTCAGTCATAAGAGAACTGGAATTCAGTTTGGTCTAATTGACTGAAATGATATATTATCATCTTGTATCCATTGAATCTGCAGAAATCTGTATATTCATGCTTGATCTGCCTTCCTGAATTTGATGTTATTTCTCAAACCAACCTTCCATGCATGGCAGACTGAGTTAATAGAAGATGGTGTGATAAATCATCAGTGAAGCAAGTAAAAAGCCCTTAGGATTTATTCTGGGTCCTAGGGGTTTTGTGTTGTTCTGAACATGGAATCAGAACAAGGGTACTTAGTTTCATGATTTGAGTATTTAATATCAGGCTCTGATAATTTGGTAAATCCATTTCCTCAATAGGAATAAACCTAGCAAGTGCATTAGACATCCAGGTAATTTGATGGGGCACCATTTCCCTGGGTGGTGCATAAATAAGTACTGCCTATGTTTATTTCTGTGCTTCTTTTTCTTCTTCTCCATTGTTCTTCACCTCCTACCCACCAATCCATGCCCTATGTAATTGAGACATTCTTTCAAAATGTTAACCCTCAATCAGATTAGAATCTAGAAGGGATTAAAAGGCTCCAAACAAAACTAATCAACAGTATGTATCATTTTTCTACCAGTGTACTAGTGAACATGCCATTCACTTTGTCACTTTTTGAGTACAAGTGTCTGCAGTCTTTATAAGCCACTCCACCCCCCTTGTCCAAATGTGCCTTTAAGAAATCATGGAATTTTTTTTTTGGAATCTGGCTTGATATTAAAGTACATGTGTTTAGTTCTTATGATAAGTTGTGACTGCTCTACACTAGGTCACATAATCTGTTCAGCCCAACATTTGTTTTGGACACCCCTGTAATAGTTATGAAAATAAATTTTACACATTAAAATTTAGTGAAACTCTTCATTGAGAATCATTGGGTGAGTCCTGTTGGACTAGAAGCTGTTGTTACTCTATAAAATGATTCTTTTTTCTTTTTTTTTTTTTTAATTTTTTTTTTTTAATGTTATTTATTTTTGAGAGAGAGACAGAGTGCGAGTGGGGAGGGGTAGAGAGGCGGGTTGTACACAGAATCCTTAGCAGGCTGCAGACTCTGAGGTGTCAGCACAGAGCCCAACGCAGGGCTCAAACTCATGAACCTTGAGATCATGACCTGAGCTGAAGTCGGATGCTTAACCGACTGAGCCACCCAGGCGCCCCTAAAATGATTCTTTAAACATACTTGCTTTAAGGGGCAGCTGGGTGGCACAGTAACTTAAGCCTCAGACTCTTGATCTCAGCTCAGGTCATGATCCCACAGTTCATGAGTTGAAGCCCTGCATTGGGCTCTGCGCTGATGGCACAGAGCCTGCTTGGGATTCTGTCCCTCCTTCTTTCTGACCCTTTCCAACTGTGTGCTCACTCTCTCGCTCTCTCAAAATAAAAAAATACTTAGTGCACACACGGAGAAGAGGCAGAGTGAGAGAGAGAGGACTCGAACCCATGAACTGTGAGATAATGACCTGAGCTGAAATCAGATCCTTAACTGCTGATCCACCCAGGCTCCCCTAAGCCACTTTTTTCTATTTAATAATTTAATTTAGCTCAGCAGTTTTTCCCCTTAAACTATTTGATAAGTCATTGGAGATAATTGCCATGCTTAATATATTTTATTATAATGGCTTTCCTGTGTTTCTCCCACTATGAATATTGTGAAGGTGAGAATTTTATAAGAGGAAAAGTTGGGAAGTTTAAGGGTATGAGCAGAAATGAGGCAGGAAACTACTAGTTGCCATAATGTAGCTATATATAACACCAAAATTCATCAACTTTGAAGTGATTCAGGTCACTGAATTTTATAATTTTACAATTCTTTTGTGTTCCTTTACATAACAAAGACGTGTTTTAAGGCTTAAGAAACTAATTTATCACTTCTTATTAAGGTATTGTCTTATGTTAAAAAATAAACTTAATTCTTTTATTTAAAATATACAGATCTTTAGGGGCACCTGTGTGGCTCAGTCAGTTAACCGTCCGACTTTGGCCCAGGTCATGATCTCACAGTTCATGAGTTCAAGCCCCACGTCAGGCTCTGTGCTGACAGCTTGGAGCCTGGAGCCTGCTTCGGATTCTGTGTCTCCCTCTCTCTCTGCCCCTCCCCAGCTCATGCTCACACTCTGTCTCTGTCAAAAATAAATTAATTAATTAATTAAAATAAAATATACAGTTTTTTACTGTAGAAAATTGATACAGAAAAATAAGCTGAAGAAAATGATTCAACCTTAATACCGTAAAAAAATAAACAGGAAAAAAGGATTCAACTGTAATACCACTCTTAATAAAGAATTTTTGTCCTTTTGGTCTCGTGTTTATTTTTTTCCTATGCTACATGTACGCATACACAGAAACCTACAACACAGGTAGGAACTGGTATTAAAGTTTGCTGACACCATAAAGCATGTTTCTTATACGAAAGACAACTTGCCTCATTGGTGATGTCTATGTATATATAACTTAATGATAGCTAACATTTATAGAGCGATTAACCATGTGCCAGACATCGTGGCAAGTGGATTATTTTATTTAATCCTCACAGCACCACTCCGAAAATAGGAGGCTAAGTAATTTGCCTAAGATCGTGTAACTAATAAGTGGTTCAGGCAGGACTCAAACAAACCCAGGAAGTCTGACTCTAGGACTTGTGTTTCCCTGTTATGACATACTGCCTCGTCCTTTCAGTTTAATCACCTAAGAAAAGTACAAGTGCATACTACTGCTTTCACATGCAAACTAAAGCATGATCTTCTATAACATCTGCCAAATTTGTAAAGGCAGAAATTGATAATACAGAATCTTCTGTCATCAGGGGTGCCGATTGTCCATCTGCCCATTTGCCAGGCTTACACGGTTGCCCAGCTTAGTAAATAAGCTGAAGTTTAAAACAGGAGTTTAAAAACACTGTTTTTGTGAAAACTAATTGGAATGGTTTAGATAGACTACATGAAGGCAAGTGACTCAAAAACTTCATATCAACTTGGGTGTAGGTTAGAAAGCTAAAGATAAATGAAGTAAAACCATAACAATTTAGAACTTTGTACTGATAATGCTTTGTGAGTGTCATTAGTTCTTGGGCCACTTGAAAGAAACCCAAAGTAGGAATCATTGATGCATATGCATCATTTTAAGGTACATGTGTACATCTCTCTTTTGAATCTCATTTTAAATGATTTTTTGAGTAACCACTATCCCAGTCACATTATATGAAATATTTTATCATATATTTCAAGACCTCTATAATCATATTTTTTGACCCACTCATTTGATTATCTAGAGGAAGTAATCTATTTTGTACAAATATATTTATATCCACCAAAGTATTTTCTGTAAAAGCAAAAATAAAATTCATGTGATAAAATAATATACATTTAAATCATTTTCAAAAGACTTTCTAATATGTAGGAAAATATAATGTTGATGACACAATGCAGTATATAAAACTAAGCTGCTTGGCAGGAAAAGCACCAGAATAGTATTGGTGGTTGAATTACTGGTGATTTTTTAATTTGACTTATTTTAAAAGTAATACTTGTATGAAATGCAAAATTTTGTATAAAGAGAGTATAAAGTAAAAAATTTCTCTACTGTTCTCCACCTTTGTGGTTCACCTTTGTAGAAGCATTCAGTGTTTCTTGGGATATTTTAATGTGAGAGAGATAACTTTTATTCATGTTTATTTCCCCCTTTTATGCGACACACTTCTTTTCCCAAATCCAGGGATATGGAGTTAGAGAGGGAGGGACAGGACCCAGACTTCCTGCCCACATCTGTTTTTGTTTCTCTCTTCCCCCCTCCCCTTACTTTCACATTACTCTTGTTGAGACAAAGTTCACTGCATCTACAGTCATTGAGGGGAACACTACCTCTAGCCCAAAGAGCAAGGACATGCCATTTAAACTATATTATTGCAGAACATTGCTATATATATTTATATATAGCCCACAAATAAGCTTTACTCATTGAAGTACTCTAGTATCTTATCTATTTCTTTTAACTTACGGAAATATTTAACCATATAGAGAAACAGAGAGGATGGTATAATGAACATCCCAATTACCCAGCTTCAGCCATTATCAGTGTTCCTTGTTTCAGTGATTTTCCCGTACTCTGTGCACATCCTAAATATCTCTTTTCATCTGTATGATGTATGTATGTAGATGTATCTCTAAAAGACTCTTAAGAAAACAACAAAGAAAGATAAAATACTATTCAACTAGAAGTAATTAACAATGATTAATAATACTTCCTTACTCTCATATTATTGCTGATAGAAATGCAAAATGGTACAATTTTTTAAAAGTTTGACAGCTTTCTTGAAAAGTTAAACATATACTTACCATCATCCCACTCCTAAGTATTTACCCAAGAGAAATGAAAGTATCTGCTCATGCTAAGACTCGTACAGGACTATTCTTAGCCGCTTTATTAGTAATAGCCCAAATTGGAAGCAACCCAAATGTTCATCAACAGATGAATGGATAAAGAAATTTTGATATATTCACACAATAGAATACTGTTCTGCAGTAAAAAGGAATGGACTATTGATACATGTAACAGCATAGATGATTACCAAAATAATTATGTTGAGTGAAAGAAATCATACCTCCCTCAAAAAAGGAGAATATACTATATGATTCTATTTATGTAAAATACTAGAAATTGCAAACTAATGTATAGTGACGGAAAACAGATCAAGTGGTTAGGGAGGAATTATAAAGAGGCACAGGAAATTTTTTAAGATTATGGATGGGTTCCCTATATTGATTATGGTAACAGTTTAATGGGTGTATATGTATGTGTACAGAAGTACACTTTATGTACAGTATATTATTTATTATACTTTAGAGTTGTAAACAATTCCTTAATATCACACATTCAGTCAATACTCAAATTTCCCTAATTACACATTTTACCAGTTTTTTTAAACTAGAATCTTAAGCAATGTCCATACATTGTATTTAGTTGATGCAGTGTCTTTTAATATATAGTTTTCTCTTCTTTATTTTTCTTTCTTGTGAAGTATTTGTTGAGGAAACTGAATTTTGTGTCCCAAAGAATTTCTGTTTTCTGGATTTTTAAAGCTATATCCCCCACGATAGTGCTTAATAGGCCCTCTTTGTCGTCTTTATTTCCTTTAAATTGATAGTTTGTAACAGACAGTTGAAACTTGATTATGTTCAGGCTAGATTTTTTGGCAAGAATATTTAATAATAGTGTTGTGAAGTGTATTTCCTGTTGTATCACACCAGGAGGCATGTAATATCTGATTTTCTCCTTGTTTGCGATGCTAAAGTTGATAAGTGGTTTGGATGTTGTCAGTCTGATCTATTCTTTATACAGTTCCCCATCACCATCTGTATGTTTTTGCTTTGTATTTGTGCTCAAATTGAACAACGATTTCTGGAGAAGAACTGAAAATATAGTAAACAGGAAAGCTCTAGATTCTGATTTTTGAGTACCTAAGAGTTTTTGCTGTGGTTGCTTAGCGAGCTTTCCCTCATTTCATTTGTACAATTTCCTTTGTGTCTTCAAGGATCAGATCAGGTATGACATAAGATATATTTCTGGATACTTTACTCTCAGATTAGAGTCACTGCTGCTGCTCTTTTAGCAACCTGTGTATGTATTTCTCTTTTATAGCACTTATTTTATATTTGTTGACTTTTTCTTTTCTTCCCCACTAGGCCATGAGCTTCTTGAGAAATAAGATGTGTACTTCTTACTCATCTCTTGACACATAGTAGGCGCTCAGTAAATGCATGTTGAATTGAATACATGTGCTTTCTTTAATCATTTAAAAAATGAACTTTAAAATACTAGTACTTTGTGATGATATTTGTTCTGGAGGATATACGCATATATACACACACACATATACGTCTGTGTATATATTTAAATTAAGAGTTGTTGAATTACCTTTTAGATTGTGTAACTAAGAGGCGCCTGGGTGGCTCAGTTGGTTAAGTGTCCCAACTTCAGCTCAGGTCATGATCTTGTGGTTTGTGAGTCCAAGCCCTGCTTTGGGCTCTGTGCTGACAGCTCAGAGCCTGGACCCTGCTGCAGATTCTGTGTCCCCCACGCTCTCTGCCATTCCCCCACCTGCGCTCTGTGTCTCTTTCTTTCAAAAAATGAATAAACATTAAAAAAAAATTTTTTTTTAGATTGTGTATCTAAAGGTGTGAAATGCAGCCCCTGATCAGGAGAATCTCATTTTTCAGTCTAGTTGGCAAGAGGAGACACACCTGGATCAGTTAGTTTTCAGTCATGTCTTACATTTAAACCTTCAATTATTTATTGATTGTTAAAGTCCTAAACTATGTGATGTTAATTTACTAAGTGCCATAAAAAAGTGGTGAAGGAAGAGATCAATGAAGATAGGAATCAAGAAATGATACGGAGAGGAAACTTTGAATTCAGTCATTTATGGTCAGAGGCCATGATGGAATGGAAAGGGACATTTCTGTTTCTATAAAAGAAGAAACATTTCATTTCCATAAAAATGAAACATCAGGGGAGGCAGGAAGTATTAATAGCAAAACAAATGAGGCTTAGTGTTATAAAGTGTTTTCTGTGTTTAAGGATGCTTACAATGAGTTTAGAAGTCCATACCCTTTTCTCATTTCCTTTTGTGAAAGATTTTTTTTTCATTTTTTTTAATGTTTCTTTATTTTTGAGAGAGAGAGAGAGAGAATGTGAGTAGGGAGAGAGAGAGAGGGAGACACAGAATCTGAAGCAAGTTCCAGGCTCTGAGTTGTCAACACAGAGCCTGACATGGGACTCCAGCTCACAAACTGTGAGATCATGACCTGAGCTGAAGTCGGACACTTAGCCTACTGAGCCATCCAGGTGCCCCTCCTTTTGTGGAAGCTTTAATGTGGTTAGTTTCTTACATTTTCATCATTTTCTCATACACTTAACAGCCCTTGATCCTTCTGTAAAGTTCCAATGTTAGTCCTCTGCTTTCTGTCTTCAAAGTTGGCCTACTGCTTTGAAATCACTTTAGTCAGTTAAAATATTCTTTTCTTAAGTTTTGACAGTTAGGTAATTAACTTATTTACCCCCCATTCTCTTTATCCTAGTTCTTCCTTTATTTAAAAACAAAACCGGAGTGCCTGGGTGGCTCAGCCGGTTAATCGTGTGACTTCGGCTCAGGTCATGATCTCTTGGTTCGTGAGTTTGAGCCTCACGTCAGGCTCAATGCTGACTGCTCAGAGCCTGGAGCATGCTTCGGATTCTGTCTCCTTCTCTCTACCCCTCCCCCGCTCACGCTCTGTCTCTGTTTCTCAAAAATATATAAATGTTAAAAAAAAAAGCCACCAAACTGTTTTATTGTCTGCAGGTTTTCTTTTACTTTTGGAGTGGGGCAGGATAAATATGCAAACATCTTTGTTTTTAAAGATGAGGAAAATGAGACTTAGTTATTTCCAAGGTCACATAGCTAGTTAAGTAGGAAAGCTAGAGATTTGAACATGGGACTATTTGACCTAATCTTTTAGCTACGCTAAACTTTAAGGTTGGTTGAGTCTTTAATTTTTCACCCAGTTAGTGAGTTTTGATAACTACTGCATGGTGAGCAAAAAAGCTTTCCAGAGAGCTAGGAGAGACCAGAGAAGCCTGGAAGTCTTTGCAGATTAAGCTTTTAACTCCCACTGGCCTCCAAATGAGAGCACTCACCCTTCATCATTGCACACAGAGGACACTGAAGACATCTCCCATACTCAGGGCCAGACAACCCACATAGATGAGTAGAACATGGAGAGAGCCAGAAAAGTGAGCCTTAGTAATCACCAATCAGAACAGTACATATTTCAGATACTTGGAGCAATGTTTCTAGAACGTTCACCACTGAAATATGGACCAGTTTCCTGGAGGGAAAAAAAACGGATGGGGCTCCTGGGTGGCTCAGTCCATTAAGCGGTTAAGTGTCTGACTCTGGTTCAGCTTGGGTCATGATCTCAGGGCTTGTGGGTTCGAGCCCCACATTGGGATCTGCCCTGGCAGCCTGCTTGTGACTGTCTCTCTCTCTTCCTCTCTTTCTGCCCCTCCCCTGTTTGCACACGTGTGCTCTCTAAATAAATAGATAGATAGATAAATAAGCTTAAAAAAAAAAAAAAGAATGGATATGGGCCTAGTGAAACCACATTTCTCACTTTTGTCAAGTGAGTGTCAAGTGTCCAAGGAGCCTAATGAAAAGCTATGAATGACTTGCGCTCTGCACCCCAATTTTTTATTTTATTTTTTTTAATGTTTATTTTTGAGAGAGAGTGGGTGTGGGGGGGAGAGACAGAGAGAGAGGGAGACAGAGGATCTGAAATGGGCTCTGCACTGACAGCAGCAAGCCCAATGCAGGACTTGAACTCAGGAACCTGAGCTGAACTCAGACACTCACCCGACTGAGACACCCAGGTGCCCCCACCCCAATTTTTTTAAAGTCAAGTTATTGAGGTGTCATTGACATGAGTTTTGACGTATGCAGAGTTATATGTGTTTAGTCACTACCACAGTCAAGGAATAGAACATGTAGGGTGCCTGAGTGGCTCAGTCAGTTAAGAATCCAACTCTTGATTTCGGCTCAGGTCAGGATCTCACAGTTCATGAGTTCGATCCCTGCATTGGGCACTGTGCTGCCAGTGTGAAACCTGCTTGTGATTCTCTCTCTCCATCTCCCCCCCCCACCCCGTCTCTCTCTCTGTCTCTCTCAAAATAAATAAACTTTAAAAAAAAAAAAAACAAACAAAAAGAAATAGAACATGTCCCTCCCTACAGAAAGTTCCCTCTTGTCCTTTTGTGGTCAACTTCTCCCTTCTTCGAGACTCTGGCAACAGTTGCTATTTTTCTTTCCCTATAATTTTGCCTTTTCGAGAATATTATAAAATGAAGTTGTATGGTGTATGCTGTTTGGAGTCTCACATCTCTCATTTAGCATAATGGGATTGAGACATATTCATGTTGTCATGTATATTAGTAACCTGTTTCTTTTTATTGCTGAGTAGTTGATAATTTTTATGGAACTACAGAAAATTCAGTCTAGGAATGTAAACCTTTTAACTAAGGTGGGTGACCATATATCCCAATTTGTTTGACAAACTTGGTTTATGCCTATTGACCCAGCATAATTTTTTCTAAATTTATTTTCAAGTTAGTTAACATATAGTATAGTCTTGGCTTCAGGAATAGAATCCAGTGATTCATCTTTTATATGACACCCACTGCTCATCCTGAAAAGTGCCCTCTTTAATGCCCATCACCCATTTAAACCTTCCCCCCACCCACCTCACCTCCAGCAACCCTCAGTTCTCTGTACATGAAGAGTCTCTTATGATTTGCCTTCCTCTCTCTTTTTATCACATTTTTACTTCCCTTCCCTTATGTTCATCTGTTGTGTTTTTCAGATTCCACACGAGTGAAATCATATGGTATCTGCCTTTCTCTGACTGACTTATTTCACTTAGCATAATGCACTCTGGTTCCATCCACATTGTTTCAAATGTCAAGATTTCATTCTTTTTCATCACTGAGTAGTATTCCATTGTATGTATATACCACATCTCTTTGTCCATTCATCAGTCGATGGACATTTGGGCTCTTTTCATAATGTGGCTATTGTTGATAGTGCTGCTATAAACATTGGAGTGCATATGCCCCGTCAAATCAGCATTTTTGTATCCTTTGGATATATTCTTTGTAGTGCAATTGCTGGGTCATCCAGCATTCTTCACAGAGCTAGAACAAACAATCCTGAAATTTGTATGGAATGAGAAAAGACCTCACATAGCCAAAGTAATGTTGAAAAAGAAAACCAAAGCTGGAGGCATCACAATTGTGGACTTTAAACTGTATTACAAAGCTGTAATCATCAAGGTAGTATGATATTGGCACAAAAATAGACACATAGATCAGTGGAATAGAATAGAGAACCCAGAAATGGACCCACCAGCCAACTAATCTTCGATGAAGCAGTAAAGAGTATCCAGTGGAAAAAAGGCAGTCTCTTTAGCAAATGGTGCTGGAAAACTGGACGGTGACATGCAGAAAAATGAAACTGGACCACTTTTTATACCATACACAAAAATAAATTCAAAATGGATGAAAGACCCAGCATAATTTTTAATAGTATTTCCTTTCATTCTCAAATATGTCCTGGTTTGGTTGATAAATTATATGGTTGATATGATACGATCATAGTTTACTTGCTCTGCAGTGTTGTCAGATTTGCCTTCCAAAATACCAGAATTGTATATATTTATATTTTTTAGAACTATTGTGATAATAGCAGTAATTACTTACATGTAATATCATTTTGATCTCAACAACATCCCCATTTTGCATTTGAAAAAACAGATTCAGAATAGAATAAATGACCTGCCAAAAATCATGAGCTAGAAAGTGATAAAACCTGCATTGTCTTATCTACATATTCACCATTAATCTCTCCTGTTACTTGAGGTGCAGTACAGTGTGTTAGTTAAGAATGGAGACAGTGGTGGCAGAAGCCCTCAATTCCAGTCCCAACTCTTACCATTTTTTTGCTGTTTGACTTTGGACAAATTATGTAATCTTCTTGTGCCTCAGTTTCATCATCTATTAAAAGGGCATAATATGATATCTGCAATGCCTATGGGTAGCATATGGTAAGCTTGTACTAAATGCTACCTATTATTTTTTAATGATACTGTTATTTGATTAGCACCATTGCAATGGAACTTCTGTCCCTCAACAAAAACCTCTGTTCCCACCATATTAAAAAAAAAAAAAGTGGGGAGCATTTTGCTCTTTTCTCTTTCTAGTTAAAAAGAAATTATTAATCTTTAATAATATGGTACCCAATTATGAAAGTCTTCAACATTTAGATAAATAGTTTAGTTTTGGGTGTAGTAAATCAATTCCACAAATTATGTTCCTTGGAACATCTGCATCTTTCGAATTTTATATGTATCAACATTTTAAAAAGTAGGATGGTGGCCAAGTTTGGGAAGCGGAGTGAAATAAGATTATACAGGCTTCTCAGAGCGTTGTTAATGTATTTAAATAATTCCCAGAAATAATTTAATATGCAGCTTATCCAGACTTATGTGAACAGAGTAAAACATCTATTAAATCTATGTGGATACTCTAAACATAATTCAGGAAATCCTGTAGTAAACAGTAAGAAACTACTGGAGATATGGGGATTTTGCCATGAACACTGTAGGTTGTAAAGAATGTTTTGCAGGGACCAGGAAGGGAGGGTGACAGGAAAGTCAAATAATTGTTATAGTAATTTAGGCTTGAAGTGATAGGGCTGACAGTGGACAAAGTAAGGTCAGAATGGCTCCATGAAATATTTTGAAGAAAGATTCAAGAAGACTTAGTAATCCATTAGAAGAAAGGAGAGAGAATCAAAATAAATCCTAGGTTTTTATTTGGGAGAAGTTTGATGCCAGCTAGGCATGTGGTAGCTAGGCAGGGCAGTTAGTTGGTTTGACATTGGAAGAGACTGAAGAGGTTTGTTTTAGATGTGTTGACGTGGACCAATCAATGCCAGATCAGGAAGCCAAATAAATAGGAGTTAAAGGAGAGACTGGGTTTAGAGAAATAGCTGAAGCTGTGAAAACCTGGTTTTTTTCTTTTGTTTTTTTTTCTTTCCAATTTTAGTGTAGAGATAAAAGAGTTGTTGAAGGAAAAGGAACCAAAAGGGTTAGTAAGGGAGCAAAGAGAGTCAAGGTACTGTAGTGCTTTGTCCTATGAATAGAAAAATTGTGTGTGTGTGTGTGTGTGTGTGTGTGTGTGTGTGTGTGTGTGTATTGGGGGTACAGTGAAGGGATGAAGAAGCTAAATGGTGAGGAAGAATGAGCAGAAGTCTTTAGACTTGGCTGGGCTGACCTTGATATGAGCATCATCAGTGTTATAAAAGGCTCCCTTATAAGCTTCAAGTGACTTTGAAGATGTAATTTTTTTCAAATGAGAGGACAAAATCAAGGTTATAAAGGGTTAAAGAGAAAATGGAAACTAAAAAGCACTCATTGTAGAAATTTGGCAGGAAAGAGAAATAGAGAAAGGGTATAGGAGTTGATAGAGGAAACCTGAGCATGTTTGAAAGCAGAAGGGGAGGAATCAGTTCAAAGGGAGAAACTGAAGATATGGGGGGTGGGGAGGGGGGGAAGCTAAGTCCCAAATGAGGTGAGAAAGCAAGAACTGAGAAAATTAGATAGCATTGCCCTAATTTTGGAGAAGTTAAAACAGATCTTTCCGATGAAATGTTACCTCTCTGTTTTGGTATTTATACCTTTTTCACTCTTTTACTATAAGGGAGTTGTACAATTAAGCTGCTTTTATAAGACAGTGACCTCATTAAGTTAAAATATTCAAATTATGAAATAATTCATGTTCCTTGAAGAAAGTAGAGAACCCTGTAAATGAAGGGGAAAAATCACTTGTAATTTCACTAGCAATAAGTAACTTTTGTTGGTGGTTTTGTAGAGTTCTTATGAATACATTGATCATTTAAACACACACACACACACACACACACACACACACACACACACACACACAGCTTTTGAAAAACCAGGATTATGAGAATGCAAGATGGTGCAGCCACTCTGGAAAACAGGATGGAGGTTCCTCAAAAAACTAAAAATAGAACTACCCGACGACCCAGTAATTCCACTACTAGGTATTTATCCAAGGGATACAGGTATGCTGTTTCCAAGGGACACGTGCACCCCCATGTTTATAGCAACACTATCAACAATAGCCAAAATATGGAAACCGCCCAAATGTCCATCAATGGATGAAAGAATAAAGAAGATGTGGTATATATATACAATGGAGTATTACTCGGCAATCAAAAAGAATGAAATCTTGCCATTTGCAACTACGTGGATGGAACTGGAGGGTATTATGCTAAGCAGAATTAGAGAAAGACAAAAATCATATGACTTCACTCATATGAGGACTTTAAGAGACAAAACACATGAGCATAAGGGAAGAGAAGTAAAAATAATATAAAAACAGGGAGGGGGACAAAACAGAAGAGACTCATAAATATGGAGAACAAACTGCTGGTTACTGGAGGGGCTGTGGGAGGGGGGGTGGATTAGATGGGTAAGGGGCACTAAGGAATATACTCCTGATATCATTGTTGCACTGTATCCTAACTAATTTGGATGTAAATTTTTTAAAATAAAAAATGAAACTACAAAAAAAAATAAATAAAATAAATTAAAAAAAAAAAAACCGGGATTACACTACACGTTTATTTTTTTTAACCTGCTTTTTGTAATGCCATTCCTTTTTTGTCTTTTTTTCATCAATTTTTTTAATGTTTTTATTTATTTTTGAGAGAGAGAGAGAGAGAGAGCTTGAGTTGGGGAGTGGCAGAGAGAGGGAGACAGAGAATCTGAAGCAGGCTACGCTCCCTAACCTCTCAGCACAGAGCCTGATACGGGGCTCGAACTCATGAAACACAAGGTTACAAACTGGGCCGAAGTTGGACACTGAACTGACTGAGCCACCCAGGCACCCCAATGCCATTATTTTTTTAACCTTCTTCCACTCACAAAACATTCTTTGAAAGTAGTGTTTTTAATATTCCGTTGTAGACCCTGATCCCATTTGGATCAACCTTAGCATTATCAATTCCCTTTTTATCACTTTGTTTTTAAACCTGATCCAAATTTCATTTTTAAATGTTTGTGCTGCAGATACCAAAGCAGTTATTGAGTGCCCGGTAGCTGAATTTAGGTGGAGGGAATCTATATCCCCAGGTCCTTAAGATTGTACCAGAAAAATCTCATCTTTACTTTCTATTCCTCTCCCCTTCGTTGAAATTTTGAAGAAAAAAGCCCATGTTCATCCTTCCCGTTTATTTTTATGTGTGGCTGCTGTCTTATTAAGAAACCTGTGAGTTTTCTTTGAGCCCTGTAAATCCCCTGGTGGGACTTAGAAGAGAGAAGAAAAGCTTACCCTTATAGGGTAAGGAAAGGATGGGAAGTAAGACTCCGTTTTGGTTTATGTTCATTTGTCTCTCTCTTGGCTCCTCAGAAGAATTAGTACTACCATCTTTTTTGCTTGTTTGCCTGTTCAAGATTGAAAGTGTTGACTCTCATGTGGTTAGGAATGTGTTGCATTCAGTTAATGAAAATAAAGATGTGGAATGGCATGGATTTTATGCCCTACACTCTGTCACTAGCCTAGTGTCTTTGGGTTACTTGATCTCCTGGGTTTAAAAAAAAAAAAAAAGTTAGGCTGAAGCTTTAAATTCTAAAACCTCTTTATTTTTTATTTGTGTATCTTATTATTATAATGGTTATAAACAGTTTTCAACCTCATGACTTGGGGTTGAAGTCAAGCCCTTTGTGAGAGGAAGTCTGTGGTAGTGATTGGAGGAGAATACTTGATACCAAGAATATTAATTATTGTAATTCTTTGTTCACAACCATGCTTTGCTTTTTAAGAAGAGGAATGAAATTGCCTAGTGATATTGCAGAGTTAAATACATTGTAAGTAATTGATATACTGTGGTGTATTGATGTAAAAAGAAAGCTTGAATTAATTTGATCTTGAGCTGTAAGAAGTTATTAGAGTCAAAAGTCCAGACGTGTTTCATTCTTGTATGATGAGTTTTTCTCATGTTTCATTCCTATATGATGAGTTTTTCTCATCGTTGTGAGTAGGCAGGGAGTATGTGAACACATAGAGCTGTTTAATCTCTTAATTTGGCAGCCATTGTAGATGAATAGATCCCTTTTCATCTTTCCGATAAGAGATAACTACTGTATGAGGGGAATTCAACCCTACAACTCCTTCTACCAGAGTTTGTTCTATCTTCTCAAGAAAATACCCATAACAATCACTGTTTTATCTTTATTTAAGAAAATATGCGCCATATCCAATGTTCAGAACAATTATGGGTAAAGTTAGTATTTCAGTCTCAGTATCTTCTAACCCTTGCTTTCATTCCCTTTAGGCCTTGTTTCATTTTATTCCTTTTGAATTAAAAGATCATCCTTTCTGGTTTCTGTAATCATGATCTTCATCCATTCTTAATTTTATTTCAGATTATTCTTTTTGTATATTAGCAAATAGCACTGTGGAAACACCTAGGAGCCTCAACAATTGCTTTAAACCGTCTTTTTATCTGAAAAAAAATTTTTAACATGCATTTATTTTTTGAAAGACAGAGGCAGATTGTGAGCAGGGGAGGGGCAGAGAGAGAGAGGGAGACACAGAATCCCAGGCTGTCAGCACTGAGCCTGACACGGGACTCGAACTCACAAACTGTGAGATAATGACCTGAGCCAAAGTCAGACACTTAACTGACTGAGCCACCCAGGCACCCCACTTTAAACTGTTTTAGTAGCACTATGAAATGCTCTGGAGGGGAAAGGATAATCTTACATTATTGCCCAAGAAGGGTAATAGCAAATGTATCCGATGTAAAGCAAAATGGACTCTGTAGTGTAAAAATCCTTTGTAACGAAACTTTACCAATTACGCTTTGAATAGTGTATTTTTTTTAATTTTTTTTAACGTTTATTTATTATTGAGAGACAGAGAAAGACAGAGCATGAGCAGGGGAGGGGCAGAGAGGGTGAGACACAGAATCCGAAGCAGGTTCCAGGCTCTGAGCTGTCAGCACAGAGCCCAACACAGGGCTTGAACTCGTGAACCACAAGATCATGACCTGAGCTGAAGTGGGATGCTTAAGCAACCGAACCACCCAGGCGCCCCTTGATAATTTACTTGTTAAAGCTTTATTGAACTATAACTTATATACCATAAAATGCACCTGTTTTAAATGTAGAGTTCACTGATTTTGAGTATATGCAGAATTTTACAGTTATCGACCACAATCTATTTTTAGAACATTCCATTGTCACCGTCACTCCCAAAGAAGCATTGTGTCCATTTGCAGTTATTCTCACTCCTACCTCAGCCCTAGGCAACCATTAATCTACTTTCTGTCTGTGCTCTTTATTTTTATGGATATTTCATATCAATGAAATTACATAATATCTCTTGTGTTTGTCTTCTTTCACTTAACTGTGATGTTCATACATATTGTATAGCATGTATTATTTTCATTTTTATTGTTGAGTAGTTTTCCCAACAGATAGAGCACATTTTGTTTTTCCATTCACCAGTTGGTAGACATTTGGATTGTTTCCAGTCTTTAAAAACATTTTTAGGGTCGCCTGGGTGGCGCAGTCGGTTAAGCATGCGACTTCAGCCAGGTCACGATCTCGCGATCCGTGAGTTCGAGCCCCGCGTCAGGCTCTGGGCTGATGGCTCGGAGCCTGGAGCCTGTTTCCGATTCTGTGTCTCCCTCTCTCTCTGCCCCTCCCCCGTTCATGCTCTGTCTCTCTCTGTCCCAAAAATAAATAAACGTTGAAAAAAAAAATTAAAAAAAAAAATAAAAACATTTTTAAAAATTTATTTATTTTGAGCGAGAGAGAGAGAGGCTGTGCGTGGGTGCATAACCTGGGGAGGAGCAGAGAGAGGGGGAGAGAATCCCAAGCAGGCTCCATGCTGTGTTAGCACAGAGCCTGGCGTGGGGTCAAACTCACAAACTGTGAGGTCATGATGTAAGCCAAAATCAAGAGTCAGACACTTAACCAAATTAACCACCCAGGTGCCCATGGGTTGTTTCTACTTTTTAGCTATTCTGAATAATGTTTTTATCAACATTTGCATACAGGTCTTTGTGTAGACATAAACTTTCATTTTTCATGAGTAAATATGTAGGGGTAGATTTGCTGGATCATATGGTAAATCCATATTTAACATTTCAAGAAACTGCCAAACTATTTTCCAGAGTCACTATACCATTTTACATTCCTACATTAATGTAAGGGTTCCAGTTTCTCCATATCCTTGTCAACATTTGTTATTATATGTCATTTTTATTATAGCCCTTCTCATAGTTGTGAAATAGTATGTCATTGTGGTTGTAACTTGCATCATTAGTTAAAATGGCATGTCCTTGTTCTGCTGTTGTTGGGTGGAGTTTTTTGTCATTGTTGATTTTATCCTGTTGGTTGATGGTTTTGTCTTACAGCCTTGTTGAATTTGTCTGTTTGTTCCATCAGTTATCTGGAGGAGATATTGAAATCTCTAAGATTATTGTGGAATTTCCTGTTTCTCCTTTCAGCCCCTTTCAGTTTTTGCTTCATGTATTTTTCAACTGTCTTCTTTGGTACACACATATTTAAGATTTCTTTTTTTTTCTTTCTTAAGATTAAAAAAAATTTTTTTTTTGTTTTTTTACATTTATTTGTTTTTGATAGAGACAGAGCACAAGTGGGGGAGGGGCAGAGAGAGAGCGAGACCCAGAATCCAAAGCAGGCTCCAGGCTCTGAGCTGTCAGCACAGAACCCGACACAGGGCTTGAACTCACAAACCTTGAGATCATGACCTGAGCCAAAGTCAGACGCTCAACCGACTGAGCCACCCAGGAGCCCCTAAAATTTTTTTGAATTTATCTTTATTTTTTGAAGCAGGCCATTTATTTATTTATTTTTAAGTTTATTTATTGAGAGAGACAGAGACAGCAAGAGCAGGGGAAGGACAGAGAGAGAGAGAGAGAGAGAGAGAGAGAGAGAGAGAATCCCAAGCAGGCTCCACACTTCCAGCTGTAGAGCATGATGTAGGGCTCAAACTCACAAACCGTGAGATCATGCCCTGAGCTGAAGTTGGACGCCCAACTGACTAAGGAACCCAGGCACCCCTTACAGTTTAATTATCTTAAATATTTCCTCTCTGTGTATTTTGAACCACATCAGATTGTGTTATAATTTTTGCTTCAACCATCAAACATGTTTACCATTTTCTTTTTGTCTTTCTGATGTTCTAAGATTTCTTCTTTAACTTCCTTTTACCTGAGAATGTCTTGGTTTCCCCTTCATTCCTGAAGGATTTCCTCTGCACATAGGATGCTGGGTTGACAATTCTTTTAACTTGGCAAATGTGCCATTGCCTTGTGACTCTCCTTCAGTTACCTCCATCTCTTCTCTCATGAGCACCACGTTTTATTTCATTTATGTAGAAACGTCTTCCCTTAGCCTGCTCTCCTGCTTCAGTGGTTGTCCTCTACTCCTTGTGCACAGCCTTCACTCATCCTGGAATCTTCCTTCATAACCATCCTGGGAATTCCCTTCTCCTCTTTCCTGTTGGATTTCCATTTCTTATATTTCTAATTTTTGTTTTTCACTTCTCTGATTGCTACTGCAAAGAATGTTTTTTGGAATTCTGAATGTCTGAAGATATCTCTGTTATACTAAATTGGTAATTTGGCTAGTTATAAATCTTAGGTTCCTTAAGAATTTTGAAGGCATTGTTTTATGTCATGATAATGTGTGACCTGATTGGGGTTTTAGGGTTTACTGTTTGTTTGTTTGCTTGCTTGCTTCATGTTTTCAGCTTTTCTAGTGCCATGAAATGTGACAGCTATGTGCCTTGTAGGTCTATTTTCATGGACCATGATGGACCTCATTGTGTTTTTCAATGTGGAAATTCATGTCCTTGTTCAATTCTGTACAATTTTCAGTTATATCTTTGATTTCTTCTTTGTTTTCTCTGTAGTCTTTCTAAAATTCCATTTATTTGGGTGTTGCTTCCTCTAAGCCAATCTTACCTATGTTTTTCCTATATTCCAGGAGATACCCTCAAGTTTCTTTTCCAACTTTCTGTTGATTTTTTTTTTTGCTATCTTATTTTACCCTATTTTAAATTTCCAAATTAAATTTTAATTTCTTTGTTGGCTTGTTTTCTGTCTCATTTGTGTTTCATGTATGCAGTTTGTTCTTGTCTCTTGAGGGTTTCTGATGGTTGAGTTTGTTGATATAATTTACATAAGATAAAAATTCATCCTTTTTAGTGCATAGTTCTGTTAGTTTTGGCGGGTAACTACCACCATAATCAAGATGTAAAACAGTTCTTTGGGGACTTTGACCAAAACTGATGTCAGTATTTTTAGATGTGTGAATGTGTAGGTATGTGTGTTTTCCTCTGGGCTTGATGAGAGTTTCCCAAAGAAGGATTTTCTGCACTCCTCCTGGAGTGTATAAGGCTGGCTGCAAGAGGCAAATGGTGGAAACGTTAGATCTCAGTATTTAGTATGTAAACTTTCACTTGATTCCCTATTAGAATATATTCTTCTCCTTCATTTCTGCTTGGTATTTCCTATCCCAGGGACTCTGTTTTAAATTTTCTGTACTGTAAAACTTTTATTGGAATGGGGAAAGGTAGGATCTAGGGATCTCAATGTTTCTTTTTTTTTTTTTTTTTTTTTTTAATTTTTTTTTTTTCAACGTTTATTCATTTTTGGGACAGAGAGAGACAGAGCATGAACGGGCAAGGGGCAGAGAGAGAGGGAGACACAGAATCGGAAACAGGCTCCAGGCTCTGAGCCATCAGCCCAGAGTCCGACGCGGGGCTCGAACTCCCGGACCGCGAGATCGTGACCTGGCTGAAGTCAGACGCTCAACCGGCTGCGCCACCCAGGAGCCCCTCTCAATGTTTCTTAAATGGATATTCAATCATTCTACTTATTCTTAAGCCTGCATTTATCCTCACTTCTTGAGGTCCTCAATATTGCCAACTCCTAAACCTTTGGGGGATTCCGCTTTAAACCTTTACTCATTGCTGATTTAGGGTTTGGCTTTGTCAGGTCTGAAAACTGCTTTGCAGTTTTCAAAATGTTGTTGCCATCGACTCGACTCCTCTTTGTCATCATGAGTTTTATGCCTTTAAAAATCCTTTACTATCATTGTAATGGGGTTTCAGGGAAGGGTAGAAATAATTGCCTATGTTTAGTCCATTATCTTTAATAAGTATCTCTACCTTGTACGAAAGATCCTTTATGATCTAGCTTCTATCTCTCCAGCCTCATTTTTCACTCTGCTGCAACCCACCTCCAGCCTAAGCTTCAGTCACATGCATCTACTTAAGAGATTGCCAAACAAACCGTGTTGCTTCATGCCTTTCAGTTCTGTTCATGCTATTTTTTCAATGTGCTATTTATCCTTTAAGTCTCTATTCAGGGAAGCTTTGCTGCCTCACATGAGTGTCCTGTCAGGGTGTTTATCGTGTTACTGCAATTATTTATTTTTTTAAAAAGTCTCATCGTAGAGGTTTTTAAAAAAAATTTTTTTAATGTTTATTTATTATTGAGAGAGAGAGAGAGAGCGCAAGCAGGAGAGGGGCAGAGAGAGGAGGAGACACAGAATTCGAAGCAGGCTCCAGGCTCTGAGCCGTCAGCACAGAGCCTGACGCGGGGCTCAAAACCACAAACTGTGAGATCATGACCTGAGCCGAAGTCGGACGCTCAGCCAACTGAGGCACCCAGGCGCCTCACATCCTAGAGGTTTTTTAATCTGAGGTTACAGGTAGAAGGGATGCCCAGGGATTAATCTGAGGTTACAGGTAGAAGGGATGCCCAGGCAGGAGATCATAGAACACCCTGAAATTATTTGTACATTTTTGTGTGTTTGTGCGTATTTTTGGAAAATTGTCTAAGGCAGATTTTCTTCTAAGAGGTGTATCAGAAATGCTGTGGAGCTTTTTTAGAAATATAATTGCTTTGGGCTTCACTCCAGAGACCTGCTGAGTTACAGTCTGAAATTAAGGCCCAGAAAGATATGTTTTCTAAAAGCTTCCCAAGTGATCCTTGAGAACAGCATCTCTGGTCCATCATCTACATTAATTCCAGGGCCTGGCATATATAGTGAATGCTCAGTAAATGTTGAAAAAAGGAACAAGGGAGGAACTTGTATTCAGGTCATGGGCTGAAATAAATTTCTTATGTGAAACCTGGGTGCAAGTCAGGAAGTCAGTAATTTATTCTGTTACATATAGGAAGTAATAGCCTCTATTTCCTCCCCCTCTTTGGATATAATTGAAGAACTGAGAAATAGTGGAATGGCTTTTCAAAGGGAGAGGAAAGCTCTGGAGACCTAACTGTAAGAATGAAAGAAAAATTTAAGGATTAGACATAAAACAAGTCAGATATATATATATATATATGTATATATATATATATATATATAGAGAGAGAGAGAGAGAGAGAGAGAAAGAGAGAGAGAGAGAGAGAGAGAGAGAGAGAGAGTTTGATTTTTATTCCTCTGGCTGCTTATAGTTGTATTTGACCCACTGATTTTGATTCTAAAACTAGACACCTATACATTTGGATGTTATTGATACTATATAGACCTGATTTCATAACCTATAAATTTAAATTTAATATATGACTAGTGATAGGGCAAATGTGGAGATTGACATGTTGCATTGGCAAAAAATATATGCCATATTATTGTTTACTGGCTGCAACTAAAGAATGAGAACAGAAAGAGCCTAATTTCCTGGAATGCCCTGCCTTGTGTTTCCTCTGTTTAAGGTTAAAAAGTGTATAAATTAGAACCATGTCCTCTGCTTTACTCATAAACCTCTTTTACATAGTGTTGTATTTTTATGTGTCTGTTAAGGAAATGATCAGGCTCTTTTGCTTTTTGTATTTTCTATTTATTATTTTTGTTTTGTTGTTTAGGTATTTAAGAGATTATGGCAACTGAGGCCCACAATGTTAAAAAACGAACCTTTTGTAATAATATTGAGGATCATTCCACTGATCTTCCTAGAAAAAGGATCTCTAATTTTACTAATAAGAACATGAAGGAGGTAAGTGCATGGTTTCTAGGAAATGGGTGAGAGAGTATCTTAATCTGTTCATGGTGCTATAGCATAATACCATAGACGAGATGACTTATAAACAGTGGAAAGTTATTTCTCACAGTTGTGGAGACTGGGAATTCCAAGACAAAGACCCTGGCTGATTTGGTATCTGGTTAGAGCTCATTTCCTGGTTCATAGTTGTCTATCTTGTCTGCTGTCTTCACATGGTAGAAGGGGCAAAAGAGCTCTCAGGGGTCTCTTTTACAAGGCCTCTAATCCCATTCATTAGGATGACACCTCATGACCTACTCGCCTCCCAAAGGCCCCACCTCCTAATATCATTCATTGTGGGCATTAGGATTTCAACATGAATTCTGGGGAGACGTTGTCATTCAGTACATCAGATAGTTTACACTGTTAAGTCTATGGATAGTTTTGATTAAACTATTTAAACAACAGGAAGGTGACCATTTGCTTAGTCTCCCAGAATTAGGTAGAATTAATGAAATACTGAAAATTGTTTATATTCCAAAAGCTGTAAAAACTTTATGGACAGTATGCTATTTTTGATAAGATATCATTTAAATATGGTAGTTTAATTTTAAAGAGGAATCCCAGAGGTGCTTTTGGTTCACCACTGCAAGGCTCATTCATGCTGATAGAATTTCTTTTAAATGATATTAAAAGTCAGTGTACTTTAAGTACCATGCAAATATAATATATGACTAGTGACCTAGAAAATAGGGAGATGAGTATGTTGCTTTGTCAAATATACCTACATAGAGTATTGTAACTAAAGATTGAGACTACAACTTTAATCTGGAAAATTTAACTATTAGATTTCAGATTTGTTGATATCAATCACAAAGTTTACATAGCTTCACAAAAGAACTTTAATATGCTGTTAATAACTATATCTACTTTTATTTTTCAGGTTAAGAAATCTCCAAAACAGTTGGCTGCTTACATAAATAGGTAAGAGCTTCTTTAAAGTTTGTGGGAAACAGAAATGTTGAAAGCTGGGTAATAGTGAAAATAGGGAAAACATTAATTATTCTCTTCTATTGTTATAAGTAACTATTGTCAAACAGCTCCTTTGTGCCAGTCACTGTGCGAAACACATCAGTAATATCTCTAATCCTTACAGCAATCCTACTAGAGAGGTATCATTGCCCCTAACAGTTGATGAGAAAAACTAAAGATTTGTGATTAGTTCAGGGTCATACAGCAGAAAGTAGTGAAAATGGCATTCATTCTCTAAAGGCACTTTCTAGTAAACTACTGGTTCTCAAAATGTGATCCGATAACAGTGGGGTTCCCTGAAGCCCTTTCAGGGAATTTGTGAAGTCAAAACTATATTCATAACAATAACATTAATTCATCGTTTTCATTTTTACACTCTTACCAGTGTACAGTAGTTTTCATATTTGATACCACTGGAGACTGAATGCAGAGTCGGATATGAGAATCCAGCTGTCTTCTGTTAGGCCAGATATTAACGATTTTGAGCAAATAGAAAGAACAGTGCCATTCTTCTTACTATATTTTGTTTTGTTTTGGAAAAGATAGGATTTTTCTTTTGCAAAATACTCTGTGTTAACATGTGACAAGCTTATTATTTTTTAAATGAATCAGTAAGTATTCTCAATTTTAGAGTCTGATACAGTAAATATCAGTAGATATTGGCCACATAAAAACATTCTTTTGAAACTTCAATAATTTTAAGAGTTGGAAGGCATCCCAAGGCCAAAACGTTTGAGAATCACCATGCAGAACTGTGAGATTTGCTGTATTGTGTTTCATCTTATTTAAACAAATTAAATATACTTAAGTTTAATCAGAGTAAGTATTCCTTTTTATAATACATTAAGATATATTTCAGATTTGCACAATTCAAACTAATATTTCATTTTATTATTTTTCTTTGTAATATTTCATTAAAAAAACCTTTTTTTTTAATGTTATTTATTTTTGAGAGAGTGAGAGGACAGAGCACGAGTCAGGGAGGGGCAGAGAGAGAGGGGACACAGAATCCAAAGCAGGCTCCAGGCTCTGACCCGTCAGCACAGAGCCCCACATAGGGCTCGAACTCAAGAACCACGAGACCTGAGCCAAAGTCGGACGCTTAACCAACTGAGCCACCCAGTCACCCCTGTAATATTTCATTTTAAAAGCATCTAGTTATTATGCCTTTTCAGTTTCATTTGGTATAAAGTATTATTTTTTTCATTGCTTTCTAGATGGTTTGTAATTTCCTTTTTATTTTCCTCGTCAATCTAAGAGTTAAGATTTTTTTTTATTCTATTTTCTTCTAATTTTAGTGGATTGTAATCACAGAATGTGGCCTATTGAATCTTTCTGCTTAAAAAGTTGTAAAGGTTTTCATGTGGTTCTTTTTCATTTAAAAAAAAATCAATTCTTTTTACAGAACAGTTGGACAAGCTGTGAAAAGCCCAGATAAACTACGTAAAGTGATCTATCGCAGAAAGAAAGCGCATCATCCTTTTCCAAATCCTTGTTATAGAAAAAAACAGTCCCCTAGAAGTGGGGGCTGTGACATGGCAAATAAAGAAAACGAACTGGCTTGTGCAGGTCACCTGCCTGAAAAATTACGCCATGATAGTCGAACGTATTTGCTTAACTCCAGTGATTCTGGTTCTTCACAGACAGAAAGCCCATCATCAAAATATAGTGGGTTTTTTTCTGAGGTAAGTCATTTATATGAGGCTAACTTTATCCTATTATACTATTGGCTTTTTCCTTTGTCATATTCTGCTAGCAGACTAATTCACTGCGAACTGAATTTAGACTTAAGTAATTGTAACTCCCTGAGCCAGTTTTCTAGATTAATCAAATTTGAATCAGTAGTTATTCCATTTCGTTAAGTCATGATATCTGAGATAGAATGAAATGATTGACAAGCTGCAATAAATATTCAAAATGGCAAGTTGACCGGTAGAGATTTAAAGGAAAGGAAAAGAAGAAATCTTGCCTCAACAGTGGACCACCAAAGTCAGTTATCCAGGAACGTTTTGACTCTCAAAATTACCATTGGAAGCTTCTTTCAGGCAAACCCCCTGAGATTTGCTGCTTTTGTAGCTCAGGTAAAGTTAGTTGTTTGAACAGGTTCAAGGGAATATTGGGTGATAGAAATACTCTAAAATTGGATTGTGATGATGATTGTATAATTTTATAAATTTATTACAAATAAATTTATTACAAAATTTATTACAAAAGTATTACATACTTTCAGTAGTTAAGTTTTATGAAAAAACACCTCAAAAACAAAAACAAAGCAGCTTTCTTTTAAAAATGATCATTTGTGGGGCACCTGGGTGGCTCAGTTGGTTAAGTGCCTGACTTTGCTTAGGGCATGGTCTCATGGTTCGTGGGTTAATGCCCCACGTTGGGCTCTGTGCTGACAGCTCAGAGCCTGGACCCTGCTTCGGATTCTGTGTCTCCCTCTCTCTCTGCCCCTCCCCCACTCATGCTCTGTCTCTGTCTTCAAAAATAAATAAACACTGAAAAAAATAAAATAAAAAATAAAAATGATCATTTGAGGCGCACCTAGGTGGCTCAATCAGTTGAGCATTCGATTCTTGGTTTCTGCTCAGGTCATAATCTTACAGTTTGTGAGCTTGAGCCCTGCATCAGGCTCCACAATGACAGTGCAGAGCCTGCTTGGGATTCTCTCTCTCCCCCTCTCTTTCTGTCTGTCCCCTGCTGGTGTGCTTGCTCTCTCTCAAAATAGGCTTAAAAAAAAAAAAAAGGAAATTTTACAAATAAGTTCTTAAAAAATAGTCATTTGAAGGAATATTTGATAAAATTTATAAACATGAATTTATAATTATTATCGCATGTGTATTGTATATGTTGTAGAAAATAAACTCAAAGGAAAAACTTATTCATAATCTCAACGTTTCGAAATAATCACGTTAAATTTTTGATGTATCTTTTTCTCTTCATGTTATACATGTTGCTTGATTACTTGATTTTTAAGTTTAATAAATTTGGATTTTTTTCCATGTAATTAAATAATGGTTCTACAATTTTTTGATGGATATATAACATTAACTTCTTTTACTATGAGTTGGTACGCTTAGTATTGTTCTATCTGGCATGACAACTTGAAAAACATTTTCTGTGGCATACAAGCAGAAAATCTTTTTAGATTAAAATGATATTAAGCGTGTAGGTAAATGAAAACATTACATTTAGGATAATAAATACAGGTAAATAAGAAGAGGGATGCCTAGGTGGCTCAGTTGGTTGATTTCAGCTTGGGTCATGATCCCACGGTTGTGGGATCAAGCCCTGCATCAGGGTCTGTGCTGAGCATGGAGCCTGTTTCTCTCTCTCTCCTTCTCACTCTCTCCCTCTCACTCTCTCCCTCTTCCTCTCCCTCCCTCTCCCCCTCTCCCTCTCTCTCCCTCTCCCTCTCTCTCCCTCTCCCTCTCTCTCCCTCTCCCTCCCTCTCCCTCTCTTTCCCTCTCTCTCCCTCTCTCTCCCTCTCTCTCCCTCTCTTTCCCTCTCCCTCCCTCTCTCTCCCTCTCTTTCCCTCTCCCTCTCCCTCTCCCTCTCCCTCTCCCTCTCCCTCTCCCTCTCCCTCTCCCTCCCTCTCCCTCCCTCTCCCTCCCTCTCCCTCTCTCTCCTTCTCACCCTCTCCCTCTCCCTCTCCCTCCTTCTCACTCTCTTCCTCTCCCTCTCCCTCTCTTCCTCTCCCTCTCCCTCTCCCTCTCCCTCTCTTCCTCTCCCTCTCCCTCTCTTCCTCTCCCTCTCCCTCTCTTCCTCTCCCTCTCCCTCTCCCTCTCTTCCTCTCCCTCTCCCTCTCTTCCTCTCCCTCTCCCTCTCCCTCTCTTCCTCTCCCTCTCCCTCTCTTCCTCTCCCTCTCCCTCTCCCTCTCTTCCTCTCCCTCTCCCTCTCTTCCTCTCCCTCTCCCTCTCCCTCTCCCTCTCCCTCTCCCTCTCCCTCTCCCTCTCCCTCTCCCTGTCTCTCTCTCTCCCTCCCTCTCCCTCCCTCTCCCTCTCCCTCTCTCTCCCTCTCTCTCCCTCTCTCTCCTTCTCTCTCCCTCTCCTCTGCTCACACACACATGCTCTTTCTCAAGTAGAAAATAATGATAAGATAAAAGAAAGATGGAGAATTAAACATTGTTAAGTAAAACCATACAGTGGAATATTATTTGACCATTATAAAGGAGTGAAGTACCAATACATATACTACACTATATATAAACCTTGAAAACATTATACTGTGTGAAAGAAGCCATATCAAAAAGGCTAACTGTTGTATAATTCAATTTATATGAACTGTCTAGGTAAAGTCAGAGAGTCAAAAAGTTGATTAATGGTTGTCAGGGGCTGGCAAGAAGGAAGAATGGAGTCCAGGGTTTCTTTTAGATATGATGAAAATGTTGATTAAAATTGATCGTGATAGGGGCGCCTGGGTGGCTCAGTCGGTTGAGCATCCAACTTCGGCTCAGGGCATGATCTTACGGTCCGTGAGTTCGAGCCCCGTGTCGGGCTCTATGCTGACAGCTCAGAGCCTGGAGCTGCTTCGGATTCTGTGTCTCCCTCTCTCTGACCCTCCCCTGTTCATGCTCTGTCTCTCAATAATAAATAAATGTTTAAAAAAATTTTTAAAAAAAACTGATCGTGATAACAGTTGCACAACTCCATGCATGTACTAAAATCTACTGAATTGTACATTTTAAGTGGTTAAGTTTTATGGTATGTAAATTATATCTTAATCTGTTATTTTTTAAAAATGGATCTAGTTGTTCCAGTTCTAAAATTAATCTTACAGAAATATTTGTACAAGTGCATATAAGTGAAAAACAAGGTTTTCAAAAACACAATATTGTAATATTTTAATTTTGTATATCTAATTTGTCTCTGTCTAGAAAATGGTTTTTTAAAGATACATACCAGTCTGTTAACTGTGATTAACAGTTAACACTTCTAGGGAGTGATACTAGATTTTTTGTGGGCAGATAGAGATTATTTACTTTTTATTTGATACAGTCCTGTGCTATTTGAACTTTTTACAACAGGAGTGTATTACTTTATTATATAAGAAAAAATGAATTTAAATATTGGTCATGACTGAATTTTTGTGGTTTCCTTCTCATGTTATTCAGTTGATAGTGACTAGCCTATACATATTTACTTTTTCCTTTAATCCACATTATAAATTAAATCCCAGGCTTATAGGTGAGCTAAATATAATTTATTTTATAAATTGGTGAGATTTAAAAAGAAAATGGTAGCAAATAAAAAGTATTGATAAAAAACGAACAGGTCCTAAATTTATTCAGATCATTTGTTTACTGTGTTTAACTGCAACATTGCTTTGGCAGGGGGCAGTAAAAGGAGTCACCTCTGCATAATTTTAAAATATGTCTACCAGAATCATTTAATTGAAAAAAAATGGTTTCATGTCATGTTTCAATGTGCTTTTTAACAAATTAGATTACTGTCTTTCAGGTTTCTCAGGACCATGAAACAATGGCACAGGTTTTGTTCAGCAGGAATTTGAGATTGAATGTAGCTTTAACGTTCTGGAGAAAGAGAAGTATAAGTGAACTTGTAGCCTATTTGGTGAGGTAAGTGTGACCTTTTATGCTTTTGTTCAGTTAAAGCAATTTCCAGTGTTTTGTCTTGAAGTGCCTCTTTCTTATGTTATACTGGGTAAAATTTTAAACTTCTTATATTTAGCTTCACTAGTAACAATATAGTTTAAATTACATTTATCACCAATCTAAGAGTAAACAAAATACAGAAAACCATTGGTTTCATCATATTGAACAAAATTATTACCTTCTCTAAAATTTTTACAATATAAAACTAAGAGATACCAGTATGGGGAGAATAACCTTTTAAAAATCCCCTTTGAGCGGGGTGCCTGGGTGGCTCAGTCAGTTAAGCGTCTGACTTCAGCTCAGGTCATGATCTCGCGGTTCATGAGTTCGAGCCCTGTGTCAGGCTCTGTGCTGTCAGCTCTGAGCCTGGAGCCTGCTTCTGATTCTGTGTCTCCCTCTCTGCCCCTCCCCTGCTTGCACTCTGTCTCTCTCTGTCTCTCAAAAATAAATAAAAACTTCAAAAAATTAAAAACAAAAAGTCCCCTTTGAGCGAAAACTTTAATCATGGCCTTCTTCAGTGTATTCAAGTCTCTTCTCAAACAGTACCTTAATGAGGCCTTCCCTGACCACCTTATTAAAAAACATTTCTTGGGGCGTCTGGATGGCTCAGTTGGTTGAGTGGCCGATTTCAGCTCAGATCATGATCTCACAGTTCGAGGGTTCAAGACCCTCATTGGACTCAGGGCTGACAGCTTGGAGCCTAGAGCCTGCTTTGGATTCTGTGTTTCCCTCTCTCTCTGCCCCTCCCCTGCTCTCGCTTTGTCTCTCTCTCTCTCAAAAATAAATAAACATTAAAAATATATGCATTTCTTCACTCCCAATCTTTCTGGTTTTATTTTTTTTTCCATAGCACTTACTACTATCAACATGCTGTATATATTTTACTTGTTTGTTTATTGTCTGTTTCTGCCCTCTCCCACATCCTACTCTGAAATACATGTCCTTTCTCTTTGTTTACTGCTGTATCCCCAGCACCTGGCTCATCAGAGAGACTCAGATCATTTGTTGAATGAGTAAATTTCTCAAAAGCAGTGTGAAGGGTATAAGCAAGGAAATCTGTTCTCTAAGCAGTTTTGTACCCACAGGATAGAAGATCTTGGAGTTGTCGTGGATTGCCTTCCTGTGCTCACCAATAGGTAAAAATAATATTTTTCAGAAAAAAAGTACATTTAAATAGAAGGGCAGATGACCTGTTCATATTTTTACAACTTAGTATTTATTTTAGTTTACAGGAGGAAAAACAGTACATCTCACTTGGCTGCTGTGTAGATTTGTTGCCTCTAGTCAAGTCCTTACTTAAAAGCAAATTCGAAGAGTAAGTGCTAATCTCTCAATTCACTTTTCTCTTTCAACATCCTTGATTTTGTTTCTTGCGTGTATATAGTGATAGATTGAGCTACATGAGACATGAATGGTGTCTGTTTTCAGAGAGCTTTTAATCCAATTAGGAAAAGAACATGAGATGACTGAAGAATAATTACAAAAGCATCTATAAACAACTTACATAAAATACAGCTTTTGAAAGCAGCAAAATAAATTTTTTAAAGGGCAAAGTGTGTGTGTGTGTGTGTGTGTGTGTGTGTGTGTGTGTGTGTGTGTGTGTGTGTGTTTTGAAGTGGGGGGAGTGTATCTTTTTTGGTAAAAGCTTCTTGGGTGAAAGCACTTAAATTTTGTAACAAAATGTCATTTCAGATATATAATAGTTGGTTTAAACTGGCTTCAAGCAGTCATAAAAAGGTGGTGGTCAGAACTATCATCCAAAACAGAAATTATAAATGATGGGTGAGTATATCCTTAAAAATAAATTCTGGCTACTAAAAATTTTTTCAGAAAAGCAGTTTGATTAAGCTAGGTGATAATTCTATTCCATGATCACCATTAAATAATAATTTATTTTCTTCATTTTCAGAGAAATAATAAATTGGAATAGTGTTCACATGTGAAAATTACATATGGAAGTTGAATTCCAGAGCCCAGTAACCCCATGTATCTCTTTTTCTGGCAGAACCTTACATGTAATTTTAGGAGGAAAAAGCAAAGCAGTGATTTAACCCTCATATCTGTTATAATGAGTAAGGGAGGAAGAGAGAGAGGACTTTTGGTGGATTAAGTATTGAGGCACAGAGATCGAAGCATCCTGTAGCGTCTTTTGACTACCTAGACATTAACCTGAAAATTCAGTTGGATGATTATGTACTATAATTATCATAATTTGAATATTGCCTTGATGTAAAAGTCTGTGGGTGTTCTACCAAATGAGCCAGATTATCATGAAGCTGCAAAAAAATATCCCCCCAACAGTTTGATTAAAGTCCATAATTTTCTCTTTAGGCTCTCAAAAATTTCCCACTTCATACCCAGGAAGAGGTTGTCCAAATGCTCCAAGTACCCAGTTTTCTTTCCTGCTTTAACAAATAAGTAATCTTTTAATTTCCATAACTAACAAGTATCATTGTAAAGAGTTGCTTGGCTTCAAACGGTACAATTTTCTCCGATAAATACTTGAAATCTTAAAAACCTGTGTTCATTAAGTATATTTACTAAATACATATTCTTATATTTGCATTTTCTCTCTTTTTTTCCTCATAGAAATATTCAGATTTTAAAGCAGCAATTAAGCGGATTATGGGAACAGGAAAATCATCTTACTTTGGTTCCAGGATATACTGGTAACATAGCCAAGGTAATCAACATTTAAGCTTATAAAGTTAAGTTTGGGGAGGCTGGGTGGCTCAGCCGGTTCAGCCTCCAACTCTTGATTTCAGCTCAGGTTATGATCTCACAGTTTGTGGGTTCAAGCCCCACATCAGGTTCTGCACTGGCAGTGCGGAGCCTGCTTGGGATCCTCTCCCTTCCTCTCTGCCCCCTCCCCTGCTTGAGCTCTCTCTCTGTCAAGATGGATAAACTTAAAAAAAAGTTAAGCTTAGGGGCGCCTGGGTGGCGCAGTCGGTTAAGCGCCGACTTCAGCCAGGTCACGATCTCGCGGTCCGTGAGTTCGAGCCCCGCGTCAGGCTCTGGGCTGATGGCTCAGAGCCTGGAGCCTGTTTCCGATTCTGTGTCTCCCTCTCTCTCTGCCCCTCCCCCGTTCATGCTCTGTCTCTCTCTGTCCCAAAAATAAATAAACGTTGAAAAAAAAAAAAAAAAGTTAAGCTTAGGGGCGCCTGGGTGGCTCAGTCGGTTAAGCGTCCGACTTCAGCTCAGATCACGATCTCACGGTCCGTGAGTTCGAGCCCCGCGTCGGGCTCTGGGCTGATGGCTCAGAGCCTGGAGCCTGCTTCCGATTCTGTGTCTCCCTCTCTCTCTGCCCCTCCCCTGTTCATGCTCTGTCTCTCTCTCTCTCAAAAATAAATAAATGTTAAAAAAAAAAAAATTTTTTTTTAAAAGTTAAGCTTAAAAATCTGTATTTAATCTTAATTAAATATTAGAAGTGATGTATTAGTATTATGCGTTCATAAATGATGTCTTTCAAATATCCAATACAATACTATTCAAATAAGGTCTAAAGTTAATTTCATATTTGTAAATGCTTAAGGTCATCTGGATATGAATATAACTTTGACAAGGGACACAGGAATTAGCCTTTCAGTGTGTTTCAGATACAGCTATGGAAATGATGCGCTAGAGGGAATTTAATGAAGTAGTTCCAATTAGAGAAAAAGTTAACCCAAGTTAGCAAAGCATCTGAAAAGATAGACACACACAGGAAGCAAGGGGTGAGGAATGTAATCATATGATTTCAGGCTTATTTTTTACTTGGTTTTTGCAAGTGTCCTGCTTTTGGGGAAGTAAATGTTCCAATCACAATGAATTTGACATTGTTATTTATTTGCTTGTCTCTTTTTTTTTTTTTTTTTTTTTTTTTTTTTTGCTTGTCTCTTACAGGGAAAGATATGTTGCTAGTTTGGATTTTAACATTTAAACTCCAGAAACCATTAGTAATTAAAATATAAGTGCAAAAAAGAAGTCACTGTTAAGAAATATTTGCACCTTTTACTGGGCATAGTGCTATCATAAATGGGCATTAGTCAAAAATATACAAGCATTCTTTAGTTAAAAAAAAATACAGTATTCTAAATAAGAGGAATTATGTTGTGGATTTACCTGTAAAATTCTCCTTGGATACCCTCAGAAAAGAAGCAAAATGATGTATCAAACAAGTGTGTTACCACTGTGTATAATTTTACTCTGTAGAATTCTTAATGATGAAAATCTCATAAAAATCAATTTTCCAGTTTTTTGTTGTTTTAGTTTGTTCTTTTGATAATGGAAAAATGAAGTAAAAGTTGATAGAAAATGGAGTACTTACAGAACATACATCATATATCACCTTGTTCTGGAGGCACCTTGCATTCTTGGTAGTAGTACTGAAAAAATATTACCTCCTTAGAAATTTGCTTTCAATGAGAATTTTTTATAAAGAGAGAAGCTTTATCGTAAATACAACTTTACAATACTGTATTTATTATTGAAGACAATATTGAGTGATTGAAAGCTCTGTGAAGTTCCTTACCCTATGATAAAACCTCTTTTACAATATTAAACTCTCCACTGTAATTTGTCAAGGGTGGGAATCAGAAAGGCTGTCATCACGCTGGCCTGTGGTTTATATGGTGCTGAAGGAATTGCTGGGAATGATTTAATGATCTTGCGTAGCTATAAAAGCAGAGTTGTTTGATCACAGGAACCAAACACTCAGCACTTAACAGACACTGAGTATGTGCTGTGTGCCAGGCCCTGTGCTAAGCAAATGCAGCTAAAAGTTGAGTAAGACCCATTTTTTTACCCTCAAAAGATCACGAAAGGAAGCTTAAGCAAATCAAGTGACAAAAAAAAGAGAATTGGATGTGTTTATATATATTTACTATACCTGCTAATGGAATGTTTTGTTTTTTTTTCCCTAAGGATGTAGATGCTTATTTATTGCAGTTGCATTGAGAGACTATCTACTAAAAAGAGCATTTGATTATTCAAAACGTCCCCAGACTAAGATTTCCAAAAAAAGTCTCCTTTGAGAACTGTGAACTGTGGAAGAAATCAAAACTTTTTTTTTTCTTAAAAAGCCACACGTGAAACCACTAATGAAACCCTAACAATCTGCTTCACATTGAAGTGGAAAAATGTACAAAAGGAGCAGCTTCAACTTCAATGAGGTGAAAGTGCACTATGAAGATTGTTCCCCTTTGCTGCATTTGGGACTTATATGGTTATTTGGTAACATCGTTTAAGAACTACTGGGTCTTAATGCAATACTGCATAAGAATATAATTTATACTATGTCAGAAAGAAGACAGTACTTATCACTAGGAATCACAAAGACCAATCATCGTTACTTTTTTGAAGATTGTGTTTTATAAGAAAACACTTAAGTGTGTGCAGCTATTTTCTTATTTTGAAAAGACTTTGCAAGTTTAAAACGTCACAGAAAATAATCAGTACTAGAAATTTGTTGTCCACACTGAGATACTGTGTATACAAGATGCCTTAATTATTAATAAGCCAATGTGTATGATATGAATATCTGTTTAAAAAATTAACATCAAACATGCTCTGGCATGATAAAATCATGGAATTAAATCAGGGGTTTCCATTCATGTAGAACCTTGTTGCTAAAACTTACTCCATACCATTTTTAAAACTTGAGAATATTTTTAGTATCTCTGATTTTTCTTTGCCAGAATCATTGTGTCATGTGTGTATGTGTTATTCCTATATAAAAGAAAAGGTGAATATGTATTTGTATGAATGCTTAACTAGAAATGTCCGTGGAGTTAGCTAATTTATATTCACTTTTTATTGTATATAGATTTCTAATATTTTCAGTTCTGTATCGTTTAAGCTTTCTTCATTTGAGTAAATTCACTAAATATTTCTATTTTTTGCTTTTTTAAATTCTTTTATATGACTTCTAGTTCTTTTTCACTACTCATGTTTTAAAGAATTACATACAGTGCTTTAGAAATGTTTACAGTTAGTGCTGACCTTGTGTTTTAAATTCCAACACTTTACTACCTCCTCCAATGGTTGGTATGAAATGCCAGCAGACTGTATGAGGTCTTTTTTTTCTTTTTTTAAGTATATATCTACCATTTTTAGTGTCAGTGAACCCACTTCTGGAATGTCTTAACAGCTGTATATCGCATCTTGAAAGTGATTGGGGTTTAAATACCACTATTGGTGGTTCATGCATCATCTCATCTTTATAAGCCTGAGAGGCATCTGAGCAAAGATTTTTAGTAATCGAATTTCTCTGCAGTAATCTTTCAAGCACTTGAATGTAAATCTTTAGCATTTATCCAGTTAGCCACTACTGATGTGAATTCCAAACAAATAACTTTTTTGCTTTAAAAATGTTATGTTTTACTGACTTCTCTATTTTTTGTGTAGCTGTATTTCATATAGCTATGCATTCCTCACAGTGAACATCCATTTTTGGTTATTTTCTTAAGTCTTTAGAATAATTTAAGATTACTGCATTTCTGTGATTTGAGAGTTGAGTTATTTAAGCATATTGTTTTTCAGGAGGTGGGAATTTGAATCGTAAACCTGCGTCATCTCTGTAAAACCTTAAGATGATGAAATATAACCTTTCTTTGTTCCTATTCCTTTAGTTACCACTGTCTTATCTAACAGTTTGAACCAGTTAACTCAGTTGGAGCGTGGTGCTAAGGAGGCTAAAGACAGGAGTTCAGTCCTTTCATAGGTTCACTAACTTGGCACACTTACACAGATTCATGGCTACATATTGCAACTTCCTTAGGTATAGGTCTTTCAAATTCAGCTTTTAGTCACAAGGAAGATGGTGTGTATAGCTTAGCATCAACCTTTCACCTCAAATGGAAAGACAACTCAAATAATTGGTATTTGTGATAGTATACACTTCTAATATTTAAAATAAACAATATTAATCATGTAATATTAATACTGTAATTATGTCACTATAATTTTCTGTGGGTAAGATCATTTTCTAAACACTATCTTGTAAAAATCAAATTTTAACAAATTAAAACATGGTAAGAGTAGGTAATATCCTGTTAACAGTGAGTTCTTGTGCCTAAGTTTGGGTTTGTTAAAGGAGAATAGAGAACACTTCATTTTATGTACTCGGAGCTATATAAGACAACAGAGTCTTTAGCTCACAAATATTCAGTAGCACACACCCCTAATTTCTGTTCTTGGCCTTTACAGTTTTTGTTAGTACCTACCCTTCTCAGTTACTAAGTTATGATTAGTATTATTTTTACTACAGTTTTTAGATTTTTGGGTAAAAGATGTTAAATAAGTAAATATTGTTGAACACTTTGGTTGCTGTTAAGTTTTTCTCATGCTATTTAATCAGAACAGTGTTGATCTCCAGAAAGAGCCAAAGAAAGTGTTTACAAAGTATTTTGGCTGTTGTATTGACCTAGATTAGGACAATTGGTGTCTGTCATTGCTCATTTGTTATTGTGCTGCTAAGAATTATACAGAACCGAGGGACTACCCAAGGTCTCTATGCCTTTTTACCTCTTCTACCTTCTTAGGTGTTCTGTACTTGATGTTGCTAACTTTGCAGGTCTAGGGACAGGAAGTGTATTTAGGTGATAGAGGGTTATAATCAAATAATTTGCTTCCACTAGGGATAAAGTGAATGGATTTTGTAATGAATGGTCATGATCAGAATAAGGGTTAAAAGTTAGGAAGCAAGCTTAATCAGATTTTTTTTTTTAATTAATCTTTTGGCAGTAATTTCAAAAGTAATTGACACAGATTATTTACTTGAATCCTGAGATGTGAGGATTTGAACATAAATACTGTATCCACTTTGGGGAATCAATATTAGCCCTAAGCCCTCAGGGCTACTGAGGAATTAAATCTTAATGCCTTTAAACATTCTTGCTACTTGCTATGTCCTAATCTTAAAAATGGTCATATGGAATCAGAGCTACCTTTCTGGCCTTGAAATAGTAATTTTCTCAAACTTAGAACATTTCTTTTTTTGGCAAGTTGTTAATTTAACTAACATTAATGGAAAACTAATTTGAGTAATGATTATTAGCTATTAAATGCTGATAATAGGAATCATTTAAATATTTAGTTTCTTAAATTAGTTAAAGAGTTTGACAAAGCAAAATTTGAGTTAATATTTTAGCCGTCATTCCCAGTTATCTTCCTGTTTAAGAACAAGATGGTAATGTCAGTTGCCTTTGTTGATTTAAAGAAAGAAAAAAAAAATCACAAACAGCTGACTTGATTGATACATTTGGATGCATTACTTATCTTTCAATACGTTTACTTTCTTGTTACTTCAAATGGAAATAGTATTGCTGGACATTTGTTCGCAGGTATTTACTCTTATTCTTCTTCCCTTAATTTCTAATTCTGACTATGAAAACTGTCATAAAATTTGTGACCAGCTATTCCCACTCATTTCTTATTCTGTAACAAGAATATAGAATAAAAAGTTCATCCCTGAACACTGTATTTCTAATTTGTAAGATAGCTTGATTGATTCAGTAACAGCACCAAGTATAATAAAAACAAATGCTGCATATTATATGAGCAGTATAATGGGTATATTTTCCAGTGCTGTACTTAAAATAATATTTAAAAAATTTTTTAATGTTTATTTTTGAGAGAGAGACAGAACGTGAACAGGAGAGGGGCAGAGAGAGAGGGAGACACAGATTCCAAAGCAGGCCTCCAGGCTCTGAGCTTCAGCACAGAGCCTGATGTGGGGCTCAAACTCACAAGCTGTGAGTTCATGACCTGAGCCGAAGTCAGATGCTTAACCAACTGAGCCACCCAGGCAGTCCTTAAAATAATATTTAAAATATTGTAGTCATGGGGCGCCTGGGTGTCTCAGTCAGTTAAATGTCCAACTTCAGGTTATGATGTTGCAGTCTGTGAGTTCGAGCCCTGTGTGGGACTCTGTGTAGACAGCTCAGACCCTGGAGCCTGATTCGAATTCTGTGTCTCCCTCTCTCTCCCTCCTCTCCCCTCCCTCCCTCCGTCCCTCCCTCCCTTTCTCTTTCTCTCTCAAAAATAAATAAATATTAAAATATATATAAATTATACTCGTATTGTTCTCTGGGTCAGAGCATTGACCTAACAGCATCTGCTAAAATCAAACTTCAGTAAAAATTAAATACAACAAACGAAATGTAGTATATACCACAGTATTTTCTCTAATAGACTGTAATTGTAAAACACAATTACTGTGTACCAATAGTTGTATGAAAGGGCAGCCCCAGACTGCCAGTATTTTTCGTAGCAAAGCTTGTTATATATTATTTCTTTGATAAACAGAATTACTGTTACCTAAACTGCAAAGTTTTCAAATGATAGATGCCAGGAGTCTAGATGAGGATCCAGCCCCAAGTACACTTGAACTAGTATTGATTTTTACTTATCCTTTACAATATTCTGTATTTTCATTCAGATTTAAACCAGAATTTTTTTTTTTAATGTTCTGAACCTGGCCAAGACTTTTGTCACTACAAATTTATACCAAGTCTGAGAGTAGTTATCAAAATATTTTCTAGGATAAGAAAGAGTTGTCAGTGGGACTCCTGGAATACACTGAATTGCCAGAATTACTTGCTTCTAGAATTAACTGTGTTGTATTTATCAACCAAACCTGCAGCATGGAGCCTGGATCAGAATTAGACCTTACCTTCCAGAAGTCAGGAGGAGAGTTGGCATTCATTTACTTTTCTGCTTTGATTTTAAAAGAGCAAGAGAAAAGAAAAAACTTCATTAGCCCTTTGTATAAAATTAAACTAGGTGAATGAGGACCTAACTCACCTCTCAATTGCCCTGAAGTACACTCATCAGTTCCTTTGTATATAATTGTATCTTAGGCTCAACAGCAAGAGAAGTGAAGGTTGATATTTTTCCTTTAGGCAAATTCTGAAGCTTACAAAAAGGTTTAGAAGAGGCCTATCTTTCCCCTTAGCCATCCAGATTCCTTTTCTTCTACTTAGATAAGAAATCAGTAAAGGGTACAACCAACTCACTTTTCAGTTTCTTCTTTTGAAGGCTCCTCTGCCTGTCCTTTAGGCATTGGTTGGTGTTCAAGGTTTTGTTTTAAGGTCTCTTCTCACTCTACCAGTTCCCTGAAAAACATTTTTATTCCCATGGCTTCCTTTACTATCTACATTAAGTATTCTCACTGTAGGGGTAGAAGGGAGACAATTTTTTGGTCAATCAAATGGACATTTTTTTTTTTAAGGTTGTGGAAACACTGAACTGTATATTTATTATTCTGAAATACATATCTTGCCCTAATCTCTCAGCTCATAAATTATATATGCAGCTGCCTACTGGGAACATCCGTTGGGACATCTTTTAAGCATATTAAATTCAGTATAACCAGAATTGACCTCATTTTCTACTTCCACTCCCCTCCCTTCTCCCTACTCATCCTCAACTCCTCTCCAGGGACACAAGTTATTCTACTTGGGTCCTGGGTTTCCATTCTCACTGAATACCCCTAATATCAACAATTCTCAAGCCACAGAACTCTGAATCATCTCCAGATCACTCCTTAAATCCTGTTGGTGCAACCCCCTCAATTTCATTTTTCTCTTGCTCTCCACCTCTCCTGCCATTATCTTAGTCTATATTATTCCAACAGCCTCCTGACTGGTCTCTTGCATTGGTACCGTATGTCTATATGCTATCCTCCACACACCCTGCCCCAGAATAGTCTATAAAGCACAAATTTTATACCTTAAAGGCCTCTTAGTCCAAATGGTATGATTTACAATCTGTTGGCCACACCTCCAGGTAGAATGAACTTGTTTGAGTTTCTGGGAAAACTGTAAATGCTAAAAACGTTTTTTTGCAAATGCATGGTTTGCCTGAACATTCTTCCCCAAATTCACCCATTTCTCATTTCTTAACCTTCAGGTCTCAGCTGAAACAGTTTAAACACCTCTTAAAACTGTTAAAGGTATCTGCTATGCACTCATCTTAACCCTCTTCTCCTAACACTACTAATGGATCAGTGTTTTCTGATTGCTAAGTCTTCCCAGCTGTATTGATAACTTAATGAGGCCAGAGACTGTGTTCTCTGTCGCCTCTCCAGTACCGAACATAAAGCCTGGAAAGCAGTAGGCATTAATTCTTATGAATAAATGCAAGGATGTGGCACCTTTGGGCATACATTGTATGAGGGAGTAATTGAATAATCCAAAGCTATTTGTGGTAGCAGCTAAACATAATTTTAGAAGAAAAATATCCAGTTTTCTTCTCTCACTTTTTGTTTTAGGAAATTGCTTTATATATGTTCATGCTACAATAGAATAAAACCTTAGCTAAAATGTGTTTGATTCCTAAAGGTTGTAACATTTGTTTTTCTATTGTATGGTTTCTACATTTTCACACAAGATCCATGGAAGAGAAGACCATCTATGGGGCGCCTGTGGGACCATCTACGGGAGGCTCAATCGGTTCTCTTGATTTTGCCTCAGGTCATGATCTCACAGTTCACGGGTCAGGCCCCCTGGCCGGCTCTGTGCTGACAACATGGAACCCGCTTGGCATTGTCTCCCCATCTCTCTGCCACTCCTCCCTTTCATGCACGCTCTCTCTGTCTCTCAAATAAATTTAATGTTTAAAAGGGAGAGGACCATCTATAAAGTGCATAGTGAAGGTATTTTTGTGTAATGTGTAAAAACATACATTTTCTTGCAATTTAGGGCATCTCTTTGGGGTTTTGTGTTTCTCTTCAGCTTTTATCTTAAAATAATTGAGAATCATGTGAGGTACAGTATTTTTCTCCTATAAGTTTCTTTTTTAAATTACAAAAGAAGTTCATACTTATTTTTAAAAATATCCATACCCATAATGTCATCCACATAGAAGAACCAATGTGTCTGTCCTTCCATATTCTATGTGCATGTATATTTTTAATGCACATATTTAAACCTTATATACTGATATTTGGCATCTTGTTTTCTACTTTCCATACACTGAAAAGCTTAAAGGTAACTGAAAAACTTTTTTGCCTGTTTAAGCTATATGTTCTGAGCAGTTAATTTCTGTAGAGAAATTGGAAGTAGTCAAAGAATTTTGAGAATTACTTTTGAAGCATTCTTAGTATAGGATTCTGTTTTCTTTGACCATTGCTAATTATTACCTAATTTTTAAAACATTTAACATTTTAAAAATGCTAACATTTAAAAAATGCTAGCAAGAGGGCTTATAAGAAAAAACAGTTTCTCTATTTTGAAAAGGAATAGGTGTGTTTAAATGATTTTAAGTAGGGGCGCCTGGGTGGCTCAGTCGGTTAAGCGTCCGACTTTGGTTCAAGTCATGATCTCACAGTTCATGAGTTCGAGCCCCGCGTTGGGCTCTGTGCTGACAGCTCAGAGCCTGGAGCCTGTTTCTGTGTCTCCCTCTCTCGGCCCCTCCCCTGTTCATGCTCTGTCTCTCTCTGTCTCAAAAATAAACAAAGATTTAAAAAAGTAAATAAATAAATGATTTTAAGTAATTAGGAACAAAATTTCAACTTTCGTTGTAGTGTATTTCTTCTACCCATCAAACATAATTTTCTAAATGAGGTCACCCTTTATTTCTGAAACTGATAATGTTAATACTATGACTATTGAGTCAGTATAGAACTAAGATATAATTTTTAAGATTAAGCCCTTTTCCGAATAAATCAATTCCTAATAAACTGACTCTCAAAATATTTTCTAGACTCTAATGAAGTGGTTCTAACTGAATAATTTTCTCTAGTGACTAATTTTTTTAAGATTCTATATCCTTAATTAAAAAGTAATCATTGCATAGTGTTGTGGAGGAAAGTCACATAATGCTAGAAATAGAGAAAAATGGTAAATAACAGGTGAATAATAGGAAGAGAGGTAGGTAAAGCTAATAATTATACACATACTCGTATGTATTAAAAATGTGAAATTCTCCTATGCCTGGGATCAACCTATTATCCAATGCTATAATCAACCATAAAGATTATTATATCTTTATATGGAATAAAAGGAGGTGGATTTTCTTATAAATGGGTGTATTAATGATTTTTGCTGAATTCTATAGCATATTAGTGTTTTTATACTACTAACTAGGTAAAATTCCTTGGTCTTTGTTAATTCTAAGATCACACTTTACATTGGCTTGCTTTTACAACCATTTAAATGTTTGTTTTATTTTTAATTTTTTTTTTTTTTTTTGAGAAAGCACATGCACACACAAGTGCGGGAGGGGCAGAGAGAGAAGGAGAGGGAGAGAATGAATGAATGAATGAATGAATGAATGAATTCCATGCAGGCTCCACAGCACCCGATGTGGGCTTGGACACACAAACCTTGAGATCATGACCTGAGTCAAAACCAGGAGTCAGACACTTAACCAACTGAGCCACCCAGGCACCCCTAAATATTTGTTTTAACAGCAACAAAACTTTATTCTCCACATTATCTGTAAAAACTATTGGTGATTTGTCCAGGTATAGTTTTGTTTGAACTTACTTAGACAATTAACAGCTAAACAGATCAACAAAAATTGTTAGCACCCTTCTAATTAATGATTTTAAAATGATTTATTTGGTTATTTATAAACTTTAAAGATAAATTTAATTACAAATGACTATGTAGCAGTTGAAACAAAACCTAACATGTTAGGCTTTTAAGAACATCTGATAGTATTGATCCAGGGCCATGAACAATTGTTGCCTTAGTCTAATAATTCAATCATTTCTGCTTTTCAGAATTTATGTAATTAATGTGTGTAATGACTTCATCCTACAAATCTTCAAAATATGAAATAGCAAAAGTTTGCTTTAATTAAAAAGCTTTTGATGATAATTAGCAACTATACTTTGGTAAAATTATTCATCTGAAGTATTTTTCTATAAATTATTTAAATACTGACATAAGTTGGGAATTAAATAATGAAAGCCATAGCAGTTACGATAACTGATGTGTGTTTGCTGTAGTTTTCAAAAGAGTAACCAGTGTTTTAGAATAGCAGTATTACACTGTTTATCTTAAAGTTTTCTTGGGCAAATGATATACTTTTGTAATTTGAACTAAATGAAAATAACATGACTTTCTTTTTCTGTTATCGTTATTAGGTAGTGGGACCTAATAATTCTTTGAAAATATAAATTGCTTTGGGAGGAGTCAGTTACAAGTTTTGTGTTTAAATGACATAAAACTTAGTGCTTTTTCTTTTAATTCAGCTGTCGACCAGTGTGATATTTGAGGAACTGCATTGTATCCTTGAAATCAAATACTTCAATTAAAAGATATTTATAAAATATACACAGCCTCCATGAGCTGCTTGTAGCAGCTGGTACACTCCCATTTGTTATATCACGTGTGGTGTGAGTTTCATGTCTGCTACTTGTATCTCTTGATCAATCTTTGTAGAAAAAAGTGACAGCTGACTATATAGAAGGAAGAGCTTCCTCAGTTACATCCTAGTTATATTTATTAGCGTGATCTAAGTAAAAGAATTCTCTGATAGTTTAGAAATATATGTATACAGCCAAATGTTGGCAGATCCCAAAGAAATATTAGATTCAATATTTAACAATTAAGTCATTAGCAGGTATATTGTAAAAACAGAGCCTCAAAATTAAAAGTTGAATCTATGGATTCTTTCCCTCTTTTTCAAGTGAGACTGGTAGAAATTTCTCCTGTTAATCATTCTGATTATACAGCTCTCTAAAAGTCATATTTCAAGTTAAGTTTCCCAAAACTTTTATTGGAAAATTAAGGAGGTGGTTTTGTGCCCCAATGAATGCTAACAGGTATGATTGAGACTCTGTCTAAAGTTCTCTGTTTATGGCATGTCATTATTTCCTGCTAAACAGAGACATTAAGCTACTAGATACCCAGTGGGTTATAAGGTGTTAACTGGTTGAGTTAGGGAGACTGTCCATAATCAATAGATTACTTGCTATAAGCTTGTTGATCCTATGCACAAAGGTTAGGTACAGTCTTCAAAAGAATTGTTGTAAAATACTAAATGAACTACAATTCTAAAACCATGCCATTAAAAAAATAATAAAAAAATAAAACCATACTATTGGGAAAGACTTTGGAAGTCCAGAGTTCTTATTTATACTTGTAGGAAGACTGAGATCTAAGCAATCTCATAGTCAAATGCATAAGGTGCTATACTAAACATTTTAAAGGTTTTTTTTTCTTTCTGTACCGCATGTTACTCTATTTACTAGATAATTGGTTGCAAAAGAGGGAGTCTCTTTGCCCTGGTGTTAAGTCACTCCAGCCTTTATAATCAAAACTCAGTAAGCTTAATAGGCAGTTTTGTATACCCTGTTTATTTTTAAATTAGATACACAATATTCATACACTACCTTATTATCCACACTGATGTCTTTTGAGAAGAGTGGCATCAAGTGGGTTAAGGTACAATTTTCAAGGACATTTGCTCTTTCCATGCTTTTCCTGCATATTATGACTTACGTAATGGGTTGCTGCTAGGAAGTTTTCCTTACAAGACCTTGAGCCAGAAGAATTCTGATTACACCATTTCCAGATCATCGTAAGCTTGTTTTAATGTTTTTTACAGCTTTATTGAGGTATAAATGATAAAAACACATCTTTAATGCATACATTTTGATGGGTTTGGGTATATACACAGATGTTTACCTGTGATACCATGATGACAGAGCAATACACATATCCATCACGTCCAAGGTTTTCTTGTGTCCTTTTCTGTGTATGTGTGGTAAGAACACTTGCCATGTCTACACATCAAAATTTTAGTTTAATATAGCATTATTCACAATAACCAAGGTAAGAAAGCAACCCAAATGTCCATTGACAGATGAGTGGATTTTTAAAAATGTTTTATATACATACAGTGGAATATTATTAAGTCCTGGGGAAAAAAGAAGTCTTACCATTTGTGACAACATGGATGTCTTTGGGAGACACGTTAAGTGAAATAAGTCACAGAAGGACAGACACTACATGATTCCACTTTCTTGAGATATCTAAAATACATTTATAGAAGTAGATAATAGCATGGTGGTTGCCGGGGATGTGGGGAGGGGGAAACCAGGGAGTTGTTCAGTGGATATATAGAAAGTTACATTTATACAAGATGAGTGAGTTCTAGAGACCTGCTGTACAACATAGTGCCTGTGGTTCACAATAATACCTTGTTAAACCATCAACACCTTTGGAAGTCAAGGTGAATGCTCCATTAAAGAAACAAATATAAATGTTTACTAATAGTAAAATTGGGGTTTTTTTTCACCTTCCTTTATGATACTTTGCCTCTTTATTTTCTTCTACGTGCCACATACACGCTTGTTTGTATTTAATTTAGATTGTAAGTCTGCTAGACAACACACGCCCTCAATTCTCATGTCCTGAACCATACTGAGTAAATGGCTGTTTGATAAATTCTAAGTATTTGTTTTTCATTTTTTCTTTTCTGAATTGTTGAAGCAACATTCTGAATTGCTACTTTTGGCTTTCCAGGGCAAAGTCACAGTTTAATTATAAGTTCTATGCAAAAGCAAAACTGTAGATCCCTTTTGGGTTTCTGATGCCATTATCTTTTATAGAAAAAAATGATAAATTATGTAAAATCATAGCCTTTAAATATGCCTCCTCCCTGTGATACCATTTTAGCTAAAATACCATTTCCTGGTGAAACTGGCATTGTACAGCGGATATGCAATGCATGCAGATTACATTCCTAATGCAGAGATAAAACCATATGTCAAAAGCATGCCCTTCGAAGGGTGTGGTTAGCCTAAAATAAACACATTCCCTGAACTTTCTCAAATGAAATTGCTGAACTTCTAATTCCAAAGTTGCATATGTTCTGGTAATTCGAGTTTTTCCTTTTAAGAATTCAGAAGGAAGCTGTTCCTTAGCACAGGCTGAGTCACAAGTAGTGTGACAGAGGGGAAAGAGAGGACTACAACCAGGGAATCTTGAGTTTTAAACTCCTAAAAACAAGCTCAGAGAGACTACCGGGTGAAGTATGTTTTACTCATGTGGATTAGGATAAATGAGTCTGACTTCAGCTCAGTACCCCAAAATAATAATTCGTCCATGGTAATAAGTCCTCAGCATACTATACAACTTCTGCTTTGACACTACAGAGAAAGAGTATCTTGATAAAGCTATGTCAAATTTGGCTTGGAAGGTAAGATTTAGGCAATATATCAAATTAGACCTTTTTATATTTGTGAAGGCTGGGCCAAAAGCTAAGCTACATCCTTTTGTTTTTTTAATTTTTTTTTAACGTTTATTTGTATTTGAGACAGAGAGAGACAGAGCATGAACGGGGGAGGGTCAGAGAGAGAGGGAGACACATAATCTGAAACAGGCTCCAGGCTCTGAGCAGTCAGCACAGAGCCCGACGCGGGGCTCGAACTCACGGACCGCGGGATCGTGACCTGATCCAAAGTCGGACGCTTAACCGACTGAGCCACCCAGGTGCCCCTAAGCTACATCCTTAATAAGCTTAGCTCTTTCACCATAGTCTGACCTACCCATTTTTTGTATACTTAAGGTATTAAAGGTCTCAATAAATATACAACAGCTAATTGGTTATAAGCTTTGAGTTTCTATAATTATAGAAACATTACACTTTATTTGAACAGGACTCAGTAAATTCATTGCCTTCTAACAGGATTTGCCAGGTCACTTGGTTCAGTATGTGATTTCTGCAGTACTTTTAAGGAACATAAACATTCCTGTGAAGCACCAGCAAAGCTGTAATCATATCCCACAGGAACATTTTTGACTCCTACATTTAAATCTTGACGCCCACTCATAAGCTCCTCCAACATATTTTACCTATTTACCAAAGACTATTTGCCCAAGTCAGAGATTTATAAAATCTGGTGATTTTTTTTTCTCCTTCCTGCCTCCTAGTTTTTCTCCCAAGAGTTATTAGTGTTTGCAGTTTTACTTTAATAAACATTTTCTAATCATTTGACTTCTTGTTGACATTGAACATATCTGTGTGTTATTGAAGATCAAAGATAATGATAACACAAATATTTAACTCTTTAGAAGTCCTTGATGTAATTGAAGGCCCTCAGAAGAGAAAGTTTCTAACAGTGATGATGATAGCTAACATTTACTGACTACTAATTGTGTGCCAAGCAGTGATCTGAGTACTTTATAGGTATCAACTCATTTTGTCCTCAACAGCATGGTGGGTACTATAGTTCTTATGAGGGAATGGAACTACAAAGAATGTAACTGACTGCCTACCTCTCCTCTCCTCTCCCCAACCCCCATAGTATCCTTACAATGAAGAGGAAGCTAATTTCCCTGGGAAATCTATTGCCAAGTACACATGTTTCACGAGTGAAAATCAGTTTCACAAAAGGCTCCCTCTTTTGATCACAGAAAGCCCCAGGATGAGGAATCAATCATTCCATTTTCTGCCTCTCCCCGCAAAAGTGAATCTGGAGACTGAATTCTGAAGTTAAAACAACCATTTTCAAGAGTCAATTTATTACTGTCTTCTCCTTCATTTGGATACTATTTACTGGTATGCTAGGTGTTAATCAGACTTGCTCTCTGCCCTCAAAGCAGCTTCCAACTTCAGCATAGTGTGTTAATTTAATAGTGGAGGGAAATCTAGGACTTTATGGGCTCACAGAGGAAGAACATCTAAACAGACTTTGGTAAAGGAGGCCTTAAAAGATTTAGGGGCACCTGGGTAGTTCAACCAGTTGAGGACCCGACTCTTGCTTTCAGCTCGGGTCATGAACCCACGGTAGGATCAAGGCCCAAGTTGGGCTCCACACTGAGGTTGGAGTCTGCTTAAGATTTTCTCTCTCTCCTGCCTCTCTCCTCTGCTCACTCTCTAAAAAAAGAAAAAAATATCATAGAAATAGCTTTGCCAAGTTGAAGGAAGAGGGGTAGGGGTAACTAGCTAGCTTAGCTGAAGAAAGGTAGTCTGGGCAAAGGAAGCAGTGTGTTTAAAGGCATTGTGATTTGAAGCAAAAGGTATACTGTGGAAGATGACAGGAGAGTTACATGAGGGATCAGATAAAAGGTTTTGTGAGCTCTGAGAATAACATTCCAAGTCCCTAGATTTGGGTTAATATTCATGATTCAAAGCAAGTAAATGCATACAAGTTTAAGTTTCAGGCAATTTATTCTGGCAATGATGTAAAGTTGCAGGGGGCTCAACAGAAGCCGGAAGCTCTATGAGAAGACTAGGGAATGACCCAGGCCGGTAAGGGAGAGACCCTGAACTAAAGCAGAGGTAATGGACTAAGAACAGAATGAGAGCGAGATTAACATGGACATTGTAGAAATAAGTGAATGACTGGTGTTCCAGTTATCCATTGCCCTGAAACATTGACATTATCAACAAGGTTGCAGAATACGAGATCAATATACAGCAGCAATGAAAAAAATTGAAAATGAAATTATGAAAACTCCATTTACAAAACACAAAAAGAATAAAACACTTAGAAAGAAATGAAACCTGGGGCTCCTGGGTGGCTCAGTGGGTTAAGTGTCTGACTCCTGGTTTCAGCTCAGGTCATGATCTCATGGTTTCATGAGTTCAAATCCCACATGGGGCTCTGTGCTGACAATGCAGAGCCTGCTTGGGATTTTCTCTCTCCCTCTCTCTCTCTCTCTTTGCTCCTCTCCTGCTCACCCAGTCTCTGTCTCTCTCAGAAATAAATAAATAAACTAAAAAAAAAAAAGAAAAAAGAAATGTAACCTAACAAATATACTCTGAAAACTACAAAACATTGTTGAAAGAAATTAAAGAAGACCTAGAAAAATGGAAAGATGTCCCATGTTAATGGTTTGGAATACATATTGTTAAGATAGCCATTCTCCTGAAGTTGATCTACAGATTCAGTGCAATCACTCTCAGAATCCCAGCTAAGTTTGCAGAAATTGATAAGCTGATCCTAAAATTCATATGGAATTGCAAGAGAATTCCATTCATATGGAATTTGGCAAGAGCCAAAACAATCTTGAGAAAAATAAAATAAAATTGGAGGACTCACACTTTGTAATTTCAAAACTTACCACAAAACTACAGTAATCAAGACAGGTTTTGGGGCACCTGGCTGGCTCAATCAGAGAAGCACATGACTCTTGATCTCAGAGTTGTGAGTTCAAGCCCCATGTTCAGTGTAGAGATTACTTAAATAAAACTTAAAATTAAAAAAAGAAAGACAGGTGGTTGGGAATGCAAGCTGGTGCAGCCACTCTGGAAAACAGTATGGAGGTTCCTCAAAAAACTAAAAATAGAACTACGTTACAACCCAGCAATTTCACCACTAGGCATTTATCCAAGGGATACAGGTGTGCTGTTTCAAAGGGACACATGCACCCCCATGTTTATAGCAGCACTATCAACAATAGCCAAAGTATGGAAAGAGCCCAAATGCCCATCGATGGATGAATGGATAAAGAAGATGTGGTATATATATACAATGGAGTGTTACTCGGCAACCAAAAAGAATGGAATCTTGCCATTTGCAACTACGTGGATGGAACTGGAGGGTATTATGCTAAGTGAAATTAGAGAAAGACAAAAATCATATGACTTCACTCATATGAGGACTTTAAGAGGCAAAACAGATGAACATAAGGGAAGGGAAATAAAAATAAAAACAGGGAGAGGGACAAAACAGAAGAGACTCATAAGTATGGAGAACAAACAGGGTTACTGGAGGTGTTGTGGGAGGGGGGATGGGCTAAATGGGTAAGGGGCACTAAGGAATCTCCTCCTGAAATCATTGTTGCACTATATGCTAACTAATTTGGGTGTACATTTTTTAAAATAAAAACAATTTAATTTAAAAAATAGAAATAAAAAGACAGGTGGTGCTGGCATAAGAATAGACATAGAGATCAATGAAATGGAATTGAGGCTCCAGGGAAAAAAGCCCTCACATTTATGGTCAGGTGGTCTTCCACAAGGGTACCAAAACAAACGGGGAAAGAATAGTCTCTTCAATAGATGTTGCTGGGACAATCAGGTATCTACATGCAAAAAAAAAAAAAAAAAATGAATTTGAACACTTCATATCACCTACAAAAATTAACTTAATGGATCAAAGAAGGGCACCTGGGTAATTCAGTTGGTTAGGCATCTGACTCTTGATTTCAGTTCAGGTCATGATCTCACAGTTCATGAACTCAAGCCCTACATCGGGCTCTGCGCTGATGGTGCACAGAGCCCACTTGGGATTCTCTCTTTCTTCCTCTCTGCCCCTTCCACACTCACATTCTCTCTCCCTCCCTCTCTCTCTCTCTCTTAAATAAACCTTTAAAAACAAGTAAGTAAATAAATAAAATGAATCAAAGTCTAAAAATATAAGAACAAAAACTATAAAATATAAGAGCAAAGCTATAAAACTCCTGGAAGAAAACATAGGTATAAATCATTGGTCTTAGATTAGTAAGTAGTTTCTTAGCTATGACACCAAAAGCATAAGCAACAAAAGAAAAAAAAATCGGATAAATTGAACTTTATCAAAATCAAAACTTGTGCTTCAAGGAACACTAGCAAAAGAGTGAAAAGTAACCCACCAAATGGAAAAAAAAAAAAAAACTTTTGCAAATCAGGTATCTGATAAGGAACTTGTATCTAGACTATATAAAGAACTATTACAACTCAATAATAAAAGACTACCCAATTAGAATATGGGCAAATGATCTGAATAGACTGTTCTCCAAAGAAGATATACATGGTGAACAAGCACAAGAAAAGTTGCTCAAATCATTAGCTACCAGAGGAATGCAAATTGAATTCACAATGAGGTATCACTTTATACTCACCAGGACAGCTGTAATCAAAAACACAGATATGGGAATGCAGGCTGATGCAGCCACTCTGGAGAACAGTATGGAGGTTCCTCAAAATACTAGAAATGAAACTGCCCTACGACCCAGCAATTGCACTACTAGGCATTTATCCAGGGGATACGGGTGTGCTGTTTTGGGGGGACACATGCACCCCAATGTTTATAGCAGCACTATCAACAGTGGCCAAAGTATGGAGGGAGACCAGATGTCCATCTATGGATGAATGGATGGGGAAGATGTGGTGTGTATATACAGTGGAGTGTTGCTTGGCAATCAAAGGGAATGAAATCTTGCCATTTGCAGCTACGTGGACAGAACTGGAGGGTGTTGTGCTGGGTGAGATTGGTCAGTCAGAGGAGGACAGGTATCGTATGACTTCACTCATATGAGGACTTTGAGAGACAGGGCGGATGAACATAGGGGAAGGGAAACAAAAGTAATGTGGAAGCGGGGAGGAGAACAAAACATGGGAGACTCGTGAATGTGAAGAACGGACAGAGGGTTGCTGGGGGAGTGGTGGAGGAGGAGGGATGAGCTGGATGGGTGAGGGGCACTGAGGAATCTACTCCTGAGGTCATTGTTGCACTATATGCTAACTAATTTGGATGTAAATTAAAAAAAAAAAAACAGATAATAACAAATGTTGGTGGGGATATAGAGAAATTAAAGCCCTTTGTACACTGCTGGTGGGAATGCAAAACAGTGGGGCCACTATGGAACAGTGTGGTAGTTTTTCAAACAATTAACCAGAGATATCATAGGATGTAGCATTTCTGCTCCTAGTTATATGCAAAAGAAATGAAAACATATGTCAACAAAAATACCTGTACATAAAAGTTCATAGCAACATTTTTCATAACAAAAAAGTGTGTTGTGGACTGAATGTTATCCTCCCACAAATTCATATGTTGAAATCCTAAGACCCAAAGATGACGGTATTAGGAGGTGGGGCCTTAAGGAGGTGATTGGGGCCGGAGGCGGGAGCCATCATAAATGGGATTAGTGGGCTTATAAAAGAGACCCTGGAGAGCTCTCTTACCCCTTCCCACAACGTGAGGACACAGTGAAAAGACAGCTATCTATGAATTAGGCTGTGAATAGTGGAATATTACTTGATTAAAAAAAAAAAAGGGAATGAAGGATTGATGTATGCCACAACACGGATGAACCTTGGATGCAGTATGCCAGGTGAATGAGGCCAGTCACAGAAGACCATGTTGTATGATCCCATTTATATGAAATGCCTAGAACAGGCAAATCTGGAGACATAAAACAGATTATTGGTTGCCTAGGGGTGGAAGGTTGAGTGGGAGGATTGGGAAGTGACAGCTAAAGGAGTTAATATTTGAAGGGTGGTGGTAATGAAAATGTTCTGAAATTGACTATGGTGATGGACACATGACCATACAAATATACTAAAAGCCACTGAACTATACACTTTAAATGGGTGAATTACATGGTATGTGAATTATATCTCAATAAAACTGTTTTAAAAAAAAACAACTTGGTGGCATTAAAAAAAAAACAACTTTTATTATGCTGCTCACAATGTTGGGAGTCAGGAATTTGGGCAAAGCACAGCAGGAACAGCTCATATCTACTCCGCTATGACTGGATCCTAAGCTGGAATGACCTGACTGGCTAGCGTTGTCCAGTATGGCTCAACTGTGGTCATAGGCACTGATGTGCTGAAACCAGCCTGCACCAACTTCTTGGAAAAGTAGCTGTGCACATCCCAACTCTGCCTTCCGTGGCATGACATGATAATTTTTATCAGTCCTGGTGGAAATATTTACACCACAGACCCTGGAAAATGCTGTAAATCAATATTTCTTGATTTTGGTATTAGAGCAAGGTAACAAAGAAAATTGAAACAAAACGGCAACAGAAGCCTTTCTAAAAGAAGCCACCAGTTGATTCATGCTTTGTTGTTTGTCTGGTTTTAACTGAGGTTTTAACCTAAGGGATAAGCTGTTAACCTGTGTCTCTCCCTAAAAGGGCAGAATGAAAATTAAGACTAGCACATTCTCGTAGAGCAGTAAGGCAGCCCTCTACCAGCCTGCATCATGGGTTTTCCATGTGACATTGCCATGTGACCCTGAGACAGGGAAACTGAAAGGACTCCATGGAAGACTGCTTTTTTTGCTGCCTCTATTCTTGCTAGGACCTCCACCTCCACCTTATACACGCCTTATATTTAAGATAACGTACGTCCTCCTTGTATAGGTCAAGGAGTCAATGATTTCTTTGGAGTCCAGCACAATAGGTACCATCTAAGGAGAGACCTGGCAAGGTCATCGTGTACGTTTTCCAGACCACTGCCTCATAAGCCCCCCTGGTTCCAGAGCATCAGTGACTTATAGAGGACAGCTAAGTACCTGTCTTTGTTTTAACCAGTCCCCGGATGCCTGAGAAGACATGTACACCAGACCACAGTCCTCATTAAAACCCCAGCCCCAAAGCAAAGATGAGACTCACTCTTCTTTCCACCTCTTCCAAATGCTGTCTCTATTTGGTACTCTCTCTGTGTCTTCAGTGAACTCTGCTCTCACTTCCTCTCCACTTGCATTTGATTTCTATCCTGTGAGAAGTCAAGAACCCTTTTGGCTGGTCCAGCAGGACCCCTCTGGGTCCTCGGACCCAGCCAGCCTGCATCAACCCTCTATTTCAGAAAAGTAAAGGTCTATAGTACCACAGAGCACCATGAAAAGCACAGGAATCTGACATTTACCCTTCAAGGACAGCAATTATAATTTCAAATATTTTAAATGTACAGTTTTTCCAATGGGAGGGGCATATGAAATCAGCACAGCTGGGTCCCTTTGGCCACACTCTTGTTCATGTTGGGAATGAAATCTTTTGGGTTGATCTGTTTAGAAGTTCCTACTGCTTTACTTTTCCTGTCCAATTCAACACCAAAGTTTGGGAGAGTATGAACTCTGAATTATGTTTTCAGGTGTGTTGTGACCAACAGATTGTTATACACATAAATGCACAGGTGTAAAAACATATCTTCATTGAAAAACACCCTGTTGTATGTACCTGCTGTGTACAAGGTTTTGTGGACTCTAGAAGGAAGCACACAGGAGAAAAATCTAAATAAGTAGCATAAAGCATATGGAGGGAGGGGCGTGGTTGTGTGTGTTACTGTTTTTGTTTATATTTTTCTTTTTGGTGGATGTGGTTGGATAGACATTGGTTACTTTAGCCTGAGGGAATCTGGGAATCTCAGTCTGCAGTCAAATTAGCAATTTCAGGCAGTATATATCAAATGCCAAATTTGTTCAAATACTTTATAAGCTTATTGTGGATAGAATGTCTTCTCCTTTGTCTTCTAATTGGAATAGTTTTATTACTGACATAAACCAAAGTAATGTGCTCTTCAATTTTACAGTTAATTGGGATTAGATAGGCTTTAGAAAGACATGGAGTGAAAGCACCAACACCTGCAGTACAAACAGAAAAAGCCTAATCCTCTTTAATTTGACTCAGAATCTGCTCAGATTTAATCAGTTCACCCCACTGCTGCTAGTGACCCAATTGGACCTTGCAACCTCAGTGTGGTTTTAGCAAATTTAGAAAATACCACCGGCTACTATTTGGGATGGTAAAACTTTTATACTTTTTAATTTTTATTTGTTTATATATATATATAATTTATTGTCAAGTTAGCTAACATACAGCGTATACCGTGTGCTCTTGGCTTCAGGGGTAGATTCCCATGACTCATCACTTGCATACAACACCCAGTGCTCATCATAAGTGCCCTCCTCAATGCCCATCACCCATTTTTCCCTCTCTCCTGTCCCCCCCCCAACAACAACCCTCAGTTTTTCTCTGTATTTAAGAGTCTCTTGGGGCGCCTGGGTGGCTCAGTCGGTTGAGCATCCGACTTCAACTCAGGTCATGAGCTCACAGCTTGTGAATCCGGGCCCTGCATCGGGCTCCGTGCTGACAGCTCAGAGCCTGGAGCCTGCTTTGGATTCTCTGTCTCCTTCTCTCTCTGACCCTCCCCTACTTGTGCTCTGTCTCTCAAAAATAAATAAATGTAAAAAAAAAATTGTTAAGAGTCTCTTATGGTTTGCCTTCCTCTCTGTTTATAACTATTTTTTATTCCTTTCCCTTCCCCCATGGTCTTCTGTTAAGTTTCTCAACTTCCACATATGAGTGAAAACATATGATAGACATCATATGTTTTTCTGACTTTCTCTGACTTATTTCACTTAGCATATTACTCTTCAGTTCCATCCATGTTGTTGCAAATGGCAAGATTTCATTCTTTTTCATTGCCGAGTAGTATTCCATTGCATGTATATACCACATCTTTATCCATTTGTCAGTTGACGGACATTTGGGCTCTTTCCCTAATTTGGCTATTGTTGATAGTGCTGCTATAAACATTGGGGTCCATGTGTCCCTATCAATCAGCACTCCTGTATCCTTTGGATAAATTCCTAGTAGTGCTATTGCTGGGTCATTGGGTAGTTTTATTTTTAATTTTTTGAGGAACCTCCACACTGTTTTCCAGAGTAGCTGCACCAGGTTGCATTCCCACCAACAGTGCAAGAGGGTTCCCCTTTCTCTATCCTCACCAACATCTATTGTTTCCTGGGTTAATTTTAGCCACTCTGACAGGTGTCAGGTGGTATCTCAATGGGATTTCGATTCGTATTTCCCTGATGAGGAGTGATGTTGAGGATATTTTCATGTGTCTGTTGGCCAGCTGGATGTCTTCTCTGGAAAAGTTGTCTACTTATGTCTTCTGCCCATTTCTTCACTGGATTGTTTGTTTTGGGGGTGTTGAGTTTGGTAAGTTCTTTATAGATTTTGGATACTAACCCTTTATCTGATATGTCATTTTCAAATATCTTCTCCCAGGCTCCGTACCTCAGGGGTTAGAGCACTGGTCTCGTCAAATATCTTCTCCCATTCTGTTGGTTGCCTTTTAGTTTTGTTGATTGTTTCCTTTACTGTGCAGAAGCTTTTTATCTTTTTTTTTTTTTTTAACGTTTTATTTATTTTTGAGAAAGAGAGAGACAGAGCATGAGCAGGGGAGGGTCAGAGAGAGAGGGAGACACAGAATCCGAAACAGGCTCCAGGCTCTGAGCTGTCAGCCCAGAGCCCGATGCAGGGCTCAAACTCACTGACTGCGAGATCATGACCTGAGCCGAAGTCGGACGCTCAACCGACTGAGCCACCCAGGCGCCCCAGAAGCTTTTTATCTTGATGAGGTCCCAATAGTTCATTTTTGCTTTTGTTTCCATTGCCTTCGGACACATGTCAAGTAAGAAGTTGCTGTGGCCCAGGTCGAAGAGGTTGCTGCCTGTTTTCTCCTCTAGGGTTTTGATGGTTTCCTGTCTCACATTTAGGTCTTTCATCCATTTTGAATTTATTTTTGTGTGTGGTGTTAAAAAGTGATCCATTTCAGGCTTCTGCATGTTGCTGTCCAGTTCTCCTAGCACCATTTGCTAAAGAGACTTTTTTCCATTGGATACTCTTTCCTGCTTTGTCGAAGATTAGTTGGCCATACATTTGTGGGTCCAATTCTGGGTTTTCTATTCTATTCCATTGGTCTATGTGTCTGTTCTTGTGCCAGTACCATACTGTGTTGATGATTACAGCTTTGTAGTACAAGCTAAAGCCCAGGATTGTGATGCCTTCAGCTTTGGTTTTCTTTTTCAACATTCCTTTGGCTATTTGGGTTTTTTTTGTGGGTCCATACAAATTTTAGGATTGTTTGTCCTAGCTCTGGAAGAATGCTGGTGCTATTTTGATTGAAATTGCATTGAATGTGTAGATTCCTTTGGGTATTATTGACATTTTAACAATACTTGTTCTTCCAAACCATGAGCATGGAATAGTTTTCCATTTTTGTGTGTGTCTTCTTCAATTTCCTTCATAAGCTTTCTATAGTTTTGAGCGTACGGAACTTTTGCCTGTTTGGTTAGGTTTATTCCTAAGTATTTTGTGGTTCTTGGTGTGATTGTGGATGGGATCGATTCCCTGATGTCTGTTGCTTCATTGTTGGTGTACAGAAGTGCGATCATTTCTGTGCATTGATTTTATATCCTGCGACTTTGCTGAATGCATGGATCAGCTCTAGCAGTTTTGGGTGGAGTCTTCCAGGTTTTCCACATAGAGTATCATGTCATTTGCAAAGACTGAAAGTTTGACTTCTTTGTGGATGGCAAAACTTTATGAACCTACTTGCCAGGTTGTCTTTGAGGCGGGGTTTAAGAGAATGACTAAATCTTCTCCCTTATCCCTTGTAACCGAAAGCTAGAGGGATCTTTCCAACATGCCACCATTCATTTCCTGATGTGAAATTCTTCAGTAGTTGTCTATCGTCTCAGGATAAAGTGCCTTGACTTGCTTGACCCCTCGTGTTCTTGGCTTTGCTTTCCTCTCCAGCCTCATCTCATCTTGCCATCACACACACATACTTACACATGCACACTCCACCCCTGGGAGCCAGTGCACTCTTCAGCCAGTATGTCTGAACCACTTGCATTTTCAATTCCAAGCTTTCAAACATTCTGTTCCCTCTGTGAAGAACTCGCCTCCCTCCCTCTCTGCCTTTTCTGTCCAGTCACCCTCCCCAGCTTCTCTTAAAATAATTCTCCCTCGAATCTTTGAGTCCTCCAGTTTGGTTTACGTCAGGGTACTCCGTATTTCCCCTGTCGTGGGACATAGAATAATTGAGTGTACTGCATTTTTACCTATTTACCTGTCAGCAGCTTCTCAGGCAGGATCAGTGTAACATTTATCCCCACCTCCCAGCTTTCTATGTCCTAAATAAGAAACGTATGATACAAGGGCATCTGGCTGGCTGAGCCAGAAGAGCGTGCAACTCTTGATCTCGGTGCTGTGACTTCAAGCCCCACGTTGGGTGTAGAGATTACTTAAAAATAAAATCTTAAAAAAAGAGAGAGAAGAAATGGTCGATAACACATTTGTCGAGTAAACGAGTAAACAGAGGAACAAAGGGCTACTGGGTGTTTTTATTAAACTAGAATATTCAGATAAGACCCAGGTGCCTGTGTTTATCAGGCATTCATTCTTGGCTGTAGCCACCAGGTAACACCTGTTTTTCTATCAAGAGACAATTCACTCAGCAACAGAGCGCCTGTAACAGGACCTAGCTGTGCTGTCAATGAGCACATCTGCAAACCCTCTGTTACTGCCCGGGATTTGCTGCCTTACACATGGATCATTGATTGTGAGACTGCCTATTTTGTTGCAGATTTAATAGCAGGTGGTTGCTCAATAAGGTACCCAACACAGTGCCTTTTACAGTTTCATTGTTTGATAGATATGTGCTGATCATTACGATAAAACCCAGGGGGGCTGGCAGCAGCTGATCAGGATCTGGTGTGAAAGTTATTCCCTCACCACACTGGTTGCTCCTCTGACTGGTTCCCAGAGAGGAATGTGAGTACAGAGCTTAGCGATGTTGCTGCCAGCACTGTCTGCCTCTGTTCAGGGACCTCACCGTCAGCTTCTAAGCCTTCTTCTGCCCTTTCCTCACCCCCACCCCTACCCATAGAAAATCATAGTATCGGGAAATGAAAAGTTATTCCTATAGAAAAAGATTAGGGAGGGGCGTCTGGGTGGCTCTGTCGGTTAAGCATCTGACTTCGGCTCAGGTCATGATCTCACAGCTCATGGGTTCTGTGCTGACAGCCTAGAGCCTGCAGCCTGCTTCAGATTCTGTCTCCCTCTCCCTCTGCCCCTCCCCCGCTCACGCTCTCTTTCTCCTTTGAAAATAAGTACATATTAAAAAAATTAAAAGGAAAAAGGTTAGGGATATTTGAGAATAAGAGTTGGGTAAGTCTGGGATAGGGAGATTGAACTGCTCTATTGGAAATAGAGTTGTTGAAGATTATTTATCTGAAAACTATTCATATTCATTGTAATTTAATGGGTCAGAGAACTCCAGCAAAAAGAACAATGGTTAGTGTTGTTTGCTGATTATGTTACCGCTTTTCTGCCTGGTGTTAGGACATACGCTTCTCACTACTAAAAAAACTAATTTATTTTTTGTTTTAGAAAAGCATCCCGTTTTGAGGGAAAGCTATGGTGTGGAGTATGAAAACAGTCATCCAAATCTTGGATTTCCATAGCTTGTGTCTGCTGTGTGGTCTGGAATATGACACAGGCAGCCCGTATAGGGCATTAACTTCTTTCTTTAAAATCATATCCCTGTGATAATAAGGGAATTAACTTCGAAATGATATAAACAAATGAAGAATGAAAAGGACTAGATAAAATGACCGACTTTAAAATAGATAAAACATTGATTGTAATGTGTATATAATGGAAACATGTATGTTTCATCCTCCCATGGAACTAATCTATGGTCGCAGAAAGCTCATTAAATCGATCCTATTTCTAATCCTGTATTAATCACAGTAGGGTCACACTAAAATCATCTACTGATTAGTCATAATAATAGTGCTTCCATTTATTGGGTGCTTTCTACATACCTGTAGCTGTGCTACATGCTCACTCATATTAGCTCATTTATTCTATTTATTTTAATTGTTTTAATGTTTATTTATTTTTGAGGGAGAGAGGGAGACAGAGTGTAAGCTGGGGAAGGGGCAGAGAGAGAGGGAGACACAGAATCCGAAGCAGGCTCCAGGCTCTGAGCTGTCAGCACAGAGCCCGACGCAGGGCTCAAACTCACAGACCCTGAGATCGTGACCTGAGCCGAAGTTGGAAGCTCAACCGACTGAGCCACCCAGGCACTACCCATATTAGCTCATTTAATCCTCATAACAACCCTGTGAAATAAGTACTCTAATTCTATTTTTTTTTCCACCTGAGGAAATTGAAGCTTGGCAAAGTGAAACCACTTGGCCAAGGTCTCACTGTTAGTAATTGACGCCACCAAGATTCAAACCATGGTTTCACTCCAAAGCCTGTTTGTGTATTCTGCACCCCTATACTTTTAAGGGTTGAGTTGGAGCTAAAGAGAAATTTGTTACTAACCTGATATATGGACATAATAATTCGGCTTCTGGGTATTTGCTAACAGCCACACAGGAAGCGTTCTGCTTAAAAATAGAGCTTGGCATTTACATTATACTTGGTTTTCTGAAAGCTTTACTAGACTACTTATTTAATGCAAATGCTTTCTCCTGAGCTAGGTCAAACTTGGGGTGCATCAGAATCACCTGGGGAGCTTATAAACCTGGAGATACCCAGGGCCCCATCCCAGACCTACTGAGTCAGAATCCCCATGGGCGGAAACCAGGCATCTGACGTTTAATAAGCTTCCCAGCTGATTTCTGACACATAGAAGATTGAGAATCACTGAGGTCTGTGAATGGTAAGGCTTTCTTCAGGAAGGATCATTCCCAGGTTCATAGTGTTACTGAGGGCTTCACAGGAATGTTGGGAATGGCTAAATTATAATACATAAGTTTCAAACCAACATCCTGTCTAAGTTTATAGAATAATTGTCAATTGGCAACCTCTATGATATGACCCATCACAATGGAACTGATTGTCACCTCATTTTTCTTTTCCCTGTTGAAAAATTGTTTGGTAATAATAGCTAACACTCTGTTTTGTGTGTGTTTGGGTAACCACTATGAATAAAATCTCAAGCAGTTTAACACAACAACTGTGCAGACTCTAAATAAAGAATCACAAAACCCCAAGATTAAAGTCAGCATGTGCAGCCATATGTTCCTTGAATTCTCCTTTACGGCATCTCTACCAAGTGGCTAAGTGGTCTATTCCCGCTACAGAGCTGGGACTTCCTGGGAACAGTCTATTCCTTCTGACTTAGAAATTCTTCCCTTTAATTGGGTGAAATATATTTCACGAGAGCTTTCATACTTTGTCCTAGTTCTAACCCGTCTATCAGAATGTTTCACCCAAATCAGCCAAAACCTTTGCTCAAGAAAGCAAAGGTTGCTGATTGCTGTTTTCTAGAAGTTCACGGGATGCCTTTACTGTTTGACATAAGTTGTTGTTCCATGGCCAGTTTCTCTGTCAGGCTATTTTCTGATAGAGGCACTTAGAATTATAGGACTTAGACTAAATTAATGATTCATATGATTTAAAAAATAATAAATTTTAGAAGGCACTCTTCAGGATGAGCACTGGGTGTCGTATGTAAAAGATAAATCACTGGGTTCTATTCCTAAAGCCAAAACTACACTGTATGTTAACTAACTTGAGAATTAAAAAAAAAAAAAGAAAAAGAAAAAAAAGCTAATTTTTTCCTCTGCAAATATAAACAAACAAATTTTTGTAATTCTATATAGAGAAATTTATGGGGGCTATTTAAATATAGAGGTCCAAAGGACAGAAAAAGGAATGTGATCTTACATTTTCTCAAAGCATTCTAAGTGTTTCATTTTATATTAATATCTCTAGTATGATATGTTAGATGTAGCCACCAGAATTGAAGCTTTAAGATGTTGTTTACTTTCTCTGTGAGATGTTCAGGGTCTTCTAAAAAGCTGGTGGGTGTTAATAGGTCTCCTCTAAATGAGAAATACAATGTACTCCAGCTTCCTGTGATTGCTTTGCTCCTTTGAAGCTTGAAAGGAAAAGAACATTTATGTGTGTGTAGTACCCAAGAACTTCTGCCTCTAACATTCCTTTGAGGTGTATGTTTCCTTTTCCTCATCCTTTCTACAAACCAGAACTTGAGACAGTCATTTTTCCAGTATCCTTTTCCTGGGGCCAGAATGAGAGGCCACCGGTCTCCTCTGTCTCTCCTGATGCTTCCAGACTTTTGACCTTCTAGCATAGATCTCCTTTCCTGAAATCACTGTGATCTCTTTTTGTGGCTCTCAGCCAGCCGAGATATTTTGCCACCCCCTCTTTAGCATCTGGTTGTACCCACACTCCTATCATCATCGATGACCTCTTCAACATGCAAGTTGATTCTGCAGATGTAAAACAAAGAACAACAATAACAGAAACCCACTTCTGGGTCATTTGTCTTTATTTTATAAGAGAACAATATGAACGTGTAGACATTCCCTGACAACTGAAAGTTACACTGTGGGAAATTACATATCTGTTTCAGCAAAAGGGACTGAATGACATTTGGAACTACAATAATGCGTGTCTTAAAGTCTGGTTTTTGGAAAACATACACGGATTTGTACCACTGAACTTCCTAGGGTTAAGTCTCACACAAATTAACAGATAAACTACACTGGCAGTGATTTATAATTAAAAAGAAGAGCAGCAGTTGAAAATTATGACCAACTCACAGCACTGCTGATGCACTGTTTCAGACAGCATCCTGTCTGGAAATTGTAGGAATTCTAACTATCTGACTGCTCATTAACTCTGGGAGCTCAGCCGCCTGCCAAGTATTGTATGACTGCCAGGAGTCCTCATGGAATTCTGATTTAGAGTCTTTGGCAAACCAAACGCCAACTTATGTATTAAGCACGGTAGGCACAATGCCTAGGGCCCAGGATACTTTTAGGAGCCCACAAAAATATCGTAATTTCTTTTATTTTTTTTACCCCCACCACTTAATTTCTTTAAAAAAAATTTTTTTTAAGTTTATTTATTCTTGAGAGATAGAGAGAGACAGAGCATGAGCAGGAGAAGGGCAGAGAGAGAGGAGGAGACACAGAATCCGAAGCAGGCTCCAGGCTCTGAGCTGTCAGCACAGAGCCTGATGTGGGGCCCGTACTCACAAGCTGTGAGATCATGACCTGAGTTGAAATCGGATGCTTAACCAACTGAGCCACCCAGGCGCCCCCCCCTTAATTTCTTTTAAAATAAGAAGAAAATAAATAAGACAATGATGAATCTCCTTGAATTGTATTTGTCTTTATACCAGTGCAGTTATAAAATAAAATTTACAATTTTTTTATGGAAAAGGAGTCAACAAAGGCAAAAGTGCCTAGGACGTCCCCAGATCATAAGGCCCTGTGGTAAACTTGAATACTCTGCTAATGTAGCCCATGGATGCCAAACTTTAATGGCTCTTAGTAACTTACAAAATATAACATTCGGTGTTACACGAAACCCTATGGAACTGCTTGCCATGTGATCGTAAGAACTAAAGAAAGGACTTGCATTTTAGCCTCTGGACTGGAGGATACTTATAAGTCCACCCATGAATGGAGGGACATGTTTAATGATTACAGCTCTCCCCCACAACCTCCCTACTCAAAATGTAGCCCATAGCATAAAGGAGCATAAAGGAGTTTGTTAGAAATGCAGAACCTTAGGCCCTACCCAGATTCTGCATTCATAATCAGAATGCACTTTTTTTTTTTTTTTTTTTACAAAATCCTCAAGTGATAAGTATGCTTGGGAAAATTGAGAGGCCCTATACATTTTAGAAGAATCTATACCTACGAATTATTCAGCACTCTCGTAGGGAGGAACTCTCCAAAAGTGACATGATTGAGTGAAAAGAGAGAGAGAGAGAGAGAGAGAGAGAGAAATCCTTGATCAACACCTCTAACCCATCAAAAAATAAGTAGTTCAGATCCCACAAGAAGCAGAGGAATCTTCCAACGAATGAGGAGGAGGAGTCATAAAAAGACAGTAAGAAAACTATAAAACTCTTAGAAGAAAATGCAGGGGAAAAGCTTCATAACATTGGATTAGGGACCGATTTTTTGGAGATGTCACCACAGCACAGGCAACAAAAGTAAAAATAGACAAATTGTACTACATGAAAATTTTTAACAGCTTTCCTGAGATATGCCACATACCATACAATTAATCCACTTAAAGCTTTTGGTGTATTCACAGAGCTGTGCAACCATCACTATGATTTTAAAACATTTTGGCCACCCCAAAATGAAACTTCCTATCTGTCAGTAATCACTTTCCTCACTTCCCCCCAGATCCTGACATTAATCTTTCTGTCTGTGGATTTACCTCCTGTGGATATTAAAAAAAAAAAAAAAATTTTTAATGTTTATTCATTTTTGAGAGAGAGAGAGAGAGAGAGAGAGAGAGAGAGCGCATGAGCAGGGGAGGGGCAGAGAGAGAGGGAGACACAGAATCCGAAACAGGCTCCAGGCTCTGAGCTGTCAGCACAGAGCCCGATTCGGGGCCCGTACTCACAAGCTGTGAGAGCATGACCTGAGTTGAAATCCGACGGTTAACCGACTGAGCCACCCAGGCGCCCCCTACTGTGGATATTTTATATAAGTGAAATCATATAATCGGTGGTCCTTTTTGACTAATTTCTTTCTCTTAGCCTAATGTTTCCAAAGTCCATTCATATTAGAGCATGTGTCAGTAGTTCATTCCTTTTTATCGCCAAATAATATTTCATTGTATGGCTATGCCACATTTGCTTATCCATTCATCAGTAGATGCACTTTGAGTTGTGTCCACTTTTTGACGATTAAAAATTATGGTGCTATGAACGCTTGTGTACAAGTTTTTATTTGGATATATGTTTTCATGCCTTTTGGGTATATACTCAGGGGTAGGATTGCTGAGTCTTATGGCAACTCTAGGTTTAACATTTCAAGGAACTGGCAGACTATTTTCAAAGCGGCTACACCACTTTATATTCCTATCAGCAATAGATAAAGGTTTCAACTTCTTTACATTTTTAACCAATGCTTGTTATTATCTGACGCTGATTATAGCCTAGTATTTATGAAGTAGCATTGTGGTTTTGATTTGCATTTTCCCTGGTGATTACTGATGCTGAGAATCTTTTCATGTGCTTATTGACTAGATGTATTTCTTCTTTGGAGAAATGTCTATTTAAATCCTTTGCCCATTTTTAAATTGGATTATTTGTCTTTTCATCGTTAATTGTATGACTACTTTATATATTCTAGATACAAGTCCCTTATCAGATATATAGTTGGCAAAATGTTTCTCCCATGATTTGAATTATCTTTATACTTTCTTGTTGGTGCCCTTTGAAGCAGAGTAGTTTTTCATTTTGATGATATTCAAGTTATCTATTTTTTTGTTTGGCTATTTGTCCTTTTGGTGTCATATCTAAGAAGCCATTGCCTACCCAAGGTCTTGAAGATTTTTATATTTTCTTCTAAGATTTTTATAGTTTTAACTCTTATATTTAAGTATTTGATCCATTTTGAGTTAATTTTTGTATATGGTGTGTGGTAAGGGTCCAAATTCATTCTTTTGTATGTGGATATCTAGTTGCCCAAGCACCATTTCTTTAAAAGACTATTCTTTCCCCATTGATTTGTCTTGGTACCCTTGTCAAAAATAATGTGAATGTAAATGTGAGGGCTTATTTCTGTACTCTCAATTTTATTGCATTGATGTTTATGAATGTACTAGATAAAAATAAAAAAAAAAAACCTTTTGTACAACAAAGGACATATCAACAGAGTGAAAAAGGCAACCCACACCATGGGAGAAAATATTCGTAAATCATATATTCAATAAAGAGTTAATATTCAGAATATATAAAAAGTCCTATAACTCACAATAACAACTATCTTAAAAAATGGGCAAAGGACTTGAAAAGACATTTCTCCAAAGACAATATGCAAATGGATAATAAGCATATGAAAAGATGCTCGACATCAGTAGTAGTCATAGTCCATTTGGGCTGCTATTACCAAAATACCACAGACTGGATAGTCTATATTTAACAGAAATTGATTTCTTACACCTCTGGAGACTAGGAAGTTCAAGATCAAGCCACCAGCATGGTCTCATTCTGGTGTGGGCCTACTTCCTGGTTCATAGATGGCCATTGTCTTGTGTCCTCGTGTGGTGGAAAGGGCTAGAGATCTCTATGGAGTCTCTTTTATAAGTACACAAATCCCGTTCATGATGGCTCTACCCTCATGACCTAACCACCTCCCAAAGTCCCCACCTCTTAGTACCATCTAAGAGTTAGGATTTCAACCTATGAATCTTGAGGGGACACAAGCATTCAGATCATAGCACTGGTTATTAGGGATATACAAATCAAAACCACAATAAAATACTGCTTCTCATCTATTAGGAAGGCTATTATTAAAAAAAATTAACAAGTGTTTCATGGATATAGAGAAACCAGAACGCTCATCCATTGCTGGTAGGAATGTAAGTAAAATGCAGTTGCTGTGGAAAACAGTATGGAGATTGCTCAAAAAATTAAACATAGAAATATCATATGATCCAGCAATCCCACTTCTGGGTACATACTCAAAAGAAGGGAAAGCAGGGATTCGAACAGATGTTTATACACCCATGCAGTATTAGCAGTGCTATTCACAAGAACTAAAAGGTGGAAGCAACCCAAATGTCCATCAGTGGACGAATGCACAAAAACAATAGTATAAATATGCAATGGAGTATTATTCAGTCTTAAAAAAGAAGATTGTGACATTGTGACATATGTTACAACTGGGGGGAACCTTGAGGACAGTATAGTAAGTAAAATAACCCAGCTACAACAAGATGTATACTGTATTTGTGAGCTAGCTAGAGTAGTCAAATTAATAGAAACTGAAGGTAGAATGGTGGTTCCCAGGGGCTGGGGGCAGAGGGAAATGGGAATTTGTTTAATGAGTATAGAGTTCAATTTTGCATGATGAGAAAGTTCTGGAGATTGGTTGTAAATAATGTGAACTTACTTAACATTACTTAACTGTGCACTTGAAAATGGTTAAGATGGTATATTTCGTGTTCTGTGTATTTTGCCACATTTTAAAAAATGTTTATTTATTTATTTTTGAGAGAGAGAGAGAGAGAGAGAGAGAGAGAGAGAGAGAGACAGGCAGAGCATGAGTGGGGGAGGAGGGTGTGGCAGAGCGAAAGACACAGAAAGAATCCAAAGCAGGCTCCAGGCTCCAAGCTGTCAGCGCAGAGCTCAACGTGGGCTTGAACCACCAACGGTGAGATTATGACCTGCGCTGAAGTCAGATGCTTAACTGACTGAGCCACGCAAGTGGCCCTACCACAAGTTTTTTTAAAAGATGGTAAGATTCAAATCAAGAAGATCCAGTTTTTACAATTATTATGCACAGATGTACTTAGAGGGCTATTGCTTTTATAAACGCTGGTGCGTATGTCAGATAGAACAGGGGTGTTGCAAAGAGGGCTTAGAGATACCTTGTGTGAAACTGGAGTTCAACTACTGTACTTCTCAAGTTCTGTGACTGGTTTTGGAGCCAGTCCTTTAGCCTAGGTCCCTGTGGTGCATTGAACATTGCTATCCTGCAGCCACAGGCCAGTGAGAAGCGGGGTCCCTCAGGCCTAGAGAGCCCAAATGCACAGAGGGTAGTGTTACATAACTCCTTCATTCTAACACTTTAGTTCTTATTCACTGGTGTTCAAACACAACAACTAACAATATTTATGTTTTCGTGTTTACAAAGCAGTTTCTCTAGGGGCACCTGGGTGGCTCAGTTGGTTAAGTGTCTGACTTCTGCTCAGGTCATGATCTCACGGTTTGTGAGTTCAAACCCCTGCATCAGGCTCTGTGCTGAGAGCTCAGAGCCTGGAGCCTGCTTCAGATTCTGTGTCTCCCCTTCTCTCTGCCCCTCCCATGCTCATGCTCTGTCTCTCTCTGTTTCTCAATAACAAATAAATGTTAAAAAAAAAAAAGTTAAAAAAAACACAACAAAGTAGTTTCCCTAGAAGTTCTTGGGATGTTGAGAATTTTGCCTTTTTTCCTTAATATTAAAGATAATTAGGGGCGCCTGGGTGGCGCAGTCGGTTAAGCGTCCGACTTCAGCCAGGTCACGATCTCGCGGTCCGTGGGTTCAAGCCCCGCGTCAGGCTCTGGGCTGATGGCTCGGAACCTGGAGCCTGTTTCCGATTCTGTGTCTCCCCCTCTCTCTGCCCCTCCCCCCTTCATGCTCTGTCTCTCTCTGTCCCAAAAATAAATAAACGTTAAAAAAAATTTTTTTTTTAAAAAGATAATTGTTTCCTCGTCATGCTTGTAAATTGTTTAGCATTATCTTCACACTGCTCCAGTTTATTTTACTTATGGTTTTTTACAGAATTTGGTGGAAGGGATGAGAATTTAGAGTAAAATGGAAAGTGAAATCTCTCCGTTGTGATTTATTTTTGCAGGACATGAAGGCAAGTTAGATGCTTCTGGGACTCCCTCTGAGAATGGTGGATGACGCATCCCATTTCAGACGACTCTACAGGCAACTTCAGAAAGCCAAACCTGGAGTCCCAGTGGATGATAGGCATTTTTAAATATTAAGGAAATTGGCTCCAGTTTACTTGAGTGAAAAACATTGCTGATCTACTTGAGGTAAATGAAGTTTGAGAACTCAAAGGACAAAAATCACTTAAATAGCAGGGTGTTTGGGGATCAGCACAGCTGATGTTTTCCAAGCATTCAGCTACTATTACTCTATGTTTTAAAAATAAACCTGTTGAAAATAAATAAATAAATAAATACCCATTGGCTTAAATATGAGAGAAGCAGCAAAGGGTATGATCCTCATTACTTTGTAGTCACAACTTATAACCTATTACCTCTTCTATAACAATCAATGTATAAAGAATTGTTTGAAAAGCACCTTGACACTGAAAGATGCTGACAAGCAGATTACTGAGAGGGAGGAAGAGATCAAAACCACCATCAAAGACACCACTTTAAGTGATTATGAAAACTCTAGATAAGGATGGCAACAGGTTTTTTTTTGGCTTATTCATTAAGAATTCAAAGAAAATTCTATTATATATTTATAGTAATGTCAGCTAGCTTCTCCCTTTATTTTTAAAAATAGGTTTATATTTTTGTAATTTATATTTATATTGATGAAACACTTATATTACAAAAATATTGCCAAAAATCAGAAACATAACACATTAAAAAAAAAAGAAAATACATACCACCTGTAAAACCCAGACTTAACCTCTGCTGGTACAATCCCCTATTTATAAAAACGCTTTGTGTAGTTTTTGGGTTTTGTGTCTGTCCTTATCCTTGTTCACCCCCTTGTGGCCACGCTATGAAGAAGCCAAGAGCCGGGCAACAAAAAAGGAAGAGAGAAAAGCAAAGGGACTGGATAATAAACTGATGACCTCACTTTAACAGTATTTTCCATAATTGAGATAAGTAGGTCTGCCTGAAATCTATATTGGCCAAGATATTGGCAGGAAATAGATGCAAGGCTTGAAGGGGTTATTGTAAATGATCCCTTCATTAAAGTTTCTTGCAAGTATGGGCAGAAGTAAGGGAAACTGAATAATAAGGTGTCCTCCATATACCTCCTATTGGCCGGACCCAACTGGAAGCTCCCAGAGGTCAAAGGAACCAAGTTTTTGCAATCCTTCAAGATCCAGCCTTCCAAGGCACAAAGCAGAGTACAGGCTAGAAAGTGGATCTGGCTGGGCAAACAGAGCAAGTCCAGTGCAAAATCTTTTTGAAATATTTCATTATAAGTATAGTTTCTTTTATTAGGCATCAGTCCAAGGGATACATTATGGAATAACTCTTGTATACAGTTGAATACCTATGTAGTTCCTGTGGTCTACCTGGAAAACACCAGAGGTCATAGAATTTCACACTGCCAGAAAGCATTGTTTAGGCTTCTCTACTTCATCTATGCTGTAAAAATATCAGCCTTGCATTTGAGGGGTTCAAATCACTGGATTGTTTGGTATTAGAGTGACAATAAGGTAGGGGAAAAGAGAAAAGGGATGCAGAGAGCTTAGTTGCTGTTTGCGGCTGGTCCTCTTCCACTCTTTGCTCCCTGTAAAAAGGAAACTCCCCGGTTCCTACTTGAGGTATGAAGACCAACACGGATTACTTATCAATCAAATTGTACATGTGTCTAAGACACCAACAAAGCAGGGTCACCAAAAATACGCGAATTATCAGAAAATTTGGGGACGAAGCTATTTTTATTTCAGCATATTTGTAATTTTTGTGTCATTTTAGAAAAGTGAAATTTTATTTCATAGTTTAGTGTATTTTTGAGGCGTCGTGGTAGTGGATAGAGTTGTAGCACAGGATAACCTTTTTACAGTAGCCCTGCTTCTTCCAACGGTCAAACGTGAAGAAATGGCCACATTCAGAAGGAAAGTACCTCCAACTGGCGGTTGTTGATGCTCAGGACACTACAGAGTAGGGTTGGCCCCAGCTGCTGCGTCTCTACCCCTTGCCAGGGGCTCAGAGTACTCATCTCTTGTATCCCTTTCCCCAATTTTTGTTATTTTTCTTTGGGAGGCTAAGTCTAAAGAGTTCACAGGGCAAAAACATGCACTCCCTTCGATAATCTTCAACAGATTTGTAAGAGAAGGCAACGTTTATGGCCAACAGAAACCATGGGCAAGTTCCTTCCCTTTGTACCATCAAGAAAATGGAAAAGATTGGAGCGGATGATCTCTGAAATCTCGGCTTAGCCCCCATGATCAACATTGGCAGTCCCTCACCCCCAACGCTGTTATGTTTACGGTAAAGCATTCAAATCAGAACGAAGGGTGTAGTACCTGATAAAGGTCCCTCAACTCTTGCCTTTTCACCAGAGGCAACCCTTAGCAAATAGTTCACGTCTTTTTCTAGCTATTTTCTATGCCGAAACATTATCTCCTTTAAACATACAAAGGGAGACTTCATCTCACACGTCTTAGGGAATCTCTAGAATTTCTTCTTTTTTTTTTTAGAACTTTTTAAAAAATATTTTTAAATATGTATATATTTTAAATGTTTATTGAGTTTTGAGGGAGAGAGAGCGCGAGCAGGGGAGGGGCAGAGAGAGAGGAAGACACAGAAGTCCCATCATGTTCAGCCTCTGAGCTGACAACATAGAGTCGGAGGCAGGGCTCAAACTCAGGAACTGCGAGATCAAGACCTGAGCCGAAGTTGGATGCTTAACTGACTGAGCCACCCAGGCGCCCCTTTTTATAATTTTTTTAAACGCTCTCTTCTGGGCCTGTTTCTCCAGAGCCAGGGCCTCATTTGCAGACACTACTTCAGATCGTCGTCGCTTTCAGTCTTAACGTCTTTTACTCCAGCGCGACGCCGGCTGCCACAGCAACACACTTCACCACTTTCACTTTGCGGGGGGGGGGGCCCTTTCCGAGGCACTTGATACTTTCTTCAGACCGCATTCCAAACTCGAGCGCGGGGAGTTCGCGGTAGTACCTTGCCTCATTTCCGCCTCGCAAAGCGATTGGCCCAAGAGTCCTTCCCTTGGGTTTGAGCCTACAGCTCGCGCCAAGACCCGGCGCGCAGTGATGACGACATCGGGCCGCGGCGGCGACGACTGGGAGACTGGGAAGGCTTCCGGGGCCGGTCTGGCCGCTGAGAGCCGCTGTCATGGCGGCCATTCTGTGGGGCTTCTTTTTCGTCCTTCTGCTGTTGCTATCAGGGGATGCCCAGAGCTCGGAGCTGCCTGGGGCTACGGCCGATGGGTCAGGAGGGATTGGGGTCGGCATAGGAGATCGCTTCAAGATTGAGGGACGTGCGGTTGTTCCAGGGGTGAAGCCCCAGGATTGGATCTCGGCAGCCCGAGTGCTGGTAGACGGAGAAGAGCACGTCGGGTTCCTTAAGTGAGCATCCTGTGGGCAGCGGGAAAGAGGTTGGCGTGGAAGCCGGAAGGGAATTCCCTCTAGGAGAGCCAGGTGTCAGGAGCTGACGACGTCGCTGTCGGAGGGTGAAGGGGCGGGCGCCTTTAGCGGTGTGTGCCGGGAGACCTTGGGGGGGGGGCAGCCAGACGCTCCCCCCCCCCCCCCGTTTCCCCCTCACTCCACTCCCTGGACCTCGGAAATGAGGATGGCAGGTGCTTGCCCCCGGGCCAGCGCAGTGGGGTCAGTTTTCTTCAATTCCATTTTTGCCACATACGGGGTCGACCACTCTTGGGCACTGGGGACAGGTGGGCCCCTTATTTGTCTCATGCTGAATTCTTTGCATCTCATCTAGCTTCCATGGAATCTGGCCTTTTTTTTTTTTTTTTTTTGCATTCGTTTCAGTCTTTTGGCAGCTTGATTTGTGTAGAAAGATGCTAAAAACAAATGGGAATTCTCAAAGCCCAAAGGGACTTCTATGATGGCATAGACTGGGAGGCTAACGTTGTCGCTTCTCAAATTAATGGGCCCTGAAGTCCCTAATCAAAGCACCGTTTTTTTTGCCTGGAGGTGGGATTGTTGTTCTTTTTTTTACAGTTGAATTCATCGAGGGATTGCAATTTTACGCTTGCTGGTATTTATGTGAGACTGGGGTTTCTCTACATTTGCTTATATGCTTCTGTCTTTTCTAGCTATTAGCAGAATAGGATTTCAGCCTATATTAAAGGACCTGGTGAATTTATTAGCACTCCAGTTTTGCAGCAGCCTGCTTTTCAGATGTTTAGGTACAAATGTGATGTTTTGTATCTTTCATTCGCTTCTTGGGAGGTGAAACTACAAACTGAAAGAAAATATTTAGGAAAGGAAATGTTTCGTTTGTCCACCAGCAAATGATATTTGAAACCCAGACAACTTAAATGTGGACACTTCTAAATCTGATTTGCAGATATTCAGGTTATCCAGGTGCTGTTGAATGAGAATTTGAATCCCAGATTAATAGATAATGACAACAAGGTTACAATCAGTATTTTGATGCTATTTGTCTTTGCGAATCTGGTATTCTTTGGAGTTTGCCCTAAGTAATGATGTTTTAATGAAAAAACTCTCTTAAGCCTTGGAAAACTAGCCTAAATTGACCATTTGGCTTCTCTTTTCTGCAGTATATAATTACTTTAAAAACCATAAATTTTTTTTTAAATTTTAAAATAATGTGTATGCTGTGGCACCTGGGTGGCTCAGTTGGTTAAGCCTTGGACTCTTGATCTCAGCTCAGGTCTTGATCTCATGTTTCTTAGTTCAAGCCTGGCATTGGGCTTCACACTGGGCTTGAAACCTGTTTAAAAAAAATTAAAATATGTATAAATATTCTGTTTATTGAAGAAAACATAACAAGTTAGGGAGCAAGCCTTAACATTTTGTTGTATATTTTGCAGTCTTTTTGTAATCATATGACCTGTTTTTAATAGTAAAATATATAGTACTTTGTAACCTGGTTTTTTTTTTTTTCAGTTTATATTTTGTGAGCAGCTTCTGATACCATTTCATGTTCTTCCATTTGTATGTAGAAAGCTTAAAATTAATGTGAAGAGCTTATGGTGGGAACTTGTCCAAAGAGGGATAGGTAATTTTTCTTGTACATGTTATGCATAACTAGCATGCAGTTTTATGTTTGTTGGAGGTGGCATTGGTCTTGGCTAATGGAGATGAGGGGAGTTTTGACTGAGGGTGCTTCGTGCCACTTCTTGCTCTCATCACTGTGTACATAAATCATAATCTATTTAGACATCTTCTTTTTGGGGTCATTTAGGTAGTTTTCAGTTTTTTGACATAGTAAAATTCTGCACGATACTTTTTTGGAACTTTTTATTATGGAAAATTGCAGACATACGCTAAAATAAACAGTAGTTTAGTGAATACTTAGGTACCCATCCCAGTCTACCATTTTTTTTTTTTAGTGTCTCCTCTGTACTTAATTTTTTTCCCTGGAATATTTAAATATGATCCTAAACATCATATAATTTCACGTGAAAAAACATAATTATGTGTCTCTAAAAGATAAGGGCTTGAAAAAACCCCCACAATACTATTATTGATTTAATAAAGTAAATAATAATGCTATAACTTCATCTAATACCTCGTTCATTTATCTGAAAAATGCTTTTATGTATTCTTTAAATCAGGATCCAACAAGGCTTACATATTGCAGAGTCCATGTGTAAAACCAAGTTTTAATTCATTATAAAATTTGTATATTATCTTTCTAAAGTAAAATATTTACTGTAGGTTGAAAAATAGATTTGCTTTTTCCTTTGGGCAGTTCTGTTATTTGCATTGCACAGTCATTGCTTTAATTAATTTTTTCTGGACCTAGAAAAATGCTTTGAAATTTTGTTCACTGAGGGTCCTGTGAAGAAGCAGAAGATACACTCAAATTAGAATAATTCCAGGAAAGTCGAATGAAAGGATTAAACAGTATAGTCGTGGTGTAGGGAAACCAGATTGTACAGTACTCTAGAGTTTACAGCCTCAAGGCTATTATCACCTCTGAGCTTGAAGGATGTAGGGGAAGTAAAGTTTACTGGGACGTAGAAGAAAGGACTGCCTTGAGAGGAGCAGTGTCACTTGACAAAACAAGTCACAGGTGGCTTCTCAGGGAGAAAGCTGGGGAAAAATACGCTAAGCTCATGTTCTTTCTTTCCTTCCTCCAGTCTGCAAAGAGAAGGGTGGAGAGTGGGTCCGAAGGGCAAATGAAAGACATCCAGCCTAGTAATAAGTGAACTTGATGTTTTACGTTTTTTCTTTTAATGTTTATTTACTTGAGAGAGAGTGGGGGAGAGGCAGAGAGAAAGAGAGAGAATCCCAAGCAGGCTCCACAATGTCAGCACAGAGCCCGACGAGGGGCTTGATCCCACAAACTGTGAGATCATGACATGAACTGAAATCAAGAGTTGGACGCTTAACCGACTGAGATACCCAGGCATGCTGGTGTCTTTATTTCGATTCTGTTTTAGTTTAGTTTGTATTTTGAAGTAGCAAGGAATATGTTTTCCTCTTACATTTTAGTAAATGTTGTGCATGTTGCAGAATCAATTACTGCTTTAGCTTTGAGTCTAATGATTTAAGAAGGATTATTTAATATATTATGCTGAGAATTATCTGATAAAGCCAATCCTTTTAGGATCATTTGTTTCCTAAAACAGAAACTTCTTTTTCCTCAGAATGTCAGTTTTCATTATCAAAACAAATTAATTTTGATCTATGAACCTGAAATTATCAGCTCTTGATGGGATGGTTTTCTAAGTCTAGAAGACTTAGAAGAAATCATTAAGGAAAAGGCAGGTGATTTTAACTACATAAACACGTTAGACTTTTATATATCCAAACTAAAGTAACCAAAGTAGATGGGAGCTATTTGTAACAAGTGGAACAAGTGGTACTTAATACCCCATTTTTTAGAAAGAAAGACAACAAAATGCAAACAAAAACTAGAAAAAAAGCCATTTATTTTTAAAAATCAATTAATTTATTGTTTAATATACGTCCAAGTTAGCATATAGTGCAACAGTGATTTCAGGAGTAGATTCCTTAATGCCTCTTACCCATTTAGCCCACCCCGCCTCCCACAACCCCTCCAGTAACTCTCTGTTCTCCATATTTAAGAGTCTTTTATGTTTTGTCCCCCTCCCTGTTTTCGTATTGTTTTTGCTTCTTTCCCTTATGTTCATCTGTTTTATCTCTTAAATTTCTCATATGAATGAAGTCCTATGATATTTATCTTTCTCTGACTGGCTAATTTCGCTTAGCATAATACCCTCTAGTTCCATCCACGTAGTTGCAGATAGCAAGATTTCATTCTTTTTGATTGTTGAATAATACTCCATTGTATGTGTATATATATATATATATATATATATATATATATACCCCACATCTTCTTTGTCCATTCATCTATCAATGGACATTTGGGCTCTTTCCATACTTTGACTATTGTTGATAGTGCTGTTGTAAACATTGGGGTGCATATGCCCCTTCAAAACAGCACACATGTATCCCTTGGGTAAATACCTAGTAGTGCAATTGCTGGGTCGTAGGGTAGTTCTATTTTAATTTTTTGAGGAACCTCCATACTGTTTTCCAGAGTGGCTGCACCAGCTTGCATTCCCACCAGCAATGCAAAAGAGATCCTCTTTCTCTGCATCCTCACCAACATCTGTTGTTGCCTGAGTTGTTAATGTTAGCCATTCTGACAGGTGTGAGGTGGTATCTCATTGTGGTTTTGATTTCTATTTCCCTGATGATGAGTGATGTTGAACATTTTTTCGTGTGTCGGTTGGCCATCTGGATGTCTTCTTTGGAGAAGTGTCTATACATGTCTTTTGCCCATTTCTTCACTGGATTATTTGGGTTTTGGGTGTTGAGTTTGATAAGTTCTTTATAGATTTTGGATACTAACCCTTCATCTGATGTGTCATTTGAAAATATCTTCTCCTATTCCGTCAGTTGCCTTTTAGTTTTGCAGATAGTTTCCTTCGTTGTGCAGAAGCTTTTTTATTTTGATGAGGTCCCAGTAGTTCATTTTTGCTTTTGTTTCCCTTGCCTCTGGAGACGTGTTGAGTAAAGTTGCTGCGGCTGAGGTCAAAGAGATTTTTGCCTGCTTTCTCCTCGAGGATTTTGATGGCTTCCTGTGTTACATTTAGGTCTTTCATCCATTTTGAATTTATTTTTGTGTGTGCTGTAAGAAAGTGGTCCACGTTCATTTTTCTGCATGTCTGTGTCCAGTTTTCCCAACACCAGTTGCTGGAAGAGACTGTCTTTATTCCATTGGTTATTGTTTCCTGGTTTGTCAAAGATTAGTTTGTGGGTCCATTTCTGGGTTTTCTATTCTGTTCCTTTGATCTGAGTATCTGTTTTTGTGCCAGCCATTTTTTTTTTTTTTAATTAAGAAGTTGTTGCAGGGTATTGCAAAATGGGAACCCTAATACTGTAGTAATAATGTAAAGTGGTAATTTCCCTTGAATGAAGATATGGCTTCAGAATTGGAACTGTGTTCCTGTAATATCACTGTCTCATAGAAGGAATTAGAAGTATTTTCTATGTCAGGATTCTCTGCTCCTGTGGAGTGCTCTGGGCTATTTTCAGAAGCCTGGCAGTGTGATTATGGAAGCTGAAGTGTAGGGACAATTCTTGCCAGTTTTTTGTGGGGTTTTGTTTGTTTGTTTTTTCTTTTGCTAATTGCTCTGAACGTCATTTTGGGGGGAGTTGATTTAGGAGTTAACATGATTTAAAAGAAGAATACAAGCTATTGATCCAAAGTGTCTAAATACGATTTTCATTTTTCTAGGACAGATGGGAGTTTTGTGGTTCATGATATACCTTCTGGATCTTATGTAGTAGAAGTTATATCTCCAGCTTACAGGTTTGATCCTGTCCGAGTGGATATCACTTCAAAAGGAAAAATGAGGTAAGGGTACCTGATGTAGTTTTTACTAAAGGATAGACTACTGAATACCTCCTATATTCCTTTTGGATTTTATAGTTAGGATTGAAAAGTTTTCTCATTTAAACTACAGGTATTCCTTAAAACAATTAAAATATCCTTATATTGTTTTTAATTTAAAAATTTTTCTCACTCTGTTCCCCCTAAAATATCCTTATATTGATGTATGTGTGTGTGTGTGTGTGTGTGTGTGTGTGTGTGTGTGTGTTTTGAGAGAGAGGATGCAAGTGAGCAAGAGGCAGAGAGAGAGAGAGAGAGAGAGAGAGAGAGAGAGGGAGAGAGAGAGAATCCCATGAGGGGCAGAGAGAGGGGTGGGGGAGAGAGAGAGAGAGAAAAGCGGCTTTTACCCAAAGCGGGGCTGGTGTTCACCTGAAGCAGGCTCACCTGATTGGGACTCAAACTCACGAACTATGAGATTGTGACCTGAGCTGAATGAAGTCAGATACTTAACGACTGAGCCACCCAGGTGCCCTCCTTATATTGTTTTAATCTGTGCATTGATAATATTATAAAGTTGAACTTCCTCCTTCTCTGCTTTAAAATTTATTTTAAAGCTCCTTTATATGAGTATATAGAGAAGAGGCAAGATTACCTACTATGAGAGCAAAAGCCCTATAGAAGTTGTAATTGAAATGGGTTTCCTAAAGTGGGAAATAATTTAACTTTTCTAAATTAGAAATATTAATCGTCCCCTGTTTCTCATTGGGTTATTTTCATAATACCCTTAATACCTATGTAATAGTTGTATTGATCTAGAATTTTCTACAGTTCTTTCTGAAATATTTAGTGTGCAGTGGAAATTTGGTTTTGTTTGAGAAAACTGATTATATTGTAAGTTTATATCTACGTGAGGATCATGATAAGAAGAGAAGAAAGGGCAGTATCAGAGGCTGGCAGACTAGGAAAAAATTTCAGAATTTCTAAGTAGATGAACACATGCTTTGAAGTTGAGGAGAAAAGAATCCTGGACAAATTCAGGCTGTGTGTGGAATACCACAAATCCATTTGCAGTTGGAATCCGTTGTATAGATGTCCACAGTGTTCAGATTCCTTCTGTTGTAACTCCAGTTTATTGGTTTATTTTTTTTTTATTGTCCCATGCCAGTAGTTGTCTCTTTGGCCTAATGACCAGGAAATATATGAAACAATTTTATTTATTTGCTTTTTTTTTCTAGCTTTATTGAGGTATGATGGCAAATATGAAAGAATTTTGAGTGGTTATGTCTCTTCTCTGAATTATCACAAAATAACTCTTTGTTGCAGTAATAAAGCACAGGTCTCACGAAGGCAAAAATAATTTTGGGGTTCGAGGAACTCTGTTTTATGACTGACCTTTTTGGTATATGTTCCAAAAATATTTAGGTTGATTTGTAGAGACTCCAATTTGAGCTGATCTAATAGAGATATGTTCAGTTAGTACCATAATATTTACATTGGCATTAATGTTTATGCCTAAAATGTTTTCTTCTTTCTTTGCCTTTTTTGGTTTTTTTTGGACATTGAAAGTTTGAAAAGTATATGTAAATATGGTATAGTTCACATAGAGTGAGCCACACATAGAACTGTCTCATCCTTTATATCAGCTGAATATTAGTCCATTGATGCTGATGCCCATTAATGGACAGGTAGGGTTTTCTTTCTCCTCTTGTAACATGTGTGGTGAACAGAGATGATTATTTGGTAGTAATTTAAATTCTTGACATTATCATGAAACTAATATTATGATGCCACTAAGAATACATTCTTTAAAAACAAATTACTTTCCCCCCTATTGAAGTTAAATTGTTGTCTTAGAATAGTCTAGTTTGTCCAAATTCTAATTGTATTTCTTGCTCTTGGCTATTTAGGGCAAGGGTGAAGCTTGAATTGAAGGTAATGTCTTGTAAATATGTTTATAAATATTTTTTGATAGAAGAAATGAATTGTTTCAGAGTAGATGAACCTTATTAGGTATCAAATTTCTCATGTCTTAAAGGCATAAAGATTTTTAAGGAAATATATAGGTAAAATTCTAATGTTAAATTTAAACTTTAAAGGACTTATGACTTTTTATATATTTTAGAATTGGAAGCTTGGAGATGGGTGGGTGTGTTGATTGCACTATACTTATGTACATATTTAAGTGTTTTTTTTTAATATTGAAAACAGTACTGGAGGAAATGAGGGTTGTTAAAAGGGGGTATTTGTCTGTTAACACCTATAATTTTTATTTACTTTTGCTCTGAATTTTGCATTAAGTAGTTTAAGCAAATAGAAATATTTTTCTGTATATAAAGTTTTTTGCTTTTTGCTTTGGGTAAAGAGTACTTCCTGCTTTAGCATTTAAGGACTGGTTGCAGCAGTGGGATTCATATTCTCAGTTCCATTCCTGATGATTGGATGCCTGAAGCATAGGTAAAAAAATGAGGCTCTCATCATTTTAATAATTGGGGGTGGAACAAAATAGAGAGCAGATGGGATTCATATAAAATCCTCATATTCTTGACCAATATTTTGTAAGCATGCATGGTAACATGACAGACATTTCCTTTTAAATATATAGCTCCCAGAAGAGCAAGGGAAATCCCTGGGGGACAAACCATAAACCACTTTCCTACCAGGGGGTTTTGATATTCTAACCAAAATGCTTAGACTTTATTAGCAGTATGTAGGTAAGAGGTAAGCCTTAGGCTTGCTTTGGGCGAGAATTAGATCTAAGACTCGATTCCCCCTTTGACTCTTGGCATTAAAATCCACTAGTCTCCCAATCTAGCCCTGGCCTTTTGAAGGGGAAAATCTCTCCTGAAATTTGATAGTCACAGTCCTCCCTCACTGAAATTTGGGGTGTGAACTTATTACTTCCTGCATGATCCAGAAACTTTCAAGCTGTGCAATTAACAAGATCATCCCTGGTCATAATCCTGAACTCCTGGTGAAGACAAATGCATAAACTCTCTGCAGGGAGATATTCTCTATTCAGTCCCACACATAAATAAAGTTATCAAATACCCAAGAAAACAATGTACATGAGTCAGCAGATGAATTAGATATATAAGAACCTTATATAATAGGATTATTGGATATGGACTATGAAATAGTTTAAAGTATATTTAAAATGCCTAAACAAATAAAAGATCTATTGTTGTAAGAGTAAGATACTACAAAAACAGACCATTGATATTTGAAAAAGAATAAAATAGAACTTCTACAATAAATACAGGCTTTGGAATACAAAATTCAATGCATATGTTAAACAACTGAACAGAGGTTTGGTGAACTGGAAGACAGATAGGAAAAAACTTACCCAGAATACAGTACACATAAAGGAATGGGCACTGTGAAAGAATTTAACAAGATGCAGAGTAAAAAATGAAAAGGTCTAGAGGCACCTAGGTGGCTCAGTTGAGTGTCCGAATTTGGCTCAGGTCATGAACTCGCGGTTCGTGAGTTTGAGCTCCACATCGGGCTTGCTGCTGTCAGCCTGTCAGCTCAGAGCTGGCTTTGGATCTGGTCTCCCCCCTCCCCTCCCCTGCTTGCTCTGCCAAAAATTTAATAAAAGAAAGAAAGAAAAAGTTCTAACTGGTGTCAAATAGAAGTTCTGGGAGGAAATGAGAGAGAAAAGAGGAGGCAGTTTTCAAAAAGTAGCCTGGAACATGTATGAACATGTTGAGAGTTTTGATTAAAATTAGTGACACCTCTGGTGAAAATGTAGTGTTACCTGTGGTACTGTTGCAGGACTTTCTTAAATCATAATTTTTTTCTGCAAAATTTTAGACTTAAAAATTGGGTGTGCTCATTAATGCCTATCTCAGACAGCCAAAGAAATAAAATACAACATTTTTGTATATTTATAACAAAATTAGTTTATTATTAAATATAATCAAAGAGCCTTAGAGTTAGAAGAATTCTAAAAGAGCTTTTGATATATCCAGAGAAGAACTTGTCTAGCCCCACAGGACTAGGTAATAACAAGAGTTACAGCTAGAAACTAAGTCTCTCTCTCTACATTTTGCTAAATATTTTAGAAATACAGATAAAGCTACTTTAATCCAATTTTTAAGATCAAAAGTTCAGATGCCAAAGCATTTTAGAAAAATGGTAATTTTAAAGGTAATTATAAGGCATTGTTAATATAAGCAGTTCTTTTAACTAGTAATGTTTTTGATAAAATTACTGATGCTTTTTTCATGTTGCTTCATCAGAGCAAGATATGTGAATTACATCAAAACATCAGAAGTGGTCAGACTTCCCTATCCTCTCCAAATGAAATCTTCAGGCCCACCTTCTTACTTTATTAAGAGGGAATCATGGGGCTGGACAGACTTTCTAATGAACCCAATGGTATGTATCAGGCTACAGTTTAACATCTTTACAAATCTCTAATTTGAATCTAGGAATTTGAAAATTTCTAGCCCCTCTGAGAAAGAAAGCTGAGGTCAGATTGTTAGATGAAAGGATAATTGTGAAGTTTATTGATTTCATAAAAATAGTAGCTTTAGGAATACTAATGAAAAGAATATGGTGAGAATTGCACAGTAGATTTGATATTGAAATGTGCAACAGAAATGGGATAAATACTTATTTATGATGAAAGGTTTTAAAATTTAAATGGAATAAGAGTATGTGGTAAGTCCTATGGAGTTAGCAGTCTCATCCTTCATACTACCTGCATATAAGTCCACTGATGAATGTGCCATCATTTATTAATCAGCTACTATTGATGGCTTGAGTAAGGGTCTTTCTCCTTTTTTCACATGTGTGGTAAACAGAGAATTTTTTCTGTGGTAATTTAAATCCCTGGTATAAAAATGATGTTATGGTATCCATTAATAATAAATCACTAATAGAATACATTCTTTAGAAACAAATTGACTTTTTTTTCCTGCTTCTGGAAGTTGAATTATTATCTTGTAATTGTCTAAGTGGTGATCATAGTCCTTGCTGATGGCTATTTAGATCACAAACAGGAATATTTGGGGACTGTACATTTTTTGAGAGGAATAAATAGTACCTAGAATCTGCTATCAGGAGTAAAGAAGCAGGAAGGTAGAGTGGATAGGAGAAACCAGCAATGAGATTCCAAAGTTTATTGAGAAATAGATTCCATGTTCTCATTTCTGAAATTCATGGAAACATATACAGTGCTAAAGCTTCTAGGTCATTTTTCAAAACTAGTCACCTAGTACTATATTGCAGTCTCGAGAGAATGTACATTAAAGGGGCAATATAATATTTTCTTCAAGAACCATAAAGTCATCTGGAAAGACACCAGCTGGCCATCAGGGTCGCTATTCCCAATGCCAGACTGCAGATTGAAGAAAGTGAATAGATAGTTACGTTTGCAAACGGTTTGTGTTAAAACTGTAAGCACAAATATAAAGCGAGGTGTCTATAAATTCCAAATCCACATAGATAAGGCTCTTCTCTACAGTAGTCAGACACTGATTAGCGCCTGTATCACACAGGCTGAGTGAGTAGATTTGAGGTGGTGCTGCTGGGTTTATTCTGTATATAACATATGAATCTTTAATTTCATCATGGGTTGTGAAATGCAGATTTTATTCTGCCGTTAAAGGGGAAAAACATTTTCTGGATTTCTTTTTTTCTTCCATAGGTTATGATGATGGTTCTTCCATTATTGATATTTGTGCTTCTGCCCAAAGTGGTCAACACAAGTGATCCTGACATGAGACGGGTAAGGTGATTGCCCCCACTGTGAATTTTTGAACCATATTCCAATGCCTGAATCATTCATTGTGGCTGAATGGCTTGGGTTTTTTAGCTTTATCCTAATTCCCAAGCCAAATTCAATCAGAGGTTGTATTAATACAATATTATGTTCCTGGTATTAGTTAGTTGTTTCCATTGGACGAGATAAATTCAGTTGGTTCTGCCTGATAAAAGCCTGGGTCTCTTCGTACAGCTAAAACACTGCTTAGTACTGCTGTCTTTGTGCCTCACTTGTTAAATAGTTGAAATGCATAATAATCCTGGTAGTCCAATCCAAATAGTTTGCAAAATGATAGCTTCTTACAATTTACCTTTACTTTACAAAACTCTTCAGAGTACACGTTTAGTTTATGTGTTCAGACACACACGCACACAAATTTGGATAACCAAGGGAAGAAAATAGAATAGCAACTTCCAGAGTCTTTACCCCCAAATTATACTGGTTTGGCAATGGGCAGAGGATTGCCAAATAAGATGCTTCAAATTTAGTGCCACTACTTTGTCTCTCTGAAATATTGGCTTCCATAAAATCTTCAGAATTTTTTTTAAACCATTGTTTTTCTTCCACCTGGAAATGATTAACAAATACCTCCTGAGTTCTGAGTTTTTCCACTGTATGTAATATGTTGATGTGTTGACACCTTATTTTTGCTGAATTAACATTTATTAATCAGTGTTTAGGTTATGGATACTGGGGATACAAAAATGAATTGTATATCATCCCTGTTGCCAATGAGTTCAGAGTCAAGAGTAGGAAATAGCATGGCTTTATAAAATACTTTCTCTTGCCGTCAGAGGATTGTGGGTGTATGGGTGAGGGAGTGTATTTGTGTTTTAAATGGGAAAATAAGATATGCATAAAATAAAAATACTTGCTGAGGTAGTAGGTGATTAAGTTCTGTAGAAGGCGAGGCATTTTATTCCAAGCTGGAACAGCAGAAAAAGCTTCATGATTAAAGAAAGTTTTAAGATATTTCATGATGTCTCATTGCCAAATTTGACATCTTTGCTTCAGTGTTGGTCAGAAAGTATACATCCTATGTAATCCTGGTATCTGTTAAGCCAGGTAACTGTGGCATCAATAGAAGGAAACATTAGAGGTCACATTGGATTAAAAGTTCATTCCTTGCAAAGTGCTTTGCACATAGTAAGCAGTATAAAAAGTTCTTTATTCAAGAGCTTCAGAATTGAACAGATTAAAACATAGATTTGATGATATATTTTTGCAGGGTCTCAAGACTTGTTACGATATATATTTGATTATGAGGGCATGTTAACTTTTTTTTCGGGGGGAGCATGTTAGCATTTTTGATTTATGCTTATAATGTTTCTTTTCCTGTCCATATCTGTAAAAGCACATTCTCCTTGAGAACCCATGTATAAATTCTACGTTTGGAGAGAAAGCCTAAGCTAATATCCTAGTGGTGTTCAACTTTACATGAGAGATAATATAATATTTGCTATTTTTTCCATGTGTGAACTAATACTATTTTAAGTTCATTTTTGGAATGTTACATAAAATTCATATGTAGCATATATTACATCAATATTGTTGAAGGTAGAACAATACTTTATTGATTGTTGGCTAAATAGAGAGAGGACAAAACCTCAAAATAAAAGTGCCAGAAACTTATGAGGTCCTGCCAGTGACTTGTTTGTAACATTTTTATTGCTGGCTTTAGATGCTGTTAAGGTCCATAGTAGTATTCATAGATTTACTACTAAGGGCCTTAGGAATTAAGTGTTGGAAATACTGTAGTTATTTTCCGAACTTTTCTAATAGCCTTGATATATAATTAAAGATTGATATTCTTTTTTTAAATGATTTTTTATTTATTTCAGAGAGAGAGAGAGAGAGTGCGAGCAGGGGAGGGACAGAGAGAAAATCCCAAGCAGGCTTTCATGCTATTAGCACAGAGCCCCACACAGGGCTCAAACTCACAAACCATGAGATCATGATCTGAGCTAAAATCAACAGTTGATCACTTAATTGACCGAACCACCCAGGCACCTCTGATATTCTTATTTATATGCATTTAAAGAAAGCATGAGTTTAAGAAAACACTCATTTAGGGGCGCCTGGGTGGCCCAGTAGGTTAAGCGTCCAACTCTTGATTTCGGCTCAGGTCGTGATTTCGGCTCAGGTCATGATTTCACGGTCATGAGATCGAGCCCCCTTGAGAGTCTCTCCCTTTGCCTCTCCCCTGGTTGTGCTCTCACTCTCTCTCTCTCTCTCTCTCTCTCTCTCTCAAAAGGTAAAAAAAAAAAATTTAAAAAGAAAAGAAAACACCCATTAAAACAGTAAGAAAGCATTTTTATTTATTTATTATTATTATTATTATTATTATTATTTAATGTTTATTTTTGAAAGAGAGCGAGTGAGCAGAGGAGGGGCAGAGAGAGAGGGAGACACAGAATCCAAAGCAGGGTCCAGGCTCTGAGCTGTCAGCACAGAGCCCAACATGGGGCTTGAACTCATGGACTGCGAAATCATGACCTGAGCCAAAGTCGGCTGCTTAACCAACTGAGCCACCCAGGCGCCCCAGAAAGCATTTTAATCAGAAAACATAAAATAACGGGCACCTGGGTGGCTCGGTTGAGTGTCCATCTCTCAATTTTGGTTCAGGTCGTAATCCTAGGGTCATGTGATTGAGCCCCATTTCAGGTTCAGCACTGAGCATGGTACTTATGGGACCTGCTTAGGATTCTCTCTTCCTTTGCCCCTCTCCCCACTTCATGGTCTCTCTCTCTCTCTCTCTCTCTCTCTCTCTCTCTCTCTTTCTAAAATTAAAAAAAAAGCATAAAATGAGATGACAGGAATATGGTCACATATAATAATAGAAAGTACTGTTTATGAAAACATAAGCCAAATCAAACCCTAGGCAAGATTTATTGGACATTTATTAAAGGATCACAATGCTTAGTAGTATAAAGGAGGTATGAAACATGGTTTCTAAAAGGATACAGGAGTGCTGATTCATAGGGGCACATGTACCCCAATGCTTATATTTATAGCAGTGCTATCAACAATAGCCAAATTACCGAAAGAGCCCAAATGTCCATCAACTGGTGAATGAATGAATCAAAAAGATGTGATTTGTATACACAATGGAATGCCACTCAGCAATGAGAAAGAATGAAATCATGCCATTTGCAACAACGTGGATTGAACTAGAGGGTATTATGCTAAATAAAATAAGTCAGTCAGAGAAAGACAGATGTATGTTTTCACTCATATGTGGATCCTGAGAAACTTAACAGAAGACCATGGGGGAAGGGAAAGGGGAAAAATAGTTTCAAACAGAGAGGGTGGCCAACCATAGGAGACTCTTAAATACAGAGAACAAACCGAGGGTTGATGGGGGGAGCGGGGGCGGGCAGGGCTTGGGGAGGTGGGGAAAATGAGTGATGGGCATTGAGGAAGGCATTTGTTGGGATGAGCACTGGGTGTTGTATGTAAACGAAGAATCATGGGAATCTACTCCCAAAGCCAAGAGCACCCTATGTACACTGTATGTTAATTAACTTGACAATAAATTAGGTGAATGAAAGAAAGAAAGAGAAAAGGAAGAAAGAAAAAGAAAAAAAGAAAGAAGAAAAGAAAGAAACGTGGTTTCTGAAGTCCTATTGGGTATAACATTGCTGAGAACCAGTAGCTTCTACTTGTTCTATTCCTCTTCTTCCTTGATGGAAATGTTAGTTGTTAAATGACTTGAAGGATCCCAGTGCCTTTTGTATTATTGTACTTTGTCTTCTTGCAGGAGATGGAACAGTCAATGAATATGCTGAATTCCAACCATGAATTGCCTGATGTTTCTGAGTTCATGACAAGACTCTTCTCTTCAAAATCATCTGGCAAGTCGAGCAGCGGCAGCAGTAAAACAGGCAAAAGTGGGGCTGGCAAAAGGAGGTAGTTGGACAGTCCAGAGATAGCATTTGCACAGACATGGCAACACTGGGTGACATCCAAGCCTTGAGGGAAAACCGTGAAGCAACTACTGTAAACTTGAGTCATCCTTAAAGTTGATCTCTTATAACTGTTGTGTGTGGTAATTCTTTAGCACGTGTTTTGTACTTGGTACACAAGAAAACCCAGCTTTCATCTTTTGTCTGTATAAGGTCAATATTGATGTCACTGAATTAATTACAGTGTCCTATAGAAAATGACATTAATAAATTATATGAAGTTCTATACATTATGTATATTAAAATGTCTTAATCCAGAGATAGAATTATCTTGTCATTTCTTCTTTACTTGATATTTCTTTTATTCCAGACAGCTTTGTCCTTTCATTATATGAAGCTTGAAATTGATCTTTCCTATCTAAAAAGAAGTGGTTGCTATTTTTAGAGCAGCATGAACCATTGGGTTTTTTAATGGCCAGACCTTGAAAATTATTAGCCCTGCCCTGCATTTAACATTTCCTGATGTTTGAGGTAGAACCAAATTCTGATGTCTTAATTTGTGTTATTACAGTTAGTTTCAGAGTATGGATGTATGAATTAGAGTAGATGTTACCAGTTTTTAAGTTTTTGTTACCATCATTGGGATTCATTGAGTATCAGCTATGTGCTGTACTTCAAGGAGGGATTCACAGATGGAGAATGTCAGTGGCTGTCCTCAACAGAGCTTATTATGGAAAGAGGAAGCCCAAATAATAACAGGGAATGCGTAGCCAGGGGAAGGAAGTGCAGCAGTAGGAGAGCCTTCTGGAGACTGAGGATGGAAAATCAACCTTAGAGCTCCATGTTGTAACTTTGGTAGTGTAGCACAGGTACCTTTTAAATCCTCTCATCTCTCTCATCATTGATTTTCAGAGTTGTTGGAATGTAAATATTACTTTCCAATCAGGATTATCTCAAAAACTTTATGTCAATAAGTTATAAAAATTTCATACCTTTTGTTTTTAATTAAAAAGGAACTCAGACTATTTATAGTATTACTGTAGTAAAGGTCTCCTATTCTCTTCTATGATAAAGAACTCCCCTATTGCTTTCTTAAGGTTATTAAGTCTGCCAGAATGACAAAAAAATATTCCAAACTCGTATTTACCCTTTTGTAGTAGGTACAATTGTTCATTTTGAAATGAGGTTCATAGGTTTTCTTTTAAAGACATAAGCTTTGATACAGGACAGTTTATTAACTCATATAGTGTTTGTATTATTATATGCTAAAGTTACCAAACTGGTTAAGCTATGAATGATTAAGGGGGGAAACTGGGCAATGGTAGAACTAGGTAGGTCTTTGGAAATGGAGTCATTTATTGAAAATAACTTGAATATTAGAATGCTAGTTGAATGAAAGTTGCAATTTAAAGGAGACAGGATATAGTGAGAGTCATAGTTATATGACTGGAAATCATCTTGAAAAATTTGAAAATTTGGGGTGTCAAAATTTGCACACAGAATATCTAATGACCAAAAAATTAAAAAGAACTTTCAAGGAAATGATTTCATATCTTAATTAAGAAAGTTTGTGGTTATTTTACATAGATTCTAAAACCATCTGAATATAATATATATACATCCCTTATATTATGGAATATTATTATATCAGTTGTATATGAACATCTTATCTTTGCATGGAACCTTCGTCAAATGCTTATTGTGCTTACAGGTGAAGAAATTATTGTATTTTATTGGACAATATTGGGTTCAGTGCAAAGAGACTGTTTAGCTGCTAACTTGCATTTTGTGACTTTGGGCAAGTCACTTCCCTCTTTGAATCATATTTTATCTTGTTCATTGTTGTATTTCCAGCATTGAGCGTATATATAGGCACACAATAAATGTTTGTTGAATGAATAAAATAATGGGCCTTAAGTTTCCTCATCTGTAAATTGAAGGATTTGGATTAAACCTGTAAATTCCTTTTCAAGATCTAAAAATCCACTATAGTTCTAACCTGGTCCTATTATTTCCTATCCACAAAAACCATATATCAGTGCCAAATTTTTCTTTTTTTCCCACTTCCTTTGATTGTTTTTGCTGTTATTCATCATTTGGAGGCTCTTCTTTAGGGCCTTTCTTAGATTCAGTTTACATATATCTCCTAAATATAAGCTTTGTGTTTTAAAATTTTTCACATCTACTAAGTTAAACCTGAGTAGTGACTTTATGCAAAACAGATCTTTGTTGTCTTTTCTTGCCAGGAAGTCCTCAGTGCCCAGAATAACTTCCAGGGAGGATCCATACCTCCTAAGTTTTCAAGCAGTGTTTTAGGAGTCAAAACCTCAGGACTCACCTTGAGTCTGGTAAACATTTTGAAAAGATTCAGGATTTTACGTAGCTTGCCCAGAGTAGCAAAATATCTTATTTCTTATGTTTCTTCTAATGGGAGAGAAGAAGCAACCATCACCATACTTTTCAGTAATTGGAAAGCTTTCAAGGTCCCGATGAGGAATGTCAATAATGTCATTTAAATGGTCACTCAAACTTTCAGGAAGTGCTCAAAAAATCTATTGAAAATATTTTTATTGAATATCGTAGAAAATTAATCCAACTATTTTTATTTTTGTTTATTGCCTTCCAGGTTACGTATAGACCTGCTTTTGCATGTTTACAATTATTTATGTGCCATTTTGTATTTAAACCCAACAAAAATTCTAAGTACTAATCTCAAGAGAATACAATAGAAACTAGTGGCTAAATCCTTTAGTTCAGTTTAAGGAGTATGTTGAAACAGGACCTAGTTGTACTGTGTTCTTCTTTTAGCATTGTATATATGATTGTTGTCATCATTTAGCATCAGATTTTTTTTTAGTTTGTAAGGTATGTGAGAATAAAAGAACTATTTTAGAAAAAAAAAATCCTCCTAGGGGCCCCTGGGTGGCTCAGTTAGTTAAGTGTTCAACTTTAGCTCAGGTCATGATCTCATGGTTCGTAGGTTCGAGCCCTGCATTGGGCTCTGTGCTGACAGATCAGAGCCTGAACACTGCTTCGGATTCTGTGTCTCCCTCTCTCTCTGCTCCTCTCCCATTCACACTCTGTCTCTCAAAAGTAAATAAAGGTTAAAATATTTAAAAAAAAAAATCCCTCCTCAAATAGCCTCAAATATTAGCTTATCTCTTTTTTTCTTTGTAACACAACTTTATTATGGGAGTGTAGGGGAACTGAAGCCATTCATGATGGCTACAGTCCAGTAGGATTGAGCCAGCCAGGCTGGCATGCCTGAGAACAGGGAGGAGTAAATTAAGAAGGTCAAGTAGTAAATAAGAGGAATGAATAAAGGCATAAAAACTAGCTGTGCACAGCATTTCCAACAGAGAGTGTTTGATAGGGCATGTAATTCCACTAAAATTTAGTAAACTAGTAACTTTGAAGATTCATGAGTATACCTCCTCAGGTAATTTTGAAATCAAGTTTTCCATATATATGAATGTATAATGTACTCACTTTTAATGAGCTCCTACTACATATATTTGAGTATTTTTTTTAATTTTTTTTTTTAATGTTTATTTATTTTTGAGACAGAGAGAGACAGAGCATGAATGGGGGAGGGTCAGAGAGAGGGAGACACAGAATCTGAAACAGGCTCCAGGCTCTGAGCTGTCAGCACAGAGCCCGATGCGGGGCTCGAACCCAAGGACTGTGAGATCACGACCTGAGCCGAAGTTGGCCGCCCAACCGACTGAGCCACCCAGGCGCCCCACATATATTTGAGTATTTTAAAAACACTTCTAAATAACTAATTTTATTCTTTTTCTTTTTTTTTTTTTTAACGTTTATTTATTTTTGGGGCAGAGAGAGACAGAGCATGAACGGGGGAGGGGCAGAGAGAGAGGGAGACACAGAATCGGAAACAGGCTCCAGGCTCTGAGCCATCAGCCCAGAGCCCGATGCGGGGCTCGAACCCACGGACCGCGAGATCGTGACCTGGCTGAAGTCGGAGGCTTAACCGACTGCGCCACCCAGGCGCCCCAATAACTAATTTTTTTCTAAAAAAATTAGAAAATATTTAGAATTAAATGATCATGAAAATTCAGCATGCAGAGTGAGAAATGGAATCATTCAGAAGTGTTATGAGATGATCCATAAAGGACCGTGAGAAGATGTATAAGGAAAACTTCCTTGCAAAAAACTGCTATCATGGAGTCTTGTGCATTACACATAAGAAAGAAGGAGAAATACCATTTTGCGCTCCTCTCTCCACAGGACTGGATGGACCTGCCTTCCCACCCACAGCTGGTTGGACTGAGGGTGGGACTTGGCCAATCAGTTGGGTGGTACTGGATCAGAGAAAGTAGTACGTTGACCCTGAGCCACAGGTAAGCAGAATGAACAGTGGAATCTACCAAAGGAATCCGACCCACAAAGAGGATAGCAAATGCCCAGGTAGGAGACCATGGTGACCCCCAGGGAGGGATGGAGAGAGTAGCTGCTGGATGCATGGAGGTGCATGGAGGCACACTTGGTCTTCTTGCAGTGGATTCTGTGAAGGCCTCTTGAATCCCTTCCCTCACTGCCTCTGCCCTAACCCCTTACTTATCAACTATCCTGACGAGGTGAGTCCTGCGTGCAGTTTTATCCTCTGTAATAGGATACTCGAAGGCTGAGAGAAAACGTGCCAGTGAGTGATACTCATATATTGGTTCTACTAACATGACTATATCAATTAGATCTAATTTGGGAAGTATTGAAGGGTCTGTAATTTTTGCAGTTTGGTAAAGAGAATGCTGAGGGGTTCTCAAGTGCCTATTAATCCCTTTAAAGCCAATTCTAATCAGCTGTTTAATCAGCCAATTTTAATCAGCGGTCTGAGAAAGGAAATGGACTTAAATCTCAGCAGAAGGAATTTGTTGTGAAGAATTTCTTGGCACGGTAAACGAAATTGTGAAATGCTAGTGACTATGAGATTTGCTTTTCTTGGAGTTAACACACTGGGCAAAAAGTCACCTCTGAGGATGGCTTATATATATACCCACCTGACAGTTCCCTATCAAAAAGTGAATTCTTTTTCCCCAGAATGTGAAGCACGGTAAGATCGATATTTTAATGGAGAAGGAAATGAGACATACCAGCAAAATTGGGCTGTGGAGAAGGGAGAGGAAAAACTGAAAATAAGCAATTTCTTTTCTTTAATGTACATCTATCTGTAGGGTTGTCATCCACTTTGCCCCTTGTAACTGGCTCTCCCCTGAGCACTGGGTGCAGCCCACAGGAGTATTCTCTCAGCAGCTGCGTTTGTGGCCGGTGGCCCTGCTTTTATGGGTATTGCTGATTTTTCTAGGAAGAGCATCTCACCCAGATTAGGCCAACGGCTGTTCCTTGAGAATTTGAAATTAAAACCGAGAGACTAGAGAAGAAATGGCAACGTATAAACTTGCAAGGTATTCATGGCTATGTATTCTATCATGCAAACCACACACACAAAAAGGGAAAACGGTTCCAAAGAGAAAAAAATAGAAAGGAACAGATGCACAGAGAGGAGCTGAAATGCAAGATGAATTTTGAGAACCGAACCTTTGTTCCAACTCTTTCCTGAGATGCCTGCGTTCTTGTCCCCGGGTTCCACGGAGCTCTGCTGGATCTTATAATGTAGTGTTTCTGTGTTTTACTGTTTCAGAAGTTGTACAGTACGTTTCTGTCACTTGAATCCAAGTGTCCTCATTTACACACTTTTCCAGAACTGACCAAAATGATCTCCAGCCTGCTGAAAGCCCCTCCTTTTCCCTCAGTCAGTGCCAAATTGACCGTGTTGCCTCCACGTCCGTCTTGAATGAATGGGTCCTATTGCTAATTTTCGGACTTTGGGAGAGTTACTTAACCTTTCTGAACCTCAGTTTTATCATGTATAAAATAGGTCAAAAGCTTCAACTGTAAAATGGGGGAAATAACTGCTTCATGAGTAGAACTTTTCAGAAAACTTCGCAGGTATTATTTAGTATCCACACCAACCCTATGCATAAGTCCTCAGTAAAAGTTTGTAATTATTAGTATTTTCATATTTCAGATGAGGAAACAGAAGTTAAACATTTCCCAGGCTCACCAACTGGTCCCCTGGTGTGAATCCTGCTATTTCCTCTAGGGCTTCTCACAAGCTAAACTAAAAAACTAAATATTTCTATACCCATAACCAACACGTAGATATACATCTATTCCAACTTGCCACCCTCTGCCTGCGTTTATTGGCATCATCTAGGGACTTGCCTTTCTCCTTCCAAACACTTCTCAGAGAGAAGCGTGGTGTAGTTAAGAGAAATTGACTTCCAAGAGAAAGCGGTTCTAGTCCTAGTCTCTGGTGCCTAGAGCTTCCAACACCATGAGCCTAAAGATCTTTCTAAAAGGCAAATCTTAAGGGTCACCCCCCTATTAAAATCCTTTGTGGACTCTCTATGGATTTTAGGTAACCCCCCACCCCCAGTCACATTTTCTCCAGACTCACCTCTTGCACTTCCTTCCTGCATACATCTTAAGTTTTCCCACAGTTTACTGGATGCTTTATACTCCCTTTCACCTCTGATCTGGGCCTTTTCAAGTATTTCTTCATCTCAACTCGATGCCCCACCCCTATCCCATTCTCTTGTCTACCTCTTACATCTTCTTCAGGACTTGGTGTAGAAATTACATTTGACAGAAATCTTCCAGGTGCCCCCAAAGCTTAGATAAGAGTCTCTTTTCTGTCCGCCTCCCCCCCCCCCCTTCCTGCCTGTGCTTAAGCCATTAGAGCACCTCAATTTATTGGATTGTCTTTTTACTTCTCTGTGTTCCCTCTCTGGACCCTAAGCTGCTTGGACTGTAAGGCATTAGTAATAGTCCTGTCCTCAAGGAAAGGTAGAAGGAATCTTAACTTCTCTTCTAAAATAATTCTGCGGTGGCTGCCATTTGCAACTGAACCTAGCTTCAACTTGCATTGTTGGGATCACAACTCAAATCATTAGGCAAAGATAGAGATCAGAGACTCATGGTGAATTAAGCTTCTTCTCAGGGAACCACAAAGATGCTAGTCACGCCAGAACCCGCTCCCCTCCAAAACCCAGAAACCTTGTCTTGCAACTATTTCCTGTGTTAAGGTCTGCACATACTTATTTAGTCAAGAATATATGCGAAGCATCTATACTATTGAATGTGCCAAGGGTTACTGGGTGAGAGAACACAGTTATGGACAAAATAGCATGATCTCTGGTTTCAGAGCTTAAGAGTTTAGTGGGAGAAATTGACACTAATCAAAACACATACTGATGTGTAATGAAAACCTTGATAGGTACTCCAAGGAAAATCCAAGCTGCCAGAAAAGCTTATAACATGGGCACCTGGATGGGAGGGTAGAAGGCAAATGCAGTGACCTGTGAGGTAAGATGAAAGACTGAGTGGGAATTAAGTAGGCTGAGGCTGAGAAGAAGGGGGATAAGAGTGAGGAGCTTCCCAGCCTGAGCTGAAGTAGAAGGGAGGTAGGCTCCAGAAGGAACTGAAAGAACAATGTAGATAAAGCACTTCCAGAGGAAGAGAGAGCACCTGGACACCTGGGTAGGCTGAGGCCGCCTGGATGTGTCACAGGCCTGAATTTGCCTTATCTTCTCTTGGACATGCTTGCTCCTCTCGGGACAGATCATGAGGGAGAGGCCCATGTGCGGCATTCCACAGTCACCTGGCTATGACTTATTACTGATAATCAGTCTGAGCAAACTGAGGAACATGAAAATCATCGCCCCAAACTCTTTAGTTGAAATGTCAGGGTCCCCCAAATATTGAGATAGTATGTTAATTGGAAGAAAAGAAGCCTGGTCTTCCCTCCTGCCTTGCTCCCTGCCCACATTTGGCCCTACCTCTAATCTTTAAATGATGTAGTCCAGCAGAGGCTGGCATGAAGATGACTTCTCTTTCCCCTTCATCCTTTTTGGAGCTGATGGGGATTGGTTGGGAAGGAGGTTGCTGCTCTTCTTCAAGATCTCAGAGGGCTCTTAGTTCCTGGTAGGCTTTTAGCCCTCCCACTCTGAACTAGCTGCCCCCACCTTGAATTTCAGGCTCTTTTCTGTCCTCCCTACTTCAAGTTGTATGTATGTAAATAGATGTGTGATTGTACGTATTTGGTTTTGCAGATCCTACTGACCACTCTAATTTGTGCATTCTTACCTGACCTCTGCCCTTGAGAAGAGGTTGGATTATGGAAGAGGAGGATTGGTCTATATCCAGACAGGGCAAGGCTCCTTTCTAGAAGGCATATAATCTTGGCATGTAGCCCAGGAACTGGGAACCACATTGGAAAAAGAGACCAGAGGATTGTGCTCCTGAGAGCTTCTAAGTAGAATACTGGATATAATCCACATTCATCTTATCATTCTTCACTTATCATCTCTCTTCAATAATATAAAGGTCTACCCTGTGCAATTCAGGTGCAAGCTTCCCCTTTTGTGCCAAACAGTAGGGATGAAGAAGCCTGGAGAAGGGAAACTTTGTTGCTTGAGACGGAGAAGGGCCTTCAGCCATCACTGGGCTGATTCTCTGTATTGTAGTTGTTCTGTAACCCATTCTGTTAGTCCGTGTTCTTGGGGAGCAGGGTTCCCATGTTTCCCAAGTTTGAACTCACAAACTGTGAGATCGTGACCTGAGCCGAAATCGGACGCTTAACCGACTGAGCCATCCAGGCTGCCCTAAATAAATAATTTTAAAAAGAAGAAAAATAGGGGCGCCTGGGTGGCTCGGTCAGTTGAGCGTCCGACTTCGGCTCAGGTCATGATCTCACAGCTCGTGAGTTCAAGCCCCGCGTCGGGCTCTGTGCTGACAGCTCAGAGCCTGGAGCCTGCTTCTGCTTCTGTGTTTCCCTCTCTCTCTGCCCCTAACCCACTCACATTCTGTCTCTGTCTCTCTCAAAAATAAATAAACATAAAAATAAATAAATACATACATACATACATAAATAAATAAATAAATAAATAATAAAAAAGAAAAATACGTCTGGGAAGATAGATAGATAGATAGATAGATACTGGTAACTATCCTATGCCAGTCAAGACCACTTTGTCCTGCCAGGCCTCTTTGAGGCAGTTGAGGACGCCACGTATCTTCTCAGTAGTGACCCTGAAATCCTTCCCATTTGATACTACCCAGCATTGGTCTATAGTTTGTCCATCTATAAAATAGGAAAGTGTTTTTCTCTCTTGGTTATTGTGTGGGTTGAACTGTGTGCCCCCAGAATATTGGAGCCCTAACCCCCAGTACCTCAGAATGTAACCTTATTTGGAAATGGGATCTTTCTAGAGGTAATCAAGTTAAAATGAGACCTTTAGTGTGCCCTAACCTAGTGTGGCTGGTGTGCCTATAAAAGGGGAAATTTGGACACAGAGACAGCTAGACACAGAGGGAAGATGACATTGAAGAGACACCGGGAGAAAAATGGCTACCTACAAGCCAGGGAAGGCCAGAAGTTACCAGGCCCAGAACAGATCTTTCCCTGGGGCCTTCCTTAGCAGCATGGCCCTGCTGACATCTGGGTATCGATTGGATTGCTGGCCTCCAGAACTGAGATAACACATTTCCATTGTTTTATGCTACTTTGTCGAGCTGCAGCCCTAGGAAACAAATATAGTTATTTAAAAAATTAGACTGTATAAGTTAGAGAAAAATATCTCTGGATAATGATTGGTTCATCTCAAAGTTCAAACTGTAGAGGACTAAGCTGTATTGTGTGCATCTATCAAAGATGAAAAAGAACAGAAGTAACCTCTTTCTGATCTAGTTATGGATGGGAGCTCCCCATGTTAATTGAAACCTTGAGATTTTCTGCTTAGGAAAAGCTTGAGTCGCCAGATATTTTCTGCAAGATCTGATCATGAAAATTGCTGGACCATACATAGCAGTTCTGTGAGTTTTAAAAAGTGTATGTCTATACTTGGAAGAAAAGACTATAAGGACAGACACTGAGATACCTAGCAGAGGTTATAGAATTGATGGTAGTTTTTTGTTTTTTCCTTATTTATTTTCCAAGTTTTCCGTGAAAATATGTATTATTTTATTAGTCACTATATTATTAAATATAATAATGATAAAACAAAACCTAGAGGGTGCCTGGGTAGCTCAGTCGGTTAAGCATCAGCCTGGATTTTGGCTCAGATCATGATCTCTCTGCCCCCACTGGGGCTCTGCTGACAGCACAGAGACTGCTTGGGTTTCTCTCTCTGCCCCTCCCCTGCTTGTTCTCTATCTCTCTCTCTCAGTATAAATAAATAAGCCTAAAAAACAAACCCAACAACCTAGTATCTTATTTTTTGTTTCAGACTCTCCTGCATAGGCCCTACTTCTGGGTATACAGGACCTGTCAAAAGGTGTTCAACCATGGTGATCTAGTTTTTTAGGGAGAAGAATGGTTCTCCACATCCCAGGTGTAATCTGTACTGTTTCTTCTTTGCCGTCTTCTGGCTGGTGGCTTTTTCTTCTGCAGCCTATTGTACCATATAGTAGGAAGACTTGGCTATAGTTAGCATATCATGGTCAATAGCTTCATGGATTGTAATGGAAAGTGGCTGCACTGTAAACTTATCCTTGGGTATATGTGGTACTACTAAAAAATAAGCACAAGCTCCCAGCTACTGATATTGGCAATAAGTGGGTTGAGTATGAGTTGCTCTTTGCTGAAGATAAGAGTCCCCATTCCTTTAATGAGGACACCATTGCAGATACATTTATGCAAGATAGCTCTCCATAGAAAATCATTGCCAACGCCTGGGAGTGAAACTTTGGAGAACTGCCCTTAGCAGGAACATAAGGGCATTAATGTCTAGAGACATTAAGTAATAACAGGCAAAAGACTGACACTTAAATATTCACATTAAAGTCAAAGAGGACACATCCAGCAGGGTAAATTACCCTCCCAGTGAACTGTCTTGTCCCCATCTCCTTTGATGAATTAATGTGGGTGAGGGGGAGGTGCTACAACCTTAAGTTTATTTGTGATGAGGCGAAGAAAGCCAAGGTCTAGCTCTGCTTACTGGGCTTGACCATCATCCAGACTTGTCTATATTAGTGTGCCTTATGGCAGTCTATTTCTCCAAAAAGTCCTCATCTTCTTATACTTGAATAAGCCTCATACCACCAGATGCCCTTGATGGTTAGTGACATGGAGCCTCACACGGGCTCTGTGCTGATGGCACGGAGCCTGCTTGGGGCTCTCTCTCCCTGTCTCTCTCTGGAAAATAAGTATGGGTATGTCAAAGGGTCACAGGAGTCATGTGGAAGGGGCTCTCAGTGCTTACATTTATGACAATTTGAGCACTGAAATAATGATAGTAATGGATTTTAACCAATTACTAAAATGAGTTCAGGAGTCCATAGTATTAGTAAGTAAGTAAGCAAATAAATAAATAAATGGAAAAAGTCTTCCTTATAGTAGAATGCCATCCATTTGGCTATTATAGAAATAACTTATTTGGGTGAGAATAATAAGTCGATGCTGCCATTATTGGGTGAAAACCCATAAGAAATTTACATAGAATCAGTCTCTTCCTTAAAAATTTTTAATTGCAGAGGGAAAAATAGTACATTTATAGTAGAGAAAACTGGGGTGGGTAGGCAGTGGGGAGCACTTTAACCAAGTAACCAATGTTAACATCACCAATGATGGGATAAAAGATCATGTCCTCCTGATGTGATACACTGAAGACACAATATCCATTTGTGATATTCTTGCCCAAATCAAAAGTAGCAGACAAATTAAAACGAATCTAATATGGAGATACCAGACAACCCCAAATCGATGGAAATGATGATTTTTTTTTTTATTGGATTGAATGCACTCATAAATGACCATGTCATGAGTGACAATGGAAAGCTGAGGACCATTTCCAGATTAGAAGAGTTTAAAGAGACATGAGAACAAAATGCAGTGTGTAATATTGAACTGGAAAAGAAATTCTTATAAAGAACATTATTTTGGACAACAGCCAAAATTTGAGTATGCAATGTATTACACAGTTATGTAATTATGTATTACATAAAAATATTGTAGCAATGTTAAATTTCCTGATTTTTCAGTATTTGTGTTGTGGTTATATAAGATAATCTTCTTCTTAAGAAATAGCCACTGAAGTATTTATTTATTTGTTTGTTTGTTGTTTAACATTTGTTTATTTTTGAGAGAGAGAGACAGAGCACGAGCAGGAGAGGGGCAGAGAGAAAGGGAGACAGAATATGAAGCAGGCTCCAGGCTCTGAGCTGTCAGCACAGAGCCTGATGGAGGGGCTCGAATCCATGAACTGAGATCAGGACCTGAGCTGAAGTTGGACGCTCAACCAACTGAGCCACCCAAGCAGCTACCTGCCCCCCACGCCCCACCCGCCAATGAAGTATTTAGAAGTCAACGGACATGATGTCTGCAACTTCCTCCAAATGGTTGAGGAAAAAATACATGTGTGTACACACACACACACACACACACACACAGAGCACAAATGTAACAAAGTGTTAACAATTGGGGAATGTGGGTGAAAAATAAGGAGTTTAAGGAGTTTTTTGTACTATTCTTGCAGCTTTTCTTTAAGTTTAAAATTATGTCGAAAAAAATTTTTGTTTTTCTTTTAAAGTTCCTTCTGGCTCCTTCCCTGGTACTTAAAAAAAAATTTCCCTTTCTCCTCCCACTCACAATCTGGATTCCTTATTGGGCAAGAGTGCACATATTCTCAAACTTTCCTGGTGAAATGGTGTGGGGGAGATGGAAATTAGAACCATTTATAATGGAAATGAATGACTGGGGCACCAGCTCTGAGTAGCTGCAGAGGAAATGCTGCTGTTCTGATCTGTTGCAGGGTCTGCCCTACCTCCCGTGTCCTGGAGGGAAAGGGAAGACTTTTAGTCACAGGAATCTTGTCATCATTATTTCATCTTTGTTTAGTCATTGGTAGCTGAGAGGAAAGGGGGAAATCATAAGGGTAGCAAGAAGGACCTGTATCCACACTGTCTATCAACCCCGCCTGCTTTTTTTTTTTCTTTTCAAGTTTTTATTTAAATTTTAGTTAACATACAGTGCGATATTAGTTTCAGGAGTAGAATTCAGTGATTCATTACTTACATACAACACCCAGTGTTTATCACAAGTGCCCTCCTTGGTACCCATCATCCATCTAGCCCATCCGCCACCCACCTCCCTCCATCAGCCCTCAGTTCTCTGTCTTTTAAGAGTCTCTAACCTGTCACCAGGGGCATCTGGGTGGCTCAGTCAGTTGAGCTCTCTACTGCTTCAGATCCTCTGTCCTCCTCTCTCTGCCCCACCCCACTTGTGCTCGTGCTCTCTTTCCCTCTCAAAAATAAACATTTAAAATTTAAAAAAGGATTTGCAACAACGTGGATGGAACTAGAGGGGATAATGCTAAGCAAAATTAGAGAAAGACAAATATCAAACATCATATTTCACTCATATGTGGAATTTAAGACACAAAATAGAACATAAGGGAAGGGAAGCAAAAATAATATAAAAATGGAAGGGGGACAAAACATAAGAGACTCTTAAATACAGAGAACAAACTGAGGGTCGCTGGAGGGGTTGTGGGTAGGGGGATGGGCTAAATGGGTAAGGGGCATTAAGGAAGACACTTGTTGGGATGAGCACTGGGTGTTATACAATGAATCACTGGAATCTACTCCTGAAATCATTATTGCACTACATGCTAACATGGATACAAATTAAAAAAAATTTTTTAATAAAAATAAATAAAATTTAAGAAAAAAAAAAAAAAAAGAGTCTCTAGACCCTCCCTTCTTAAAAGACCAGAATGTGCAAATGTGTGTAGGATCTCTCATATAGATGGATCTATCAAGCTAATTTCAGACCATTTTCTTTCTTTTTTTAAAAAACACTTTTCATTTTTATCTATTTATTTTTAGTAATCTCTACACCCAGTGTGGAACTCAGACTCAAGACCCTGAGATCAAGGCTTACATGTCCTACCGACTGAGCCAGCCAGGCACGAAGACCATTTTCCTATGTATGTATATTTATTTTTTTTAGTAATCTCTACACCCATCATGGGCTCGAACTCATGACTCTGAGATCAAGAGTTGCATGCTCTTCCTTTTTTTTTTTTCTTAATGTTTATTTATTTGTGTGTGTGTGTGTGTGTGAGAGAGAGAGAGAGAGAGAGAGCACAAAAGGGGGAGGGGAAGAGAGAGGGAGACAGAATCTGAAGCAGGCTCCAGGTTCTGAGCTGTCAGCACAGAGCCTGACTCGTGGCTGGAACTCAGGAACAGTGAGATCATGACCTGAACCAAAGTTGGACACTTAACCAACTGGGCCACCCAGACCCCATGAGTCACATGCTCTTCCGACTGAGCTAGGCAGTTGCCCCACGTTTTCTTATTTAAACACTTTCCATTAGACTAGTGTACGGTTAAATTCTTTAATATCCAGAGTAATACTAGCACGATACAGAAAAAGCAGCCTAGTCCCCACATCGTTAGTTGTAATTCCAGTATTTACAGTAGACAAGTGGATATTCCCATCCAGAGATTAGGTACAGATTTCACAGTTACAAAGAGGCAAACATCAGCATTGCTGTCAAAGGACATTTCCCTAAAGGAGCACAGCAGAGTGAAAACAGATTCCTCGACAAGCTATCAAATTCACAGTCAAGGAGAAACAAGCCACAATGTTAGCAACATAGCAGCATTCAATAGGTGACGAGTCAAAGCTGTACACAGTTTACCATAGACAGAGCTTGGGAGACTGGGGGCATAAAAAGCCTAAGATCCGAAGTCAGCCCGCACCTCACCAACCCACCCACCCACCAGGTCCCTGTAGTTTACAATTGGATCTGTTCATTCCAAGGGCCCTACCATAGGCCCTATTCTAAAGAATAGTTTCTCCTAGATTGTTTTTTTTTTGTCTATTTAGATTTTTTTTTTGTCTATGTCAAGGGGTGTTGGTAGTCTGTAAAATGGGCTGCCAACCAAATCCAATGACAAAAAAAGGAAAGCATAGCCCTCTCAGTTTCACAAAAGATAAACCCAAAAGGCTAAGTCCTAGGCAATTGTAGCATATGAAAAATGTGCCCCAGTGTTCCTCCCCTCCCCCACCTCTGCATTCTTTTGTTTGAATTAGCTTGTGTCTCTCTCTGCTGTGAACAGTAAATGCCCAGTGTTGGCTCAAAGTGCTCTTGGAGGGATTTGCGATTTTGTCAGGAATGAAAGTCTTAAACTAAAAGAATCTACTGTCTATCTAGAGCTGGTAGAACAGGTTTGCTTATGAAGTCACACCCTGTTAGCATCATGCAGGCCTGGGAGCCTCTCTCCTGGAGAACTGAGCCAATTAATTAATATTCTTTATGAAATTCTTGGCGGGTGTCAACCTGCCCTTCACAAAGTCTCAGCAGCTACATTGCTTCTAAAATGTTTCATCTCAACATCAAGTCCCCATAAGGGTGAGGGAGAGACCTGGGTGCACCTGTGTGTCCCGCCCTGAAGCCTTCTTGGGATCTGGTTTAACAGATTGGTTCCTTCTTCTGTGGTAGGGGGAAGTTCTTTTATGTAATTCATATGTAATTCCCAGGACAAGTTCATATGTAATTCCCAGGACAACTAAAGCAGCTATTTATACATCCCCTTAGCAAATGAGATTGAATCATGACTGGCCTACGTTAAGTGAAGTCTGGATGTGTTAAGACACAACTGCAGATGTTGTCAACAGGTTAGATAATGGGGTTCTGTCTGATGGGAGAACTTCATCTCTAAAACCCTGTGTTACTACACTGCCACTTTATTAATTGTATGCAGTTTTATAGTTTCCATTTCTTGCACATTGGTTTATTCTCAGAATTTTCAAAAAAAATTGTTTATATACACTGTTTATACACATAGAAGAGAAATTCCAATCAAATTTGCTTTTGATCATTTTGATACTCTAATGTATGTTATGTTGATAACTTCTATTTTTATTTATTACTATGATATACATTTTGTTCTTAAAGATGAGGCTTTCATTTAAAAAATTGTTTTTAATGTTTTTATTTATTTTTGAGACAGAGAGAGACAGAGCATGAGCAGGGGAGGGGTAGAGAGGGAGACACAGAATCTGAAGCAGGCTCCAGGCTCTGAGCTGTCAGGACAGAGCCCGATGTGGGGCTCGAACTCACGGAGTGTTAGATCATGACCTGAAGTCAGACGCTTAACCAACTGAGCCACCCAGGCGCCCTAAGAGGCTTTCATTTTTAATGACTGTCGCCAGCTTCGCTGGACCTTAACTGTACTTTTCTGAGCTTCTCATCTTTGATGGTGAATTTTGAGATGAATGAATAAGTCATTTCTGAGCCATGATTTTAAAGACCTATAAAAATAAAAAAGAAAGAAAAAAAGTCTTTCCCCTGCTGTCCTCCAAATAGCACTTCTGGCTGGAGGCTGCACGGTGACCTGCTTGAGCCTGGCTGTGAATTGCCTCTGGATGAGGGAAATTGGGGGCTGGCAAAAGAGTTTTGGAAGAAGCTCAAAAGCATGGAGTGAAACCAAATTTGTTTTCTACAGTTTGCCTCAGGTTTGCCTTGTGAAGAGATTAGAAAGCAAGGCCTCTGAAAACAATTAAAAGAATTGTGATGAAATAGCCCAGAGAAGACCTTTATGCATGAACAGAGCATGAATAAATAGGCCCAAATAGTCACAAAATAGAATACACAATATCTGTTTAGATGAAAGGAAAAAAAATCCCATTGGTAGAAACTAAAACAGCTGCAGAGGCTTGATCTTCTTTATTAGCAGAGTAGAGGCCCCTCTATCTGACTGGGTGGGATCAGGTTTCAGTCCAGACCCAGGATTCTGGGGGAAAGGATGGTTCCATGGAGACCAGCAGGGTTTCAGTGGGTACCAGGAATTGGCATCGGTTGTGAAAGCTTCACTCAGATGTAGGGACAGAAGAACATACCACAGTACAGAACACATAACATCAGCATGATACTGATCAGTTTATAAAGAAATGGAGTCTTAGACGCCAGTTGAATATCACTCTTCTTAACAGGTAACACTGACTTACAGTCTCCCGATTCTCACTGACAGGAGCCAACCCCACAGATACACACATATTGCACAAAACCTGAATACAGGTTTCCACAGGGAAGGTTTCCACCCAGTCCCTGCTGCTCTGCAGAGGTTAGGGGACCGAAGTTCCCTAACTCACTGTTCATTGTGATCCAGTGTTCCTCCCCCTGTGGAGGGACACAAGTCTGTCTCCTCACTTCAACAGCGAACTCCAGTGGCATCAGGAGACCTTGGTCATAGACAAGAATCATTCAATATGGCAGCACTTGTGGCAGCTGTGACTCCTCCCTTTTGGTGACAGATCTGAAGCCTTTACAAAGTCCTCAGGCGCTCAAAATGATATATGTCTTTTTTGAAAACAAATAAGCCAGAATCAGCCCATCCGTCCTCAGAAGAAATTGACCATGGTCACTCTTTTGAGAGGAGTTGTTACTTTTCAAGAGAGCTTGCTGTTCCCCTGCCAGTACGGCTTCTCTTCTACTTTTTTCTTTTTCCATCGGCAGAGAAGCAGCATCTTAAAGGTCTTCCTGAAGGTTCTGTTGCAGAGGGCGTAGCAAATGGGGTTGACAGTGCTGTTGACATAGCACAGCCAGTAGCCCAGGTGCCACAAGGTGACTGGGACACACTTGTCACAGAAGGTGGAAACCAGGACCATGATGTTATAAGGGGTCCAGGTGATGATGAAGGCTAGTAGGATGGCACTCAAGGTCTGGGCTGCTTTCCTCTCCTTGACAAGGACCATTCTCTTTCGTTTGGTCATTTGGTGGCTGAGGTTGGGATCCAGGCCTTTCGCTGAAGGGTCCTTGGACACTGGGAAGGAGCAGGGCATGATTTTCAACTTGTGACAGCCGTTGTTGGTCTCCTGGGTCCCATCAGCTTTTACCACCAATCGGAACTTATAGGCCACACATTTCTGACTCCTGGGTCTATGAGCAGCACCTGGGGACAAGAAGTATTTTTGGGTGTCATAGTCCTTTTTCTCAGTGTGAGCTTTCACAAAAGTTTCCTTGGGCTCTTCAGCACTGAATTCCTCCCTTGGGCTTTCCTTGGCTTGACTCTTGTAGACTACTTGGAAGACAGGGTCAGTGGTGGGCTTGTCCTCATCCTCTGAGGAAGGGTAGCTACTACAGGTAGTGAGCTGCTCGACTTTGGCCCACTCGGTGCTTGGGCCGGTGACTTGGGATGGCTTCCCAGTGGTGGAAGTGCTCCTGCGGGAGGATGACCAGGAGGCTTGGTTCCTTTCCCTCTGGGCCAGTGTGGGTCGAGGGCAGCTAAAGCAGGACCTCAGCAGAGCCTTATGAGCTGGCTTTCTTGGCTCAGCTTCAGCCATGGAGTCAGAGCCCTGGAGGTCAGCCAGGTCCTTGGTTCGCTTCTCTGTTTCCCGATAGATTCGGCAGTAGAGGATCGTCATGACCGAAACAGGGATGTAGAAGGCAGCGATGGCAGTGCCGAAAGTGATGGTGGGCTCAGAGAGGAACTGGATCTGACACTCATCTGGTGGCACTGTCCGCTCCCCAACCAGGTATTGCCAGCAGAGGATTGCCGGGGCCCAAAGGATGAAGGAGATTAGCCAGGCCAGGCCAATCATGATGCCAGCCCTTTTTGGGGTACGCTTGGCCCGATATGTCAGAGGTCTTGTGATAGAAAAGTAACGGTCAAAACTGATCACCAGAAGGTTCATGACAGAAGCATTGCTAGCCACATAGTCCAGTGCAAGCCAGAGGTCACAAGCCAGACTCCCAAGCACCCAGCGTCCCATGAGGATGTAGGTAGTGTAGAGGTTCATGGAGAAGATCCCAATGATGAGATCTGCACAGGCTAAGCTGAGCAGGTAATAGTTGTTCACTGTCTTCAGTTGACTATTGACTTTGAAGGAGATCATGACTAAGACGTTGCCCACAATGGTGATCAGGCTTACCACAGCAGTCACAGCTGCGATGGTGATGACTTCCCACAACCCATGGCGTTCCAAAGGCTGGTGATTTACTGGGGTGTCATTGACAATGGTTGTATTGTGGTGAGATTCTCCTTCCATCCTGGTGCAAGAATTTACATTAGGATTAAGTCTTGGGTTCTAGACCATCTCTTTTCTATCTCACCTCTTCTTGGCCAGCATCTGGAAGAGAGGGAAGTATATTAGCTCCATTCACCAGCACAGATTTTTCTCCCCACTCATTGTTTATCATTTGAAATGGAATATTAAATGTTGTCACACACATATCCAGAGCAAGATGCTGAAATCCCTAAAGTTTTTATAACATTTTTGTAACCACATCATCCCTTTGCTTGTTACAAGTACCAGTGCCTGAGAGCCTTTTTTTGTGCTTGAGGCTGTTGCCCTCTTGTGGTTGCAATAGGCAATTTAAAGAAGAGGGCTGGGAAGACAAGGGGGAAGGGAAAGGAAATTGGGTAATTTGGGAGCAATAAAGAGAAGAAAGCAGGTGATGTGAAGTTACTTTATATTGCAACGGCTTCGAGGCCAGAAACTCATTTTTAGATTCCCAGTGATAAGTACCTATTCTGTCATGCGCTGGGGAAAGAGACAGGTGTTATCTACTCTATAGTCTGATTACTAAACATTATTGAGTTTAATTACAAATTCAATTGTTAAACATTATTGAGGTACTGCTGTGAGCCGAGACTGTATTATGACACTCCTCCCTGACTTAATGTACAAACTCTCCTTGCATGCACCTGGTTTTCATCTAGAGGGTTTGAAATTGGACCCACCTACTGATGTTTATTCCCCCCCATCTACTCTTGAGCTATTTGTGATGTAATAGAAATGGTTTAAATTATATTATTTTCTGATTACGAAGTAATATTTTCTTGTAAAATTTCAAGCAATGTCAAAATGTATAGCTTGGAAACAAGCTTCCTCTGACTCCATCTTGCAAAGGTAACCAATGCTTTCTCCTTTGCACATATTAACGAACAGTTAAATACAATTATTTTTAAGTGGGTGACTTTTTAAAAAGTTTATTTATTTTTGGGAAAGAGAGAAAGAGAGTGCATGAGCGTGGGGGAGGGGCAGAGAGAGAGAGCGAGAAAGAAAGAAAATCTCAAGCAGGCTCCGTGCCCTCAGCACAGAGCCCAACTCGGGGCTCCATCTCACAAACCAAGAGATCATGACCTGAGGTGAAATCAAAAGTTGGAGGATTAACCAACCGGGCCCCTAAATGGGTGACTTCTTAATGTTTACACTCTGAATTTTGTTTTTTACCTAACAATTCATCATGGACTTTTTTTTTAAGATTTATTGTTTTTTAAGTAATCTCTCCACCTGAAATGGGGCTTGAACTCACGACCCCAAGAGCAAGAGTTGCATGCATGTCCCTCTGACCAAGCTAGCCAGGTACCCAAATGGGGATCTCTTGTATCAGTATGTCTATTGGATCAAAGTGCTTTTTTCATTTTAATCACTGCACATTATCCCACTTAATGGATGTAATATAATTTAATCAACACTCACTGACAAATTCCAACTTTTAAAAGTAAAAGGAAAATTTTCTTTTCCAGATTGAACATCTATGTACATGATAAAAAGCTTCAGTGGGTATAAAAATGTAAATGCTAAAAGATAGGTCTTTTTCACATCTCTGACCTCCAAGCTTCTAATTCTCCTTTTGTGGAGGTAACCACTGTTACCAACATTTCTTATCATTCCTTCCAGAGATATAATATGTGCAATATATATTTGATGATATAGGAAAAATACCATTAATTTTTTTTATTAAGTAATCTGTACTCCCATTGTGGGGCTCAATAAGAGAGCTCCTGAGATCAAGACCCTGAGATCAAGAGTCACATGATCCACCAACTGAGCCAGCCAGGTGCCCCTGAAAAATACTATTTTAATTGCAAAATTCCAGGCAGCGTGATATGATGAAGGGAGAATCTTCTTGATGACCCTTTCAAAGCATGCCATGTGGGCAATCACTGCTCTGCCTACTGACCAGTCCTGACACTTCTATTTTTATAAAGATGACAAATTTGTGAACGATTCTGGATTTTCTTGGCTTTGTTTTATATTTTCAACTGCATGTTTGGATGTTTTTCTAATGCCTCAAATTCCATATGGAATTGAATTGATGACATTGTCTTGTGCCAGAAACTAGATTCTTCTGACTTTTTGATCGTGTACCCTTTTCCTTCACATTCCAACGGATGCAGTACAATTTACCCATGAAATATCCCTCATATGGGTCCCTTTACGTTCCTGCTTCTATCACCCAGGCTTAGCCTTGTGTTACCTTCACTGATAACCCCTTGCTGTTATCCACATTCCAAAGAGGGCAAAGCATGTCAGATGCCAGGTCACTAGACTGACTCCATAACAACTGAAAGGCGCAACCTGAAAGTTGCTCTACACCGTACAATTCTCTGAGCAAATTCCATCCCAGGCTGTCTCTAGTTGGCAGGCAAGTCTCACAGTGCAAGAAAGGACCCACAGAAATTCCTTCCGGTCTCCTTCATTCTATCTTTTTTTCCCTCCCCCAATAAATATGCATTGAATGTCTTTTCTGTGACAGACTCCAATGGTGGGGGTACCGTGGAACAAGACACTGGTGGGGTTGTAGATAAAGAAACAGGTAATAAATGTAAGGGGGCAGCACTGCATGCCATAGGGTACATGGAAGGACATGTAACCCAATCCCATGAGGGTTGGGGGAAACACTTCTTGAGGAAAATATGTCTAAGCTGAGACTTGAAGCATGAATGGGCTTTGGCTAGGCAAGGGGGATATGTAGGGGTGGGCAGGGGAAAGAGTGTTTCAGTCTCGGAGGGGATGAACTTATTTGTAGTAAGCCCAGAGGCAAAAGGAGATACCAAGCTCAGTATCACTAGTCGTCAGGGAAATGCAAATCAAAACTACAATGAGATACCATCTCATGCCTGTCAGCATGGCTAAAAACAACACACACACAAAAACAGATGTTGGCAAGGATGTGGAGAAAGGGGAACCCTCTTGCACGGCTGGTGGCAATGCAAACTGGTACAGCCACTGGAAAACAGTATGGAGGTTCCTCAAAAAGTTAAAAATAGAATTGGGATGCCCAGGTGGCTCAGTCAGTTGAGCCTCGGACTCCTGATTTCAGCTCAGCTCATGCTCTCACGATTCATGGATTTGAGCCCTGTGTCGGGCTCTGGTTCTCTGTCCCCCACGTATGCTAGCTCTCTCTGTCTCTCTCTCTCAAAATAAATAAATAAACTTAAAAAAAAAAGTTTAAAAATAGAACTATCCTATGATCCAGCAATTGCACTAGTAGGTATTTACCCAAAGATGCAAAAATTCTGATGCACCCCGATGTTTATAGCAGCATTACCAACAGTAGCCAAATTATGGAAGGAGCCCAAATGTACATTGGCTGATGAATGGATAAAGAAGAGGTGATATATATATATATATATATATATATATATATATATATATGTAAATGTACACACACACACACACACTGGAATATTACTCAGCCATAAAAAAGAATGAAATCTTGCCATTTGCAATGACATGGTTGGAGCTAGAGTGCATTATGCTAATAAGTCAGTCAGAGAAAGACAAACACCATATGATTTCACTCATGGGGAATTTAAAAAACAAGACAAATGAACAAAGGGAAGAAAAGAGAGAGGCAAACTAAGAAACAGACTCTTAACTATAGAGAACTGATGGTTAACGGAGCTGAGCAGGGGAATGGGTTAAATAGGTGATGGGGATTGAGGAGTGCACTTGTCATGAGCACCGGGTGTTGGATGGAAGTGTTTAATCGCTATATTGTACACTGGAAATTAATATTACACTGTATGTTAACTAACTGGAATTTAAGTAAAAACTTAAAAAGAGAGGAGGCATCAAGCTGGAGGAAGCCAGAGACATGAGAGGCGAGACTAGAGAGGTTGAGGGGGTGGGGTAGGAGGGACAGGAGTGGACTTCAGATCAAAGAAGTCCACCTTCTGGGAGAGCTGTGTCAGCTGTTTCTATTTCCAGACTCCCCATCTGCTCTGAAAGTAGTCCCAACATCCAGGGTGTTGAGGGAGATAGTCTGGAGAGAAGTAATAAAATGAACTGACTGATGATTTTTTTTCTAGTCAAGTCTTCAAAATAGAAATAAATGGTGTTTTGGAAGGATTTAATTTTTCCACCTAATTTTATTGGAAGGTAGTGAGCAATTTATGAAGAGTTCTGGGAATTTGGGAGTGCATGTTCTCCTGTGAACACACGTGTATAACGAGGGGCTCATGCTCTCCCATGTGTTTCCTCATTTGTAAAAATCAGGAAGTTTGACTAATGGGATGCAAGATACATTTTCATGATTTTGTATGTTATACAGTGTGATGGTTAATTTTATGTGCCATCTTGGCTGTGCTACAGTTCCCAGTTGTTTGGTCAAACACCCGATACTAGCTGTTGCTGTGAAGGTATTTTTTAGATGTGACTAACATTTAAGTCAGTAGACTTTGGGTAAAGCAGATTATCCTCCATAGTGTGGGTGGGGCTCATCTAATCAGCTAATGGCCGAGTTCCTTCTGTCTCCGGATTACCTTTGGATGCAAGACTACAACACTGACTCCTGCTGGAATTTCTAGTCTTTTAACCTGCACTGCACATTTTAGACTTGCTAAACCCCACAATCCTTAAAAATTAAAAAAAGTCTCTCCCCCCCCCCCTCTCATAAAAGAAATAAACACTTTGATAAATGGGGTAAAGACCATTTATAGTGGCAACATGGTCTCTTAATCATACAACTGAATCTGGCAGTGGGCAGTGTCAGGTTCAAAACCTACCTCCAGGGGCGCCTGACTGGCTCCCTTGGGAGAACATGCAACTCTTAATCTTGGAGTTGTGAGTTTGAACCCCATGTTGGGTGTAGAGATTACTTAAAAAATAAAATCTTTAAAACAAAAAAAACCCTAGTTCCACTCTTTACTGTATGGCTTTGGACATGTTACTTAACCTCTTTAGGTCTCATATTTTTAAACTTAGAAGTGGGGATACTAAGAGTCCTTATTACCTCATTGGGTTGTTTAAGGATTAAACGAGGTAATCCTCAATAAGTGTTTCACATAGAGCCTGACACTGGGGAATGTTCATTACAAAGTAGCCATCCCGCAGAAGGACATCAAAATGACTTTTCCTTTTGTGGGAGAGGGTCTGAGGCATGGACTACTAAGGGACAAAGTGGTATAAAATGACAAGACAATACTCTCACAACCTTGAAGTGGCTGTTTTAGATGCTTCATGGTGCTAATGATACTTTTCCCTTTAGTTTTGGTAGTTGTGCTCCACCTTTAGGGACAGAACGAATTGTTCCCATCCACTAAAGCAGAATAACCTTGAAGAGAGCCAAGTTAACAGTCTTCTTCAAAGTGTGCTCATTAGAATAGGGCTACCTCAAGATACTTGATTTAAAAAAAGATATGATTGCATAGTCAAAGAAGCTGAGAAAATACCCTATAGTATATAAAGCTCACAGAGATTCAGAAGACACATGAGCCCAGAGAAGGCTGGGAGGTCCTGAAGTCAAAGACAGTATTGAATTTGGTTTAACACAGAGGTGGCTTCAAGTGTAAGTTTTTTTCAGAGGAACAACTGTTAGCATCCTGTGGCATCCGTGGAGCACAGCTGGGAAATGCAGGTTAGTGGGAAACACGCGGAACCAAGAGTATGGAGATCTGAGTTCACATTTCAGCTAAAATCTTGTGATTTGACACAAATCTCTGGGCCTCAGTTTCCCTACATATAAACTTAAGAGATTGGAATGAATGATTTGCTGTCTAAAATGCTTTCAAGACTCGCTGTGGGAAATAGTGGACAGTATAGGAATTTTAGACCTCCGCTTCCCTCTACTGTCAGCCAGAGAAACAGCAGTCAGCCGCTGTCTGGAAGTTAGTGCAGTGTAAGCAGCTCTCAGCGAATTTGTGAGTCCTCAGGCTTCTCATCTGTTAAGCTAGGGTAACAGTATCTGTTCTCTCTTATCTTACAGATATGTTTTGAGGACTGCCAAATGAGGTAATGTAGGGAAACCACCACGTCCTATTCTGATGTCGGTTTGGGGTTGTAATTATTATAAAATGAAGGGTTAGTCTAGGTAAGTGGATCTCATCCACCGGCAGCTCATTAGAACCACCTGGGAGCTTTTGGAAAATACTAATGTCTAGACCCCACCCCAGCCCCGTTAACAGGTGTCTATGTGGGAGAGACTTGGACATGATGTCGTTTTGAAATTCCTGAGGTGATTCTCCCCTGAAGCCGGGGTGGAACACTAGTGGCCTCTCTAGATCCTTGCTACTCAAGGTGCAGTCGATTGATGGCCAGGCACCACCCTGGAGCACGCTGGAAATGAAAAAGTCTCCAGGACTAGAATCAGTGCTTCTCAAAATGTAACATGCTTGTGCATTACCTGGAGGATCTAGTTAATCTGCAGAAGAGCGAAGTTTAAAATCCTACATTTCATCATCCCCTTATCAACAGCTCCTGAGCATTCTGTCTATGCTGCTGACCCATGAGATGTACTTTATTTATTTATTATTATTATTATTTTTAATGTTCATTTATTTTTGAGAGAGCAAGAGAGAGACAGAGCATGAGCAGGGAAAGGGCAGAGATAGAGGGGAGACACAGAATCCGTAGCAGGCTCCAGGCTCCAAGCCGTCAGCACAGAGCCTGATGCCGGGCTCGAACTCATGAACTGCAAGATCATGACCTGAGCCAAAGTCAGAGGCTTAACTGACTGAGCCACCCAGGCGTTCCTGAACTGTACTATGAATAGCCAGACAGAGGATAATTGCTGATCTTCCTAGAAAAGGGCAACCATATCTTTACACAGGTGCTGTTAAAATTGGAATTTTCCGACTGAAATGTGCAATAACATTTGGATCCCACTCTGCCTTCCAAGGACATTTGAGTTATTTTTATTTCTCCTGTTTGAAATTAATACATACTTCCTTACCAGGTTTGCTTCTCTCTGTTCTTTCCATTCCCCACCCCCCCTCATGTTTGAAAGGGTGATCTTTCCTGATTCCTAAGCTGGTGGGAATGGACAGATCTTGTCACAGTCAAAGGCATATGAGGTAGGGACATGAGGTAGGTTCCATGACTGGAAGGACTGATTTTTTTGTGTGGGTGATAGTTGAGTGTGAAAACTGAGTTTCAGGCAGAACAGTCTTCCAAAATAAACATTTGAACCTTTAAAAGGTTTTTGAGTAAAAGATTATGTTTATGGAGGAGTAATTCTTGTTTTGGGGGTTGTGGTGGTTACTGGGGGAGGGGGTGAGAATTCTTCTGAGCTCTTTTTTTTGGTTACTCAACTTTTAAAAGTTCCCATTTTCCACAACTTTATGGAGAGTATGTTTATTTCTAGGGTGCTAGCCTAGGCAGAGAGCAGTCACCCCTGGTTTATTTTCCACCCCCAAATAGAAGACAAACCTAGAACAATGAAAGTTTCCTTGTTCCCAACTTTGGCACATTGCTTCTTGCTTCTTTGCTATCAATAAGTTACAAAGGAAGGAAACCAACATAAACACCAAAAGAGGTAACACAATGTGTCAAATTAATTCTTTTCCTTGCTGGTGGCCTTGATGACTTCTGAGGTTTTGCATGAGATATGCTTAGACCTTGCTTTTCTGAAATACCTTTTCTCTGAGAAGCTTTATGTCTGAACTATGCTTTACTGTTTCTATAGCAACTGCAGTGGAAAATGTCAATAGCATCTGCAATCTAGTGATATCAGGACATCATCATAACCAGCTCAGGTTGTTATGCAGAGTATTCATGAGCTGATCTTCTCCCAACCCCTTCCTTTTCAAGGATAAATCGAGAGAAAGTAAGCTTAAATACAGATGATAACATTGGGTTAGATGTCAGGAAGAACTTCCAGTGATGGAATGTAGGAGTAAAAGAGGTTCTGAACTTACCTTTTTTGTTTGTATTTTAAAGTAGGTGTATCTAACCTCTTTCAATTAATAGAATGCTGTCCAAAGATTTCTGGTGATTAAGAAATGACTTCTTAATGTTGTTGAAGCAATATCTGGGCCTGAATTTTAATGCAATGCATACTCTTTTAAAATTTCTTTTCTTAGGGTGCCTCGGTGAGTCAGTTGGTTAAGTGTCTGTCTCTTGATTTTGGCTCAGGTCATGGTACCACAGTTCATGAGGTCGGGCTCTGAGCTGACAGTGCAGAGCCTGCCTGGGATTCTGTCTCTCTTTTTCTCTCTGCCCCTCCCCTGATCTTTCTCTCTCAAAATAAACACACTTAAAAATTTTTTGTTTTTCAGTTTACTTATTTTGAGAGAGAGAGAGAGAGAAAATGAATAGGGGAGGAGCAGAAGGAGAGGGAGAGAAAATGAGCAGGGGCGGGGGAGAGAGAGAGAGAGAATGCCTAGTAGCCTCTGCCTTCCATGCTAAGCCCCATGCGGGGCTCTGTCTCATGAACTGTAGATCCTGACCTCAGCCGAAGTTGGATTCTTAACCAACTGAGCCACCTAGGCGCTCTGTAAATAAATAAACATTTTTTAAATATGAAAAAAAAATATTTAAGAATATTTTTGACAGAGTGTGAGAGAGAATGTGTGTATACAATCGGGGGGGGGGGGTGGAGAGGGAGAGAAAGAATCCCAAGCAGATTCCGTGATGTCCGCACAGAACCTGATGCTGGGCTCGATCCCACGATCCATGAGATCATGACCTGAGCTGAAATCAGAAGTCGGATCCTCAACAGACTGAGCTACCCAGGTGCCCCATGTATTTATTATTTTTACTTGAAGTATAGGTGACATACAATATTATATTAATTTCAGGTATACAACATAGTGATCTGAAAGTTTTATATTTTCTTTTTTTTTTTTTAATTTTTTTTCAACGTTTATTTATTTTTGGGACAGAGAGAGACAGAGCATGAACGGGGGAGGGGCAGAGAGAGAGGGAGACACAGAATCGGATACAGGCTCCAGGCTCTGAGCCATCAGCCCAGAGCCTGACACGGGGCTCGAACTCATGGACCGCGAGATCGTGACCTGGCTGAAGTCGGATGCTTAACCGACTGCGCCACCCAGGCGCCCCATGAAAGTTTTATATTTTCTGAAATGCTCACCATGATGAGCATAGTTACCATCTGTCACCATACAAAGTTATTACAATATTATTAATAGCACAGTAAGTTCTAATTTTTTATTTTTATTTTTTGTTTTTAAGTTTTACTTATTATTTTAGTAATCTCTATACCTAATGTAGGGCTTGAACTCATGACCCTGAGATCAAGAGTCAGATGCTCTTCGACTGAGTTAGCCAGGCGCCTTCCCCCCACCCCCGTAATAAGTTTTTAAAAATATATTCTGTGTTCACCACTGTGCTAGATTCCAGGGGGGCATATAAAAGAGATATACAGTAGTCCTTGCAGTAAAGGAGTCAGACATCTACAGTTCTAAGAAAAAGAGGATAGAAGAGTGAAGTCGTGCCTTTATACCACGACAACGTGACAGAAGTCTTACGGAGCACATCAAATGACTGTATTTTCAGAGTAAGACAGGAAGACGGGTGGGGCTGCTTTATAAGACAGCATCAGCTGGAGCCATTCGGTGCGTGCCTGTGCCCCACCATGCCTTGGGGTTGCCTCTGCAGGGCGGGGACTCCTGCTGAGACCAGCCTTGTCTTGTTGTTATCCCAGTGTGCTGGATAATATCATTTCTTGTGTGTGTCATGACATGAAACGGGCTGGGAGGTGCTGCCCAGACCGGTTTATGTGAGAATCTGGAAGTCCGGGAGCTCCGGACGGTATTGTCCAAGTCTTCCCCCCGACAGACTTAAAGGCATGGAGAATATATTTATTTTTGCGTTCTGAGGGTAGTGTGTTGTTCCGGAAGCAGCAGCAAGACAGTCCGTGGAGAAGGGAGTTATGAACTGTATCAGATGAGGTGCATGAAACAAGAGCCTAGGACCGGGGTCTGACGATTGGACTTACGTGGGGATCCCGGACAACCCTGGGAGGTCATCTGGTGAGGTGGTAATGGTGAAGGCCTCGTGGAGCGGATTATAGAGTGAACGGAGGACGCTGGAGACAGTGCCGCAGAGGACTCTTCTGAGGAGCTTTGCTATAGAAATCCATTATGAAAATGGAATAGGATATGGGGCCAAGAGTTTTCTTGTTTTTGTTTTGTTTTAGAGAGGCAGAGGGATAGCATATTTGCACGCTAATGTGCATGATCCATTGGAAGGTAAAAACTGCCAAGCAGGACAGAGTGGGGGCAGTTGCTGGAAAGATGTCCTCGAGGAGGTGAGCAGGGATTGGACTTAGTGCAGTAATAGAGGCCCCGGGCTTCACACGGGAGCAGAGACCTCTTTGTAGTAACTTGGAGAGGACACGGCAGGGCAGACAGGCACTGATGTAGGTAGTCTGTGAGTAATGGCAGTGGAAATTCTTTCCTGATTGCTTTCATTTCTCTGTGAAGTAGAAAGCAAGGTCAGCAGCTGAGAGTGGGGATGGAGGGAGAGAGAAGGAGGGAGCAAGTCGTGAATCCTGTGTGTTGGGAGTTTGCCCCATTCATTTTCGGTTGTTCCGCAACTCTAGCTTTAAAGGCCTGGGCACTGTTGTGACCTTACAGGCAGTTCACTTGCTCTTATCTTTTTACCAGGTTCCAGGCTGAGGATTCTGGGCTGAAAGGAGAGTTCCTGGCCAGATTCCTTCCCCTGCAGTCCTGGAGCACTTTCCACAGTGGCTGTGGCTGTTCAAAAACATCTACTAGATACAGAGACCGCTTTTGGAGAGACCTCATCAATGTTCTCCAGTTTATACTGTTTATATACTAAGCATCAGAAATCAACAAAACTAGAAAATCTGCCTATGAAGAGAAGAATCAGGAAGATGCATATCCCTTGAACATTTATTTGCAAAGGGACAGTGTTTTTTAATTTATTATTATTATTATTTAATGTTTTTATTTATTTTTGACAGAGAGAGAGACAGAGCATGAGCGAGGGAGGGGCAGAAAGAGAGGGAGACACAGAATCCGAAGCAGGCTCCAGGCTCTGAGCTGTCAGCACAGAGCCCAACGTGGGGCTTGAACTCACAGGCCACGAGATCATGACCTGAGTCGAAGTCACTCAACTGACTGAGCCACCCAGGCACCCCTTTAATTTATTATTGAAAAAGAGTTTTAAGTCCTATCATAACATCCACTTTTATCAAACAGTGAGAATGTATAAGCTCGGGCTAGGAATTAGGTTTCCGGGTGATATTTGAAGGCTGAAATACTACCTTGATTCAGTGGTTCTCAAATTTGACCATGCATCTGAACCCCTGATGGGGATGGTTGTTAAACCACTGATTGCTGGGCCTCATCTCCAGTTTCTGATTCTGGGGTGAGGCCTGCAGATTTGCATGTCTAACAAGTTCCCAGGTAATGCTATGCTGCTGGTCCACATTTTGAAAACTATTGCCTTAAGCAATTAACTGCCTTTTTTTTTTTTTTGTAATAAATCAAGTCATGTATATTAAAAAATATGCAAATAGTGCAGTTTATTTTCTTAAAGAGCTACCTATGTAATTCAGCATTTTCTTTTTGATATCTCATGAATACTACCTAAGGGAAAACTGAATTTTTTATTCATGCAATGGCATACGTTTAAAATCAGGACTATCAAGTGAAAGCAATAGCAGGAAAAACCTTCCTTCCTTTTGTTATTTATAAAATCAAAAGGTCTCTGGGTTCTTGCAATGCAAGAAATTTTTTTTTTTTATCCTTGATGATCTCTTTACCATGTGGATCAGAATCAAATGAGGAAAGCATAGTCAACATCTTAGAAGAACTTCAGATAGAGGTGTCCTTCCAGTTAGGAGGTGTTAGCAGGGAGATCTCAGAATTCTCCACATCTAGGGGCGCCTGGGTGGCTCAGTTGGTGAAGCATATGACTCTTGGTTTCCACTCAGGTTACGATCTCCATTTGGTTCGTGAGTTCCAGCCCAGCGTCGGGCTCTGCGCTGATAGTGTCGTGGAGCATTCTTGGGATTTCTCTCTCCCTCCCACTTGACCCTCCCTGCCTTTCTCTCTCTCCCCAAAAATAAATAAACATTAAAATACAAGAATTCTCCATATCTAAATACTCCTGGCTAAATTAAAAACAAAACAAAACAAAACTCAAAAGGACAGAAGGGGAAGGGGAGTAATATAGGCTCTGGACCTCTGGTGGCATCTGCAGCATAGACTTAACACAGATTCTGCAACCAGACTGAATGGGTATGAATCCCAGTTCTGTCACGTATAAGTTTGAGCAAATTATGTGCAAAACTTTGCCAATTTCTGTGGTGTAAAAATCCCTACTGTGACCCATTTCAAGCTACGAACTTTGTCACTGAGTGTAGAATTAGGATGAGATAATGTACCAAAACATTGTAATTCTTGGCTACACAGAAGATGGGGGTCCAGGCTGACCAATGGAGTCTTAAAACAAGCCTTTCTTATCTGTTTGTATCTCCTGTTAGCTCCTCTTTGGTGCACAGGGAAAAGGATACATTTGTTGTTACTATTCTCATCTTCCTGTTTAGTGTTCAGAGGTGGGACTTTGAATTTGAGACTTTAGCATGGGGATGAATAACTTAATCCTGGGTGCTGACAGTCCTAATTTCACAAATAGAGACATGGAAAAAAATGAGGAAAATAGGGTATGGGGGAATAAAAAAAAAGGGGGAAAGGCTGGAGATCAGTGGACAAGGAAAAGTTGATGTACTGTGTAAGACATAATAGTGTCCACTAACAAAAAATGTTAACTATGAAGACAACAAATTAACACAGAAAAATATGGAATATGATGTTAAAAAATAGTTATGCTGACAACCTTCCGTGACACATCTCCCTCCACACTGTATTCTCTCTTGACTAAAGGCATCATTAACTACCAAGAAAGAAACCTGGGCATCACCTCCAACTTCTCACCCCCCAGCCCAATTACAATTGGACATGGGGTCCTATCAATTTTCTCATTATCTGCCTCCTCAGCTCTCAACTTAATTTAGGCCCTAATTATTTGTGGCTGGGACTATTCTAGCAGCTTCCTAATGGCTCTGCCTAGAGTCTGAATGCTCCTCTACAGAATGATTTTCTGAGTGTAGTGGTTAACAACATAGGCTCAGACTGCCCTAGGTTCCAATCCTTCAATTACGTACTAGCTGTGTAGTCTTGGATGTTACTTAGATTCTTCATCTGTAAAACCGGGCCAACACTAGTACAACCTCCTAATGCTGCTGTGAGGTTTACATCAGGTGCTATGTAGGATGTACTCAGAACTGTACTCTGAACTATGCTCTGCATCACTATGTTTAAGATTTTTTCTTTCCAGTTTACAATCCTTCAGTGGTTCCTTCTGTTTAGAAAGCTCCCAGATTCCACTTATCAATGAGGCAAACTCCTGCTTAGCCATCAGGCCTTTGTTCAAGGTCGTATTTCTCATGAGGCCTTGGGCTATTATTAATTTAGGGCTAGTTTCTTTCTTCCTTTGGGCCTTCACCTTGAACCTCCCACTGCACTCAGCACTCCAGAGCAATCATCTGTTTAGAGGGTTATCCTTACAGAAAGCAAGCTACTCAGGGAGCCTGGGTGGCTCAGTCAGTTAAGTGTCTGACTTTGGCTCAGGTCATGATCTCATGGTTCAATGAGTTTGAGCCTCTCATCTGGCTCTGTGCTGACAGCTCAAATCCTGGAGCCTGCTTCAGATTCTGTCTCCTTCTCTCTCCGCCCCTCCCTTGCTTACACTCTGTCTCCCTCTCTTGAAATTAAATAAACATAAACAAAAAAAAAAAATAAAAGAGCTTCTTGAGGGCAGGGATTGTTTTTTTTTGTTTTTTGTTTTGTAAATTTCCAGGACAAAAGCAGTGTGGCTGGCATAGGGAAGACGATTAGAAGCAATGAACAGTGTTAAGTACATAGGGATATAAGAAAGGACTGAGAAGAGGGGAAAAAAACCCAATTGTTTTGCTATGCTGATTGGATGATGGGAGTTTTAGTTAGCCCTTGTTTATTCTATGTGGTTTCAGTAATACAAAGTTAAAAATGGTTCCCATGTATCCATATGACTAATTGCCCTTCTTCTCCTGGTTAAAAAAGTAGACTGGATAAATAAAATGGACTACCACTTAGCGATAAAAAGGAATATAATTATTCAATCATGGGTAAGTCGCACAAGTTTCTACTAAAGAAGTGATCACACACACACACACACACACACTGAGTAGAATGTAGTGAGTCCACCTGACTTAAAATGCCAGTTGTACCACATAAGGCAAGTTGTTTAGCCTCTAGGGTTGCTTCTCATCTGCAAAATAAGAGTGACGCTAGTATCTACCTAAAAGGGCTGCCAGGAGAATTAAACACTCAGGTGCTCAATAGGTGTGGGCTACAGTAGTCATTGTTACAGAAGTTCTCGCAAGGACTTCAGAGCCCTTCCACTCATCACCAGTTTTGCACTGTGCTATCCCAGCTGCCTGCTGCAGTCCACACCTCTCACCCGAGACCCCCTCACCTTCTCCTCCTGAACCCTGAGTTCAGAATAATTTTAATAATTATACACATTCATGATTGATAATTAAGAGATTAAGCGGGGGAAAAAAGGAAAAATTAACTCACTGGGTGTCCCACCTTACCGTTAATTAACCTCTGCTTACATTCTGGTATATACTTTTTAGATTTTTTTAATGCAAATACACTCATATTAATAATTTTTTTTTTTAACAAAAACGAGTTCCAATTATACAAACAGTTTAACCCATCCATTTACCTTTACTTTATAACCCGTCCTTGAGCCACGGTCCCTTCCCCAGACCCACCGAGTCCCCCACTTCCCGCTCCCACGGGTGGGCCTTTCCTCTGAAGCCCCAGCCTTCCCCGGGCCCCGGTTCCGGCCCCACCTGCCAGGCCCCGGGCCGCCCCGCCCCCGCCGCGGCCGGCTTCCATCCCCTGCCCCGCACCCCGCGCTCGCCGCCACCGGGGGCCTGTCGCTCGCGGCTCCTGCGAGCGACCTGTTTCCGGTGGGGCAAGGGCGTCTCCGCCGCGGCCCAGCTCCGGCGCGCTCAGCATAGCCGGCGGCGGCCAGATGCAGGCGGAGCGAGGAGCTCGGGGCGGCCGCGGACGCCGGCCGGGCCGCGACCGGCCGGGCGGGGACCGCGACCGCGAGCGGGCGGGAGCCGCAGCGGCGGTGGCAAGAGGCGGCGGGGACGGAGGCGGCCGCCGGGGTCGCGGTCGGGGCTTCCGCGGCGGCCGCGGAGGGCGAGGAGGAGGCGCCCCGCGAGGGGGCCGCCGGGAGCCAGGAGGCCGGGGCGCCTGGGCCAGAGCGCCGGTAAGAGGCGGCGGCTTGTGGGGTCCGGGCCGCGATTTCGTGGGACTGGGTCTGATGAGGCCCCGCCGCGAGTCAGGAGCCGCGAGCGGCTTGCTGGCCGCTCGCGAGCAGGGCGGCGGCGGCACCTGCGCCTGCGCGGGACGGGCGGAGGGCGGCGGGGGCGCGCGCAGGGTGCGCACGTGGCGCGTCTGGGGCTGAGCCGCCGGTTGTCTCCCCGCCGGGGTGGCGCGGGAGTGGCCGCTCGGAGGGCTTCCCCAGCCTGCCCGAGCGGTCCGGGCCGGAATGGCTAAGAACGCCGGGGCCGAGGCTGCGTGTCAGGGTTGCAAGGCTAGCGGGCTTGTTGGTTTCGGGTGGAGTGTCACCGGGATTGACCCTTGTGGTGTGGGGGTGCGGCCAGCGCTTGGTCTGGAGGAACTGAGACTTGGGCAGCCTTAGAGTATGGGCAGATGTTCCTGTTACTAGGAGGGCAGGGATTTTTTTTTTTTTTTTGATCTGTTGTGTTCACTGTGCAAGGTCTAGCACACGGTAGGATAATAAAGGTTTCCTGAAAGAATGCCCACCACGGAATGGACTCTAGTTTGGGGACAGGATCAGATGCATAGTTCTCTCTCTTCTTTGAATAGCATAGTTCTTTTATTACACAAGTGTCGGAATCAGGGGTCACTGGCCTTCGTATTTAAAAATTTTTAATCAGGAAATGTTTCTGCAGTCGGGTCTGAATTTTAATAGCAATGTAATCGACCTTATTCACACGTTCATAGAAGGACACTTAACAGCTTGGAGCAGGGCATGATAGGGGGCAAACTTCACTTATCTCCCAGCTAAAGGGGTTTGAGTACGGTCTTTTTAGGAGCTGTTATTTTAACATTTGTACTGCAAAACGTACCTGTGCGGCACAGTGCTTGGGGCATCACTGATCCTTGCAGCCACCACCACTTCTGCCACTGTTACCACTATCATATTTTCAGCCCAAAACTGTGTATTTTTAATTATTGTGTGCATAGATTAAAAAAAAAAATTTGGTTGAGGCAAAATTTCTTGTTACTGAAATGGTTGGACTATTTTAAGGGCATAGAAGGTTAAGATGTCCCTAAAGGTAGTAATTGGATACCGAAATACAGAGCTTGAAAAAAAATTAGAAAACTTAAAATTAAGTGTAACATACTTAACCTGGTTAGGATTAAAGTAGGAAATAAGTAAAATTTGAGGTATGAAGAGATTCTTAGGTTCAGTTGGCAGGAAATGATCAATCTAGTGCACACTGGTAACACATTTTGTCCTCATAACAACTGTATACAGTGGACTCTTGAACAACATAGGCTTGTGGGTCCACTTACATGGGGATTCTTTTTCTTTTATAAACCAGTATAGTACTGTTAATGTATTCTTTTCATTATTTTCTTAACATTTTCTTTTCTCTAGCTTATTTTATTGTAAGAATACAGTATCTAATACATATAACATCTAAGTTATGTGTTGACTGTTTACGTTATTGGTAAGGATTCCAGTCAACAGTAGGCTATTAGTGATTAAGTTTTGGGGGAATCAAAAATTATATGTGGAATTTTCCACAGCACCCCTATCCTAGGATATGTATAAGAATCAATTGTATATATGTTGCATATATATATATGTAGTATAACTTTGTTACAACTTATTTTTTTAAATAAAAACATTTTTTTTAACATTCATTTTTGAGAAAGAGCGTGAGTGGGGGAGGGGCAGAGAGAGAGGGAGAGACAGAATCTGAAGCAGGCTCCAGGCTCCCAGCTGTCAGCACAGAGCCTGATGCGGGGCTTGAATCCACTGACAGTGAGATCATGACCTGAGCTGAAGTCGGACGCTCAACAGACTGAGCCAGCCAGGCGCCCCACAACTTATGTATTTATTACAACTTTATTTTTCTTAAATTTTTATTTTTTATTTTTTAGAGAGAGAGAGAGAGACAGAGTGCACACGAGTGGGGAAGAGGGACAGAAGGAGAGAGAGAGGCTCCACCGTCAGCACAGAGCCCAACATGGGGCTCCATCCCACAACCCTGGGATCATGACCTGAGCCGAAATCAAAAGTTGGATGTTCAACCGACTGAGCTACCTTGGCACCCCACAACTTTATTTTTTAAACAACTTCAAGTTGTTTAACTTTATAACAACTTCATTTTATATCTATTGTATATATAAAATCTTCATTATTACCAATTAAAAAATCTTCATTTTTAATTGACTTGCCCAAGCTTTTATGGCTAGTGGCAGAGCTGGAATTTATACTAAGCTGCTCTTGACTCAACTCTGTCTTATCTCTTACATTTTTGTGAACCAGTCACCTCTTCACTGAGAGCAAGGTAGATAGATGCTCCTTTGGCTGCAGGGATCATGTTTTAATAGTAGTTGTAGTTATGGTACCTTTGGTACTTACTACAGTGTCTGACACATAGGCGTTTCATAACAAGTGTCTTTAACCTGATGAATTGAGTGAATGAAGGTGCTTCTCTCTTACTCATCTCTATGGAACTAAATTGAGTAAAATGATGGTATATTGTTTTGAGAATGAATAATATATTTTTTGATTTATGCTAATATTGTAACCTATTAAAATTTTAGGCTTTGATCCCTTTTTGGGATCGTCTTAAAAATCCCATCTTAGGGGTGCCTGGGTGGCTCAGTCGGTTAAGCAGCCGACTTCGGCTCAGGTCATGATCTCGCGGTCCGTGAGTTCGAGCCCTGCGTCAGGCTCTGTGCTGACAGCTCAGAGCCTGGAGCCTGTTTCCGATTCTGTGTCTCCCTCTCTCTCTGACCTTCCCCCGTTCATGCTCTGTCTCTCTCTGTCTCAAAAATAAATAAACGTTAAAAAAAATTAAAAAAAAATCCCATCTTATATATTCTTTTGGGATTTTTTTTTTCCCTGCATAGTTTAATGATTCAGTGTGTCAGCATATGTAAATGTGTGGCACAGAGCTTGGGACATCACTGATCCCTGCAGCCATCACCACTTCTGCCACTGTTCCCACTATCCTATTTTCAGTCAAACCTGGATAAAGAGATGTTGGAAGGATTTCTTCCTTTTGGTTTGGTTTGTGATCTCTAAGTCCTTGCACTTCTTAGATTCTGAAGTACTATTCATCTTTAGGCTTGCTAGGAATACCGTTCTTGGTGCGTAAAGATTAAGGGGGACAAGATTGATTGCCCTGCCTGAGGCCTCCTTGCTCTCCTATTGCATGTTGATTTGTGCCCCAAATGGAGAGTAATTGAAATGATCAGAAAGAAAGAAATTCATGATAGAGGTTTAGCTGTGTAAGGATCAGTTAGTTACCTAATTCCAGAACTTAATGTTGTTTACACCTTTCGCTTTCTACTTTATTTTTTTAAGTTTATTTTTGAGAGAGAGAGAGAGAGAGAGAGAGAGAGAGAGAGTGCACATGTGCGCGAACACGACTAGGGGAGGGGCAGAGAGAGAGAGGAGATGGAGAATCACAAGCAGATTCTGGGCTGTCAGCTCAGAGCCCCTTGCAGGGCCCAAACTCACAAATTGTGAGATCAGGACTTGAGGCAAAGTCAAGAGTCCTAAGTTTAACCAATTGAGCCACCCAGGCACCCCTGTTTTCTATTTTAGACCACTACATACACGTGGCTTGTTGATGAAAATCAGGACAAAATAAGACTAAACAAGTACCAGACAAGTAATTCTTGAAGGGAACTTTACTGAACACATTGGGTCTGCTAGTCTCTTGCACTTAAATCATTCCCTGTGTAGATCATATGAACCCTAAGTTTACGGAGTTTGGGTAAGCATATCATAAGGCTAATTATCTCCATTGAATATCCATCCACTTGAAGCATGACATTGCACTGGATGTAGTCATTAACTTAAAGCATACTAGGATTTGTTAGTATTATACTTACCTTTTTTTTATTAGTTTTTTTTTTTAATGTTTTATTTTAGTTTTTAAAAAAATTTTTTTTTAACGTTTATTTATTTTTGAGACAGGGAGAGACAGCATGAATGGGGGAGGGTCAGAGAGAGAGGGAGACACAGAATCTGAAACAGGCTCCGGGCTCTTAGCTGTCAGCACAGAGCCTGACGCGGGGCTCAGACTCATGGACCGCGAGATCATGACCTGAGCCGAAGTCGGATGCTTAACCGACTGAGCCACCCAGGCGCCCCTGTTTTATTTTTGTTTTAAGAGAGACAGAGTGTGAGCAGGGGACGGGCAGAGAGAGAGGGAGACACAGAATCTGAAGCAGGCTCCAGGCTCTGAGCTGTTAGCACAGAGTCCAACGCTGGGCTGGAACTCATGAACTGTGAGATCATGACCTGAGCGGAAGTTGGTGCTTAACCAACTGGGCCACCCAGGCGTCCCATATACTTATCTTTCTGATGAGCTACTAGCAGAGAGGAACTTAAGGCCTATCGGTAGTCCTTGGATAACTCACAGTTATCCTAACTCACAGTTAGGAGAGGTTAACTAACTTATCCATTATCATGCAACCAGAAAATTACAGAGCCTAGATTCAACCCAAGCATTTTGGTTCCAGAAATGTTTTTTCCACTGTGTCCCTAAACTGTCTCTAGAGTGATTTGAGATTTGAAAGGTCAAGTGTGGCGGACTGTTGTATGATTCTTTAACACACTTTTGTTTTCCTGATGTTCCAAAATGGTGATCAGGATTGAAGGTAACACTGATGCCGTATTTGGTTATTGTGGATGTCGGCAGATCTTTGCTTTCTTGCTCCACGTTCAGATGGCAGCTGCTTTTAATCATTTTTAAATTATTTATGTCCAATAAAAGATAAGGCAGCTGTTTATAGCCACATTAAGGAGAGTAAGAACTTGGAGGTAATTTTTTTTTTCTGACCAAACTTTTGCTTTGCAAACAAAAATATAAATGCTTTGCCTGAATAGTAATTAATCCTAGATGCCCTTGACAATTTTATTGCTACTATTTCAGTAAAAGGGATATCTCTGACTTTGATATTCAAGTTTACCGTGAGCCTGGAGGAAGAAAAGATGTCAAATCCAGGTTGCTGGCAGGTTTCTATAGCATTTGCTCCTTCATTGTTGCTGAAAGGAGTGCCCCTCATTGTGCCAGCCAGCCAGAGATGGAGAGTCCGTTAAAGCTCGCACTTGATAGCCTCTAGGCTATATTTCTTCCCTTTTCACAAAGCCTGACGTAAATTCACTTAGACACTGAATGTGCTCAAGTGTCCTAAAAGAAAATTGCTTTCAGATTAGCTCTTGGTAAGGGGTGCCTGGCTGGCTCAGATGGTGGAGAATACATCTCTTGATCTCAGGGGTTGTAAGTTTGAGATTAGCTAAAAATAAAGTCTTTAAAAGAAGAAAAAAAAGATTAGTTCTTGGTAATCCATGAAATTGGCCCTTTCCTCTGCTGTAGACCACTCCTCAAACACGGTAACTACTTTGCTAATAACGTATACTGTTTTGAAATCTGTTTTTCTCACTGATCATTCTATCACTTACATATTTACATTATTGACACTTTCTGCTGGTATTCTGCTTAAAGTTTTTTTGATAAATTATCTATGACATTGTACTTTAACATTTACAGTTAATACTTTTGATCATTGGTTCATATAGTTTCAGAATGTAAAGTTTCCAGCATATTGTTGATTTGACATTTTAATTAATTGTATATTTGACATTTTAAATAGAACTGTCGCATCATTCTTATACCTGGATGGAGTCCAAATACTATAGTGGTTTGATATTCACCATCATCCATTTAAGAATCTCACATTAATAAACTTTTCAGCAGTGACAAGATTTACATTATTTCTTATTCTTTTTATTTTGTGTTTTATTTTATTTTAAAGTTTATTTATTTAAAGTTTATTTATTTTATTTTAAAGTTTATTTAAAATTTATTTATTTATTTATTTATTTATTTAAAGTTTATTTATTTATTATATTATTATTTAAAGTATATTTATTTATTTGACAGAGGCAGCACAAGTAGGAGAGGGGCAAGAGGGAGAGAATCCTAAGCAGGCTCTGCACTGTCAGTGCAGAGCCCAATAAGGGGCTCAAACCCACAAAGCCCTGAGATTGTGACCTGAGCTGAAACCAAGAGTCGGACCCTCAACCTACTGAGCCACCCAGGTGCACCTTATTTTATGAGTCCACATCTTCCTAGAACTTCATCTAATATATCTTCAAACTTGAAAAGCTTTTAGCAATTACTTCTTCTGCTTCCCTGTAACAAATTTTGATTTTTTTAAAAAAAGTCTCATAACCTTAAGGGCTTGGATGTAAAATTTTTTTCTTTTAGGCTAAATTGCGATTATACTGATTAATATATAACTTATTTTGATTAGCAGTTGTTACACATAAAGGTAAAATTTTACTGTAAATGCATCTCATTTTCCCTAATGAGTTTAATTAGGTATCCATGGATGAATGTGGCTTATTGCCTGAACGAAATAGGATTCAGTGTCAATTCTCTTCCCAATTAGATTTTTATAGATGTCAGCATGAGGTAATGGTTGGAGCTTCATCATATGTGTCACTCAATTCTTTGAATACCTTTCTAATTCTATATCAAAATCATTATTATAAAAAAAATTTTTTTTAATCTGTCATTTGACAACTGGATTAGGTTCTCCTTCAGTTTTGTCTAAAGCAAGGAATTGGAACCTTCCTGGTTTGCGGGACTTGTTATTCAGTCTTTAGAGTTATACTCTCTCAACATCTATACCTCTATTGAAAATTATCCCTTTGCTTGGGGCCTCAGGGAACGCACGACAGCCAGAGTGAGAATGGCTGAGCAGGGGTCGCCCGTCCTCACGCGCTTTCTAAGACTGTTTTCAGTTGAGAGTATGGACACTGAAGATCTGAAACTTAATTCCCTTAAGAACTCCTTGCTCATATACGTTTTGAGAAATCTTCATGAACCCCCAGGTGTATAGATACTCCATTTTGGGATTGTTGACTAAGAGCACATTACTTACTCTTTTATTATTATTATATTATTATTATTATTATTACTATTATTATTTTAAGGATGATAGTTATTTACATGTATTTACCCAGAGGGATGGATTTATTTATTTATTTATTTATTTATTTATTTATTTATTGGCGGGGGACGATGCACCACTTGTGGAGTATGGTTTTCCAATTGTTGTCATTCTTAATGGTGTTTCTGTCTTTGTTTTAACCGATGCTCAGATGGAAAATGGCAAGCTCATAATTCTAGACTACCAGGATCTGTTTTCTGGGGAATTAGGTGCTAAGCCATTGGGCTTTCACTGTTTTCTCCAGAAAAAGTAGTGATTATTTTCCACGATTCTGGGAAAGTGAGGTTTCCAGAGGCCTGGTTAGGTCATTTGGTCCTACCCACACCACAGCATGACTTTCTAGGCTTGGGTTTGTTTTCTGTTTGTTTTTTTTCCACTTTTTACGGTAAACTGTACCCCAGACATGTGGCTCAAACTCATGACCCCAAGACAGAGTTGCATGCTCTACCAACTGAGCCAGCCAGGTACCCCCCCCCACCCCCCAAGACTTTTTTAAAAAAGAAATTAAGTGGTTGAAAATGGATTTTCTATTCAGATGTCACTGTTTCCTGATGTGCTTTAAAATATCAAAAGGAGGGGCACCTGGGTGGCTCAGTCGGTTAAGCGCCCGACTGCGGCCCAGGTCATGATATCACATCTGTGAGTTCGAGCCCCGCGTCGGGCTCTGTGCTGACAGTACAGAGCCTGGAGCCTGTTTCAGATTCTGTGTCTCCCTCTCTCTATCTGACCCTCCCGCATTCATGCTCTGTCTCTCTGTCTCAAAAATAAATGTTAAAAAAAAAAATTAAAAAAAAATATCAAAAGGAGAAATAAGGACCATACTGACACATACTTATTTTTATTTTATAGACATTAGATTCATTCTTTTTGAAATTTTATTTTCTTTTGTTAGAAGCCATTTGTGTGTGTGTGTGTGTGTGTGTGTGTGTGTGTGTGTGTGTGTTGAAGTACCAAGAACAAATGCTTTAATGCTGTTAATATTTTTTCTTTTGGGATGTAAATAATGTCAACAATTTTGTTGGTCTCAGAATTTTTTATAAAGGTGTCATGGGGCAGTGCGTGGAAAATTGATATAGATAATCTTTCACTTTTGAGTGGGTGTCGAAGGATGTTGACAAGAAATACAAATCGATGCGTTTAATTTTATCCTGATGTTGCTAGGAGGCTGTTTTAGAATTTGACCAACCTGATGTCCATGAGCCTTAAATTTGCTTAAAAGACAATTTCTGTAAAAACAGCACTCCCAGGGATACTGTCCATATCATGTCATTGGTATATGCAAACAGTAGGAAAATTAAAAAAAACATGTGGGAGATTGATAGAATGAATTCCCTGTTGTACATATTTAATCCTCTCTTTGGGTCCTCTTTCTGTGAAGGACTGATACAAGTGTGTCTGATCTGTACTTTTGTTGTGTGAGAGATAGGGGGAGTGAGTGCACATGCATGTGTGTGTGAGTGGGGGCAGGGAGGAGAGAGTGAGAGAGAGGGAGAGAGAGAGAGGGAGAGAATTTCAAACAGGCTCCATTCCCAGCACAGAGCCCAACACAGGGCTCGATCCCATAACTGAGATCGTGACCCAAGCCGAAATCAAGAGTCAGACGCTCAGGGGACTCAGCCACCCAGGTGCCGCTGACCCATCTTCTTTAGTACCCAGTCAAACTTGTGTTGAAAGATAGCAAGCACATTTTAATATTAATTTAAGCAAGGCATCATTGAGATGACAGGACTGTTACCAAAATTCACATATATTCTTGGATTATCAGTGCCATGATTCCTCCATTTATTTAGCTGTGGGAAGTTACTAATGTTGACACATGTTATTCATGTGTGTATATTCTGTGAAATAATTAGTCACCATATTTAGGTTTCTATAATCTCTGGCTTGAAAGGATCATTAACAGTTACATTTTGGGAAAATTTAAAATAGCTAGTATTCACTATCACAGTGTAATGCAGTGCGGATGTCATTTAAGTGGTAGATTTGGAGTCTGTGGCTCTGTTGTTCATCTAAAGGTCACATCCCAGTAGCTGGCTTCATGATATTGAGTACTAGGATATTTCATCCCCACTTTTTCATTTTTCTACAAGGCTGATAATAAAATAACATGTCTTTGTGTAATATTTGGGCTCATTAAAGCTTAGTCTTACTGAAAAGGGCTTAATCCCTGTCACAGGTATATAAATCTCAAATCCTTCCAAAGAGGTTATGAGTTTTCTGGGAGCAAAGCTTGATGCCAAATGAATATTTTTCTGAAGACAAAGCTCGGCTTCCTATTTTCCCTTAACTAATCTTCACTTCATTTTCAAGTTGTGTTTTGGTTGGCTGCTTCTTTATTATGCCAGTATGAATTTGCAGAACAATTCCTGTTAAGTTTTAAAAAACATTTTCCTTGGAGCAGCTGGGTGGCTCAGTCAGTTAAGTGACCGACTGTTGATTTTGGCTCAGGTCATGATCTCAGGGTTCGTGAGACTGAGCCCCATGTCTGGCTTCGCACTGAGAGTGCGGTGCCTGCTTGGGATTCTCTCTCCCCCTCTCTCTATCCCTCCTCTGCTTGCTCATGCTCTCTTTCTCTCTTTCTCTCAAAATAAATGAATAAACATTTAAAAAAAAGAGCATGTATTTTATATTCTCTGGAAGGAGAAATTAAGTAGACAAGTTGATTTTTCATTTTATAATATGAAAGTAGACTTCAAAGGGATGGTTTTTAGACAGAGTTGGCTGGGATGGGGTCCCAGGTTTGTGCCTCATCTGTATTCCAGTTGGCTTCTGGCAGTCAGGGAGGGGAGGGGTGGGAAAGGGCTGTTGAAGCTTGAGGATGAATGTTTGCCCTGGTGGATGGCACCACAGTGATTTCATACAGAATGGGATCTCTGAAAGCTTAAGTATTAGAACTGAAGAATTACAGACAGAGAGTGATTATTATTTCAAGATACTAGTATAAGTTTACAGACGCATGAATGAGTAGGGTATACCTCCTCAAAACCTACTCAGTAGTCTGCCTTCTGTTTTTTTTTTTTGGCTCTCTCTTCCTTTCTCTCCTCTCTTTATCTTTTCCCCCCACTAGTGTTGCATTTGTTTGTTTGTTTGTTTATTTAGTAAGCTTCACACTCAGAGTTCAAGGGTCGCGTGTTCTAATAACTGAGCCCACCAGGTGCCCTGTGTTGTTATGGAGAGAAATCACATGGTGGCCAGTAATGTGTGTTTCGGAGTCTAACAGAAACTGGTTAGAATCCTACTCTCCAACCCCCCAGTTACTAGTTATATCTGAAAAGTTGCTTAAGCTTCCTGAAACCTCAGTTTCATCACCTGTGAAGATTATTAAGAGTGTTCACCTCACACAGTTGTTGTAAAGAGTGAATTAGGTGAACACAATAAAAGGCAGTTTTTATACTTATCATGCCACTCTGCTGCCCTCCCTCATTCGGGGTCTTCTCAGAGTGCGAAGGTCAAATGCAAAACTATACACTCATTCACATGTAACACATGAACACACGCACACACATATATAGAATATTTAGAATTTATATTACTTATGAATATCTTTTATTCATTTAAAATTTCCTTAAAAGCCTTGCAGCATGAAGTCTCCCAGTCTTTACTGAGGGGCTGCTGTGTGTGTGTTGGGGCATGTGTTCATGCTCTGGAAGGAAACTTGTAACTCTGCCTTAACCTTTCCTTCCTGCTTGTGTAGAGACTCAAGGTTAGCCAGGGGTAAGAGGTCATTAGGGACTTCTCAGATCTTTTCTGGGCATGCCCACAGTGATGCACAAATTGCATGGCCTTCTAGAGTCCCAGGGATATGCCGCAGTTTTACAAGACCTCTTGGACATCTAGTTCCCCAGTTTTAGCTTATAAGGTGTTTGTTTGTTTATTTATTTTTTCAGTCTCTTTTGAGGCCCACCTGTTATCACTGCCTCAGGCAGTCGTGGTTTTAAACTTTTGCTGCTAGTTGTTTCTCACGAATTCCCTGATGATAGGACTGTTCACACGGAGTGAGCTCTGAACCTGGTTGAATGAAGACGAGACCCAAGAATGGAATTTTTCACAGAGCTGCCAGAGAGGTCAAATAGTGACAGGTCCCTGTGGAGGGGACTTTCAGCAAGCTTTTCTTCCCTCTTGGGTGGTTATAAGGCTGCTGTTTTTCACGTCACCATAGTTGTGATCCTGTCGGTTTTCAAAGCAAATGCAAAGTTTGTTACTGCAGAGATGAGAATGGGACAAGTTGCAGTTCTTAGAGATTTAGCTGTTTTTCTTCCATAAACTCTCCTTGGATTGTTGTAAGTCTTTGGTTAATTTCCAGAGTTCTTGGTTTTGGCAGTTTTTGTCAGTGTTCTTGTTGCTTTTGCAGTAGAGTAGATTTTCAGGGGTCCTTACTCTGCCATTCTGGGAGTATTTCTGTTCTCCTTTATTTTATTTATTTTAGAAATCTCTTTTAATGTTTTATTTTTGATAGAGAGAGATAGAGAAAGAGCGAGCAAGCAAGCAGGCAGAGAGAGAGGGAGACACAGAATCTGAAGCAGGCTCCAAGCTCCGAGCTGTCAGCATAGAGTCCAACATGGGGCTCGAACTCACAAACCATGAGATCATGACCTGAGCCGAAGTCCGACACTCAACCGACTGAGCCACCCAGGTGCCCCTGTTCTCCTTTATTTTGATGCAGCCATTGCTGCTGTTTCTAATTGTTAGAAACTTCTCCCTTTGTTTGAGACAAATCGTATCTCCCCTTCACTCTTTTTTATGTGTAGGCCAGCCAGAGTTTTGTTCTCTGGAACAACAGAATTTTTGATTGAGCCAAAACACAGAATTCTCTTAAGCCTGAAAAGGTCATGGGGGGTGGTTTCAGTGTTTAATATGAGAGATTTTCTTTGTTTTCTGAAACTGTCAACTTGGAATTGATCACATATAGTAAGAGTATATTAAGAAGGCAAAAACTAACGATTTAATTATTTAGGCAAATTTGATAGTCCATCATTTTGTAAGACTCTTTTCATCATTTCTCTGAAGATTTTGGCACCTAATTTATAGTTTACATTCTTTATTACTTTGTGGGTGACATCTACTTATATATGATTGATACATACCACATCATGATTTTCACTATGTGATTTCTTCAATTTCAAACTTATCTAAAGTATGACCTCTCTCAACATGCCTTGCTTTGTTATGAAAGTTAACCTTTGTTTCCATTCCTCCCCTTTTGTATCAGTGATACACGTATCTCCTAAATCTATAAAAGTTTTACCTATTCTGGGGCGCCTGGGTGGCTCAGTTGGTTAAGCATCCAACTTCGGCTCAGGTCGTGATGTCACAGCTCGTGGGTCTAAGGCCTGTGTCGAACTCTGTGCTGACAGCTCAGAGCCTGGAGCCTGCTTAGGATTCTGTGTCTCCCTCTCTCTTTCTGCCCCTCCCCTGCTCATGCTCTGTCTCTCTCTTGAAAACAAACAAAGTTTTACCTACTCTCCTGTTAAATGATAGAAAAATACCAAGAGGAAAATAAAAATTACCTATAATATTACCACCTATAAATAACCACTGTTAACATTATGATGTACATTTGTTTTCCATATAAAACTGGAAACAGGTCATGATAAGACTTTATTTTTTTTAATTTTTATTTATTTTTTTTTTAATTTTTTTCAACGTTTTTTATTTATTTTTGGGACAGAGAGAGACAGAGCATGAACAGGGGAGGGGCAGAGAGAAAGGGAGACACAGAATCGGAAACAGGCTCCAGGCTCCGAGCCATCAGCCCAGAGCCTGACGTGGGGCTTGAACTCACGGACCGCGAGATCGTGACCTGGCTGAAGTCGGACGCTTAACCGACTGCACCACCCAGGCGCCCCTAAGACTTTAAAGGGAAAAAAGACAATATTGTACTTATGTAAATATTATAAGATCTATGTATGCATTAGGGTCCTAAAAGGATATAAATACATATCAAACTATTAACTGTGTTTGGAGTGGGAAAAATACAGGGATTATGTGGAACTTTTTAATCTTTTTTTTTTTTTTAATATGAAACTTATTGTCAAATTGGTTTCCATACAACACCCAGTGCTCATCCCAACAGGTGCCCTCCTCGATACCCATCACCCACCCACCCCATCCTCCCACCCCCCATAAACCCTCAGTTTGTTCTCAGTTTTTAAGAGTCTCTTATGTTTTGGCTCCCTCCTTCTCTAACCTTTTTTTTTTTTTTCCCCTTCCCCTCTCCCTTGGTCTTCTGTTAAGTTTCTCAGGATCCACATAAGAGCAGCACTTTCAACAATAGCCAAGTTATGGAAAGAGCTTAAATTTCCATCAACTGATGAATGGATAAAGAAATTATGGTTTATAGGGGCGCCTGGGTGGCGCAGTCGGTTAAGCGTCCGACTTCAGCCAGGTCACGATCTCGCGGTCCCTGAGTTCGAGCCCCGCGTCGGGCTCTGGGCTGATGGCTCAGAGCCTGGAGCCTGTTTCCGATTCTGTGTCTCCCTCTCTCTCTGCCCCTCCCCCGTTCATGCTCTGTCTCTCTCTGTCCCAAAAATAAATAAAAAACGTTGAAAAAAAATAAAAAAAAAATAAAAAGAAATTATGGTTTATATACACAATGGAATACTACGTGGCAATGAGAAAGAATGACATGTGGCCTTTTGTAGCAATGTGGATGGAACTGGAGAGTGTGATGCTAAGTGAAATAAGTCCTACAGAGAAAGATACCGTATGTTTTCACTCTTATGTGGATCCTAATCTTCTTTTTTAATTCAAAAATTTAAATGTTTGTTTATGTTGTAGAAAAATAAATATGTTCCCCATTGGAAAGAGGATTCTACAGATATACATTGATTATAAAATAAGGTGAGACAGGCAGGAAGATGATGCATATAAAAATAACAGGGATTATCTCTAGGTGATGGGACCATGTGGTATCATGCAGTGTGGTCAGTACAAACAGGTTTTCTGGGGAAAGATGATTACTTTAGTTTGGACAGGCTTGACACCTGTCCATTTCTCTCTGTCCACAAACACACACACTATTTTTTTTTCTTAAAGATTTTTTAAATCTTTAAGAGTAAATGGTAGTGGGGCACCTGGTTGGTTCAGTTGGTTAAGCGTCTGAGTCTTGATCTTGGCTCAGGTCATGATCTCACGGTTTGTGGGATTGAGCCCCATGTCGGACTCTCTGCAGACAGCTCGGAGCTTGCTTGGGATTCTCTCTCTCCCTCTTTCACTGCCCCTCCCCAACTTGTGCATACGCACTCTCTTTCAAAACATATAAATGAACATTAAAAACAAAACAAGCTTAAAATAAAAAAAAAAAAAAGAGTAAATGGTAGACATGATGCCGTTTTACCTCCTAAACACCTCAGAGTATATTTCCTAAAGGCAAGGAAATTTCATACAACCATAGAACAATGGTTGAAATCAGGAAATTAACATTGGTAGAATACTGTTATCTAACCTTATTGAGATTTTGCCAGTTGACTCATTACTGTCCTTCATCAGGTTTTGAATCTTAAAGCAATGACATACAGATGTAGGACAATTAGAGATTATTTCCTATGGCAGTTACCATGGCATCCTGTCTAGTCTGTTTCTGTTATGTTACTGTGTCTTAGTTCTCAATAGCCTGTTTCCTGCTTTTTTTTTTTTTTTTTTCCAGCCTCTAGATTTCTCATGAATTTTAGGAGCTACTTTAAAATGAGGAAATTCCATGGGGCGCCAGGGTGGCTCAGTCAGTTGAGCCTCTGACTTCAGCTTAGGTCATGATCTCTCAATATGTTGGTTTGGGCCCCGAGTCGGGCTCTGTGCTGACATCTTAGAGCCTGGAGCCTGCTCTCGATTCTGTGTCTCCCTCTCTCTCTGCCCCTTTCCCACTCACGCTCTCTCTCTCTCTCTCTCTGAAAAATAAAATAAACATTGGGGTGCCTGGGTGGCAAAGTCTGTCCGACTTTGGCTCGGGTCATGATCTCATGGTTTGTGGGTTCGAGCCCCACGTTGGGCTCTGTGCTGACAGCTCAGAGCCTGCAGCCTGCTTCTGAATCTGTGTCTCCCTCTGTTTGCCCCTCCCCTGTTCACACTCTGCCTCTCTGTCTCTCAAAAAAGAATAAATGGTAAAATAAATAAATAAAATAAAAAAACATTAAAAAAATTAGAATTAGGAAATTCTTTCAGGAAATTCCTCTTTTGCCTAAATTAGCCAGAATTCTGTAGTTTGCAACCCAAATTCTACCGTTCTATATTTTTCACACTTTACATTTTTCAAAGTCTTACTCCCCCTTACATGTTCCGTTCAAATGTCACTTTTCTCTGTGAGGCTTCTGGTTTTCCTCAGTTAGTAATGTTGTACTTTGTAAACATAGTACTTATTTTCAATCCTCATTTGATTACAGTTAATTGTTTACTTGTCATATGTTTGCTTCATTAATTATAAGCTACATGAAGGCCTGTACATGACGCCGCACTGTGATTTTCAGGAAGAGTTCCATGAATGTTTGGACAAATAGCGTTGAGAAGGTAGTTTAGAAGGTAAATGGTGCAAGCTAGAGAGAGTGTGTCTTTTTTTTTTTTTAATGTTTATTTTTATTTTTGAGAGAGAAAGTGTGAGCAGGGGAGGGGCAGAGAGAGAGGGGGACAGAGGATCTGAAGAGGGCTCTGTGCTGACAGCAGTGAGCCCGATGTGGGGCTCCACTGTGACATCATGACCTGAGCTCAACCAACTAAGCCACCCAGGTGCCCCTGGAGAGAGTGTGTTTTTAGGTAGAGTCATTTTGGGAGTTCAGATCAGGAGAACCTTTATGTTTCATTTGTTTGTTACACTATTTGAAGTAGCTTCTTTGGGTAGTTGAAAGGTCAGTAGCTAAAAAGAGATTGCTCTCCCCAGGGCCAGATTTATACACAAACATGAATTCACATTGGATTTTATATTCTCCTAGTTCTAGGTCTATTAAACTTTGCAATTCAATGCAAACAGTAGATGTTTTAACTGTGAGACTGAAACAGGAATTATAGTACCCAGAGATTTTTTTTTTTTAAGTAGTCTACACCCAGCATGGGGCTCAAACTCATGACCCTGAATTCGAGAGTTGCACGCTCTACCAACTTAGCCAACCAGGCTCCCCCAGAGATCTTTTATCTAGAGAACCCCTTTTCACTCTTCAGTTCCTTTTTATCTTTGTAAACTCAATTTGTTACATATATTTTTCAAGTTTTATTCTTTGTCTGTACTTTGGATTCCTTGCCACTTTTACCTTTGCCATTTTTGAGGTCAATTATGAACTAGAAAGGATTTTTTAAAAAACTAATTATATATTTCTGTATTTTTATTCTGATACTTGAAATGTCGGATTTCGTAAGAAATTTTGTGCTTATTTTTGTGTTTTTTCCTTAACTATTTCTTACACTATTAGTAATGAATTGACAAGAGTACATATTTGTTAAATTTAAACTAAAATTTATTTGTAAGAGTGTGCTGTTTATTTTATGTATAGAATAATGGGATAAGAGAGATCTTTTTTTGACCTAGCAGGGAGGAATTAAAGCACACCAGCATTTTATTAACATTCCCATTACTATTTTATTTTATTTTATTTTATTGTTTTAATGTTCATTTATTTTTGAGAGAGTGAGAGAGATAGAGTGTGAGCAGGGAAGAGTGGGGGACACAGAATCTGAAACAGGCTCCAATCTCTGAGCTGTCAGCACAGAGCCTGATGCAGGGCTCGAACTCACAAACCATGAGATCATGACCTGAGCTGAAGTCGGAAGCTCAACCAACTTAGCCACCCAGGTGCTCCCCCCGCTCCCCACCCCCCACTTTTTTTTAACATTCCTTTATGCTGAGTTAGGTCAGGACGTAACCCAGGCCCGAGCATTCTTGTGTCTCAATTTTGGTTTTCTCATGAATGATTTTTAAATTGTTACACACATCATTCTAGGTAAAAGATACTAGCATCATAGCAACATTTTTAAAACCATGGGGAAGGGGCACCTGGGTGGCTCAGTCGTTTAAGCATCCGACTCTTAATTTTGGCTCAGGTCATGATCTTGCGATTTGTGGGTTTGAGCCTGGCATCCGGCTCTCTGCTGACAGTGTGGAGTCTGCTTGGGATTCTTTCTCTTTCTCTTTCTCTCTGCCCCTGCTTGTGTACTTTCTCTCTCTCTCTCTGTCTCTCTCAAAATAAGTAAATAAACTTAAAAAAAAAAAAAAACATGGGGAACATAGACAAGTATCCAGTATTTAGAGACATTTACATTTTTAGGATAATGGTAAAACTGCAGTGTAATAACAGTAACAATACAAAGGCCTTTCATATTGATGATGGCTAAGTGTATTCAATGTGTCTCAGCCAATGCTCTCTTTTTTGGAATGTCTTGTGCCTCAAGTTTTAAGTTATTATTATTAATTTTGTTTTTTCCAAAAAATGCAAATTGTGGGTTCTTCACAAATTTGCATCAAAGAGAAGGTGGAAACATAGATTGCTTACAAATGTTCAAAAATCCATGCGAATTTCCTTGGAGATAAACTTCCTAATGCAACTAGGTGTAGAAATAGCCCTTTAAGACTATGTTTTTAAAAAAACAGAGTTGAGCACATTCCGTATTGGCTTATACTCTTCTCTTGGTAGAAGTTGATAGAACCCATAAATGAAGCACTTAGACATCAAAATTTAGCTGGTGGCCCTGCAGTTCTGTAGTTGGCAATTTATTTTGCAGATATGTCTGAACACCTTAGCAAATGTATGGGAGCAATTATTTGTCGCAACAGTGTTTAAATTAAGGAAGAGCTGGAAACAACTTCCAAATCTCTATTAAGAAGGATTGGTTCATACGTTATGGTATGTCTATGGAGGAATGCCATGTAGCTGTTGAAGAATGGGGTAAATATGTAAAATGTCCCGCATTGAGGAGAACAGTTACTTAAAGAAAGTCAGTATAGTGTCTTTCCGTTGTGTAAAAAGAAGATAGGTATCTATATGCAGAAGATATTTCTGGAAGGCTAGATGGGAAACATATGTAGTAGTTACTTTTGGGTAATGAGACTAGGAGATTAAGGGGGATGAGAATTGAGGATTAATGAGGATTATGTCTTTCTGTAGTATTTTAATTTTGATTTTGTTACCGTGAGCGTGCATCACTCATATGAACAAGGAAATAAAAAAAACCAATAAAATTTAAATGAAAACATTGTTTCTTCAGAGTAGCCTCTAAAAGAAATCCTTACATTTCTTTCTTCCTTCCTTCCTTCCTTCCTTCCTTCCTTCCTTCCTTCCTTCCTTCCTTCGAGAAAGAGTGTGTGTGTGAGTACAAGCAGGGGAGGGGCAGAAAAAGAGGTAGAGAGAGAATCCCAAGTAGGTTCCACGCTGTCAGCACGGAGCCATCGAGGAGTCAGCATGGAGCCTGACTCGGGGCTCGATCCCATGAACTGTGAGATCACGACCTGAGCCGAAACCAAGTGTTGTACATTTAACAGACTGAGCCACCCAGGCGCCCCAGAGAAATGCTGACATTTAAAGGATTATCAGAATCTCCCTGGGAAAGAGGTAGGCAGTGGTAAATGTAGTTTTCCAGGTGAAGAAATAGTCATTGGGTTGAGTTAGGCCTTTTTAAGAATACAGCCGAGTGGTGGGATTGATACTTGAATTTGAGGTTTCTGATTTCTAGGAGGAGATTTAATATTGTGTTCTGAGTGATCAAAACAACTGACACAATGAACTGTTTACTTTTCTCTCCCAGAGCAATTAAATACTTTTCATGTTTTCCCATCAGGCATTAATGTCTTTCTTTTTAATATAGCAAATGGTTAGGGTGTATTTAATTGTAGCTCATCCCTTTGATCTGTTGACCTAAAGCTTTCTAGTTTACTCAATATATATCTCCTTATTCTTTGAGATAGCAAAAGGTGGAGTAGTAGGATATGAAGATGGAAATTTAAGGTTTTCCACCAAATGGCTTAGAAATTGAGATTTCTCACAGAGAACAAACTGGTGGATGCCCGAGGGGAGAGGAGTAGGGGAATGAACAAAATGGGTGAAGGGGAGTGGGAAGTACAGGCTTCTGGTCGTGGAATGAATAAGCCACAGAAATAAAAGGCACAGCATAGGGAGTAGAGTCAATGATACTGTAATAGCATTGTATGGTGACAGAGCGCAGCTACACTTGTGGTGAGCACAGTATCACATATAGACTTGGCCAGTCACTATGTTGCACACCTGAAACTAATGTGACACTGGGTCTCAACTATACTTCAACTAAGAAAAAAGAAGAAACTGAGGTTTCTGCCTGGTATCCTGAAGTCTAGGTGTGCGTCTCTCCCACGCTCTTCTCCCCAAGCTGTAAAAACCATACTTCCAGCCCCAAATTACAGTTCTTTAAACAGAAGAGGTTCCTAAGTGGGCTGCTGTGATGTGTGATATTAAAAAGACTGGGAGAGGTGCCTGGGGGGGCTCAGTCGGTTAAGTGCCGACTTCGGCTCAGGTCATGATCTTGCAGTTCATGAGTTTGAGCCCCACATCGGGCTCTGTACTGACAGCTCGGAGCCTGGCGCCTGCTTCGGATTCTGTGTCTCCCTCTCTCTCTGCCTGTACTGCACTTTTTGCATCCATCTGCCTTCTCAATTTCTTATTTTTTTCCCTAAATTTGGGACATCTGTAGCAAACAGTATTAATTCATTCTCATTCCCACTCTTTCTCACTTATAAAACATTTAAATTTGAAAAGCCTGTAAGAGAGCACTTGGTATTAGAATGCCATCATTATAATTTATAATCAATTAAATCATCCTATGGAGGAAAAAAAAATAAGTGTTCACAGTGCTGTGTTAAGTATACACCTTCTGGAAGTGCAAATTGCTTAGAAGTTGTGATTAAAGGATTTTTTAAAATAAGCAAATTTAAAAAAAACCATTTTTTAGGTTTTATGTATTTACGTTGAGAGACACAGAGACAGTGTGAGTGGGGGAGGGACAGAGAGACAGAGAGGGAGGGAGAATCTCAAGCGGGCTCACCACTGTCAGCACAGAGCCTGATGTGGGGCTCGAATTCCTGAAACCACAAGATCATGACCTGAGCTGAAATTGAGAGTCAGACACTTAACCAACTGAGCCACCCAGGTGTCCCAAGAAATGAATTTTTAAAAGCAAATGTGTAAGTGCTTTTTGGCCTAATCAAATAGAGGACAACCAATGTCAAATGAAGTTTGAACTAGATGTATTCACTCCTAGGCCCTTGTCCAGCTCCAAAACCACGACAAAATTTCAGGCCCCTCCGAGGCATCACTTGCAGCACAGAGCCTGTGTCTGCTTGCAGCCGGAAATGAAACCAGCAACCAAGCAGTTTTACTAGTGAACAGCAGGGGGGGTAAGCAGTCTAACATTTTTCCAGTGGGGGTAACAACATTCATTTCCTGCTCTAGCCATTTAATCAGAGGACCATGGAATGCATGCATAGCTCAGTATGTTCAGCCCTTAGCTGAGCAGACTAAAACTACAACAACAGTAGCAAAATCTTCGTAGTGATTGCCTAACTGACTGAGCCACTCACCGCCCCAGCAAATGTATGAGTTTAATATGGTGTTACATATTTTATCCTTGACCCAGGAATTTCTAGATGAAACTGTTGACTAAAACTGACTTGTATAAAGTTTTTTTTTTTTTTTTTTTTTTGAGAGAGAGACAGAGACAGAGTGCCAGTGGGGGGAGGAGGAAGGGCAGAGACAGAGGGAGACAGAATCTGAAGCAGTCTCCAGGCTCTGAGCTGTTAGCACAGAGCCCGATGTGAGGCTTGAACCCACAAACTGTGAGATCATGACCTGAGCCGAAGTTGGATGCTTAACTGACTGAGACACCCAGGCGCCCCTGAAACTGCCTTGTAAACTCCAGATCTGGTTATGTATTATCGTATTTGTGAAATCTCAATACAGTTTCATTTGTTACTGACATTAATGGCTTAGAGTCCAGGGAGAACTATACATACAGAATCAATTTTGGGGAATGAATAGCAAACTGTGGAAGTTGTTCTTTTCTTTTGAGTTACTGGACCCTTTCGATATACTGACTTTTGTTTGCACTATGTTCTTAATATTCTGGATTGTAAAAAACTGAGTTTACAGTTGCAATTTATGTATGTAGAGACCTGTTGGTACCATAGCCATCTGTATCTCCCTGCTTCCAAAACTAGTATGTCTTTAAATGCACATTTATTTTAAAAGAACAAATTGGAGAGCCATCTTTTTTTTTTAGTGTAGGAGCTGACTGTATACGTTGTATAAACATAGACAGTTGGCTCGTGTCCCTCTATATCTGCACATATATTAATATATTAATGAACATGTAAGTTGTATATTAATATCCTACTTGGAAGCCCTTATATTCCCAGATTGTCCTTTTTGTTTATGGTACTTTATATGACTTAATGGTTTCCTTTAATGAATATTCACTAGGCAAAATAGCTTTCTTTTATTGTTTTTTGACATAAATAATAATTACTCATGGTGTTATGGACTGAATGTTTGTGACCTCCCCCATCCCCAAATTCACATGTTGAAGCCCTAACCCCCAGGTGACTGTATTTGGGCTTGTGTGGAGGCAATAAAGTTTAAATGAGGTTATACGGGTGGGGCCCTAATCTGATACGTTGGTGCCCTTACAAGAAGAGGAAGAGAGACCAGAGTGCAGTCTCGCTCTCTCTTTGACGTGTGAAGGAGATATAGCAGGAAGGCGGCTGTCTGTAAGCCAGGAAGCACCAAATCTGCTGGCACCTTGATCTTGAACCTTCCAGCCTCCAGAATTGTGAGCGATAAATTTCTGTTGTTTAAGTGCCCCCCCCCCCACCCCCGTCTGTGGCATTTTGTCGTGGCATTTTGAGGTGACTAATACATATTAGCTAATTCTCTAGCCATAAATAGTTTTTTTTTTTAACAATGGTTAATATGAAGATTTCAGATGAAGTAAAATAAGAAAACCAACAGGAATTTTAATGCTAAGGCCATGTATTACTGAAATGAATAGCCCAGCCTGTCTTTGGCTGTAGCTTGTATCTTTCAGTTCTTTGGTTCCTGATCTTTTGATTCTCTTCTTATTCATGATTGTTTACTCCACACATATGAATAACACTTTTGCCCCCTTTCCCTTTCATTAGCACGCGGTAGAAACACCACCTGAGACTGGGTGAAAACGGCTCTCCCGCTCAAAGCAGGAGAATTCTTTTTGCAGGCATGGGATTCCTCCCTGCCATTGCTGTAATGTATTGTAGTGCCACATACTTAGAGGCTTAGAGTAATAGACACTTATTATAGTTTTGGAGTCTGTTTTATAGTTTTGGAACTATCTTATAGTTTGGGAGTATGTGGGTCTGTCTCCCTGGGCTAAAATCAAGGTGTTGACAGGGCTGTGTTTTTTCCTGGAGGCTCTACAGAGAATGTGTTTCCTTGCCTTTCCAGCTTCTAGAGGCTGCCACACTCCTTATGACTGGGCTCCTTTAAATTTAAAGTCAGCAGCCTATCATCCCTCTGACTTCTGTGGTCACAACTCTTTCCCTCGCTCTCTTTTTCCACCTCCCTCTTCCACTTTTAAGGACACCTGTGATTACATTGGGCCCACCTGGATAATCTGGGGTAATTTCCTTATTTTAAGGTCAGCTGATTAGCCACTTTAATTCCCATCTACAGCCTTAATTTCCCTTCTCTGTGGTCCGAGAATAGTCACAGGTTCAGAACATTAGGACATGGATAGATCTGGGGGAAGGCCTTTATTCTGCCTATCACAGGCAGAAAGGGATCTACTTAAGACAGCACAAGAAAACTTGGTTTTGAAAATTTTGGGAGTTCATGTCCGTCAGCTTATCTTTTTCTGGAGGAACCATGCTCTGTGAGTGTTTCTCAATTGTTTAAACCCACGCCCTCTTTTGAAAAACAAAAAAATCTCGTGTAGTCGTGTAGTCGATGGTGAATACAAACATTAGGTTTTTCTCCACCTAAGATATTCACATACCCAAACTCTCCCCCCCCATCGTGAGAGCTAACAATAGTTTGTCACACCTATACTTACCCTATGTCTGGGCCACTGGGATAGGCTCTGGGATATAGTGTTCACACGTCCGTTCAGATTTAAAATCTGTGTAGTGTTTGCTTTATTCTTATCACTAACTCCATTTCCCCCATAATAGTAATTATTCGATCTTGCTATTGTGAACTTATTTAAAGAGGCCTAGCAAATATTTTGTAAACATGTCCACATACTTAAGCACTAGGTAGTGTGTGGATAGTGCTTGTTCAGAAAAAGTAAAAGACCTACAATCTCAACTGCTTAGTTGATTAGAAGTTAATTTTCAGTCTCATTCTATCAACTGAAAAAACTCAAAGCAATAGGACAGGTGATTGCTTTTTGTTGATATGTGGTCTCCGGGCACGTATCCTGCAGGTTTATACACAGGGAGATCGATCTATGTCTTTCTATCTACCTTTCTTTCTGTCTATCTCTATAGGTCTATCTCTCTATATGGTTTAAAAAATAGACTTGATAGACTTTTTAGAAGAGCTTTAGATTTACAGAGAAATTGAAAGAGTAGTAAGACAGTTTCCATATATCCCATGCTTAGTTTCCCCTGTGATTAACATCTCATTATTATAGTACATGTGTTACAGTTAATGAACCACTGTTGATACGCTATTAACTCTCCATGCCAGTAGAGGAATGTTCCTTTATTGGAATTTTTCTGATGTTTCTTTCATGATTAGACTGAGGTTATGGGTTTGGGGAGGTTAAGTACCGTCACCCTAACATATCAAGTGCACATACTATCATGATTGTTGATGCTGACCTTGGTCATCTAGCTGAGTTGGTAATTGTCAGATTTCTTTAAAGTTATGCCCATCTGTCTTCTACACTGTTTTCTGGAAGGAAGTCACTCTCTGTAGCCCTTGGAGATGCAGAATCTATGTAAATTACTTGAAATTCTTCTGCGTGGGAGATTGATCTACCCCACTGATCTACTCCATCATTTATTTATGCTGGTGTGGACTCCAGGATGTTTATTTTATACTGTGGGCTATAATCCAATAATCCCATACTACTTAATTTGTTTTGTTGCTCAAATTGTTCATCTTTGACCATTAGGAGGTCTCTCGGTTGACTTCTGTGCTTCTTTGCCCCACCCTCATCAGGGGTATGTGTGTGTGTGTGTGTGTGTGTGTGTGTGTGTGTGTGTGTGTCTGTCTGTCACCCTCTACCTTCTGGTACTACTACATATTAGATGCTTTAGGTTTATCATGTATATTTTCTGCCCAGTCCTGGAATCTGCCATTTTTCTAAGAATACAGGGCTACATTTTATACTAGATCCGGTGTCTTTGATGATCAGTCCTGTAAACAGTTTGACCAGTTCATTGTATCTACTATTATAGACATTGAAAATAGCATCAACCTACTGCTTATATGTAGTAATGTGTGGTGAGAGAGAGAGAGAGAGAGAGAGAGAGAGAGTGAGAGCGAGCGAGCGAGCACGAACGAGAGTGTGAGCAGGTATGTAAATCCTCACTTTAAAGCTGAATGTCAAATAACTGAAAACAAAACAAAATAACTGAAAGGTCTCTCATGAATCTATTGAGTATGGTTTAGTCAAAGAATTATTTCAAGTGACTCTAAAATCATATTTTGGCTATATATCCCCAGTTGGATAAGTCCTAAGAACAAAGGTACCTAAGAAAACTCTTAAACTACATTCAGTATTCTTAGTAGTGCTGTTAGTATCATTATGTTGAAAATATTAAATATATATTACAAGGTAAAGGAAACAAGTAATTATATTAATGTTGTTAGTAACTAAGATTTTCAGAGTAAGAGAAAAGAGAAACTAATATAAAAATCGCGGCAATTAAGTAAAAACCCTGTAATCTTAAACTTGAAATATCTGTATGAACTTAGGTTTACTTTTATTTATTTATTTTTATACATTTGTTTATGTATTTTGAGAGGGAGAGAGAGGCAGGGGAAGGCCAGAGAGAGAGAGAGAGAGAGAGAGAGAATCCCAAGCAGGCTCCACACTGAACACAGAGCCCAGTGTGAGCCTTGATCTCTTGATCATGAGATCATGACCTGAGCTGAAATCAAGAGCTGGTCCACTGAGCCACCCACGTTCTCCTACTTTTATTTTTTTAAGTATGTGTTTTCCACTGAAAAAGGTAGAAACAAAAACAATCCTGGTACAGTGAACATTCTTAGCACTTGGATTATAGTTTCTGAATAGCATTCCCCACTTAATAAAAAAACACATATTTGAGAAAAGGCTGATTCCAGGTATGGGGCAGAAAGCAAGAATGTTATCAAAGGTTCCCAGGAACTTCCACTGGTTGGGGCTATTTGAGCATCAATAAGAAATAATAAATGCAGTGGATGGAGAGAGAGCAAATGTGAGTTTTTAATGATACTCACCACCCCCCAGCCCTCCACCCCCTGCCCCAGCCTTCTATCTTTGGAGGCTGGTAGGTTACAGTGCACAATTCTGAACATTGATAAAGTAAGGGAAGAGATTTAGCAATTATTCTTTCCTGAATGAACTATATACTGTAGGATAACCAAATAGTTGATGATGAAAGTTGTTTTTTTCCCCCAAAATATACATTGCATCTAATGCAGAAGAAATGCTAGAATTAGAAAATTGCCATTTTCCAGCTCCTACTGAACTAGTAAATCTAAACAGTAATCACTAATGGGTGCTAAACTGGACTGTAATCAGGCCACTAGATCCCGTTACTAGTTTATGGAGATAAGTGGGATAGAAGAACAAGTTAAAGGACAATATAAAGAAGCAACAGTCAAATCCAAAATGTGGGAATTCTGTGGGATCAATATAGATTACAGGAAACTTACAGAGGCATACTAAACATGGGCACTGTGTTGGCCTCGTTTGGATCTTCATTCTTAAAACCAAATATAAAAGGGAAGACTTGAGGTAGTTGGAGGATATTTGAACAAGGACCAGGTAATGTTAAGGGATTATTGTTTCTCTTGTTAGCTATGACAAAAGCACTGTGTTTATATTTAAAGTTTTTTTTTTTTTTTTAATTTTTTTTCAACGTTTATTTATTTTTGGGACAGAGAGAGACAGAGCATGAACGGGGGAGGGGCAGAGAGAGAGGGAGACACAGAATCGGAAACAGGCTCCAGGCTCTGAGCCATCAGCCCAGAGCCTGACGTGGGGCTCGAACTCACGGAGTGCGAGATCGTGACCTGGCTGAAGTCGGACGCTTAACCGACTGCGCCACCCAGGCGCCCCTAAAGTTTTTAATAAAAGAGACATAGTGAAATAATATGGGTGAAATGACAGATGTGTTTGATCTATTTAAAAATATTCAAGGGGCGCCTGGGTGGCTCAGTCGGTTGAGCATCTCACTTTGGCTCAGGTCATGATCTCACAGTTTGTGAGTTTGAGCCCCGTGTCGGGCTCTGGGCTGACAGCTCAGAGCCTGGAGCCTGCTTCGGATTCTGTGTCTCCCTCTCTCTCTACCCCTCCCCTGCTCGTGTTCTGTCTGTCTGTCTCTCTCTAAGATAAATAAACATTAAAAAAAATTTTTTTTAAATCCAGAAAAAAATAGACTAAAAATGTGTGTGTATGCATGTGTGTATTTGAGGAAGCAGGGGGTGATAGATAAAATCAAGACTGGCAAATTATGTGCAATTGTTGAAGCTGGGTTATGGGTACTTGGGGATTTAGTGTACTGTGTTTGAAGAGTTTTAAAATCAAAACACAAGTTCAAAAGCTTAATGTAGTCTTTCAGTTTCTTTTCTTTAGTAGAAAAGAAGTAATTTGGCATTTGAAGATATTTATAATATATGCGTATTGTTTTGGGGATGGATTAAATGTGCTTCATTCATCTTTAAGGTTGTGATGTGATTTTGTATTAACTTTGTGATCTATTAAGACTATTAAGTGTGTTGGGTTGGGGGATGGGCTAAATGAGGGATAGGCATTAAGGAAGGCCCTTATTGGGATGAGCACTCTGTATTATATGTAAGTGATGAATTACTAAATTCTCCTGAAACCATTATTACACTATATGTTAACTAGGATTAAAAAAAAAAAAAAAGACTGATTGTGAAGTGGATTGGAACATTCGGTTTAGCTCTGAGTCTGAAAGTAATTTTTTTGGTTGGGATTGAGGGTGAGAAATATGGTTAGATTAAACCTTGCATTGTTCACATCTCTATAGGTCTGCTTTCCCATCACATTTAGGATAAAACCCAAATTCCTTACCATGCCATGTAAGGCCCTTCGTGATCTGATGACTGCTTACTTCTTAGGCCTCATTACTACACTCTTTCCTCCAAGTTCAATCCAGCATAGCCAGTATAATGACATTGGCTTCATTACTGATCCTTGAGTGGGGCAGAATTGTTTTCTCCTGGGGGCTTGTGCACCTGCTGCCTGGAACATTCTGCCTTTCTATCCCCACATCCTGACATGGTTTACTCCCTTATCCGTTCAGGTTCTCTGCTTAAATGTTATCTCTGAAGAGATTTTCCTGACTCTTCTATATCAGATAGTGCTCTCATTGTTCTCCAACCCCTTACCGTACTTTATCTGTATAGTATTTGTTACTACCTGAAACAACTGTGTTTTATATTTGTATAACATTCTATATTCATTTTGTTGTTGTGTGATGACTCCATGAGGGCAGGGAATTTGTCTTGTTTACCTCAGTATTCTATGTACATGAAACAGTGCCTGGTGTAGTGTAGGTTTTTCAGAGATATTTGGTATGTGACTGAGGAGTGGATTTTGTGTTAAGCATGGCATTACTTCCAACATTCTGGAAACATCCACATTCATTTTCTGTTAGCAGCTTTGATTTTCCTATTACAGCTCAAAGCAGTGCAGGGGAGCTAGGTTTAGCTGTGTGTCTGAAACTAAACCCAGTCACTGGGTTCCTCTCTGGATATAGTCCTCTAGTTTGCCACCAGTGAAAAGAGCCAGAATGAGTTGAAATGTCTGCCAAAGAAAGAATCCTCTAACACACACTTTCTTTCTTTCTTTGATGCCCTTAACAGCCTGAACCTGTGTAGGTTAGTTTGTCTTGGTCCCTATTGGCCTACCTGATGAGCAGCTGTTTACAATGAATAGTGAACCTCCCACCTGGCTTCTTAAGCCTGGTGTGGTTGGGAAGGAAGGCAAGAGACTGAGGCTTCCAGAGAGCAGGAACTAGGAGAGAACAGTGTGCCAGAGGTCAGGTAGGTTTTTTCTTTCCCTCTGCCTTTTTTTTAAGTCTGTTTTTTTGAGAGAGAGAGAGAGAGAGAGAGAGAGTGGGAGAATGAACGCCTGCAAGCGGGAGGAGCAGAGAGAGGGAGAGAGAGAATCCCAAGCAGGCTCTGCAGTGTCAGCACAGAACCCTACTCGGGGCTCAAACCCGTGAACCGTGAAATCATGACCTGAGTCGAAGTCAAGAATTGGACGCTTAACCAACTGAGCCACCCAGGTGCCCTCCCCATGTCTTTTGTAAGGATGTGAAATAAAGAGTGACAGCTAAGACCAGGATAAAACATGTGCCCTGTACGCCCTGGTTTTATGAGAATCAGGGATCGGATTTTCTCCATGCTGACTATACCCTCAAGCAGAAGGTGAGAGGCGAGCTAGTGCCTCAGCTAAGGCGTGGAAGCTACTGGAACGCGAAATGGGAAGAGAGGTGCTGCCTTAGCAGGTAACGGGAGATGGAAGTTACTGGAGGACAGGACCGAAGTGAAGTCAGCCCACTAGGTCTTGTTTCTCCTGTGCATTGCGACGGAAAACTATGGACAGATTGATTACCTGAGGACTCGGGAAAGTAAAGAAAAAGTGACAAATTGGGAAGGGAGTGAAAGCGGGGGAGAAACCACCTATGCTGGGGACCAGTGGGGTGAATTTCTCATTTTTCTTTTCTCTTTGGCCATGAGCCAGAGGCTCTCAGAGCTGCAGCAGATGTGCAGAGGGCGCTAAAATCCAAGAAAAAATCCGATCTTTCCTGCCAGAAGAGTAGGGAAATGGAGGCTGGAAAGTGTATAGGTGTCTCTCCCTCCTTTTGAATCCTGGAGCAGACCCCTTGGGGGAGCTCACGTGGCTGGTGGTGCTGGCACCTAAAATGCCTTTGGAAATCCTTTTGTTCTGGTCAGGGGAACCAGGATAAGGAGCCCCTGTGGTCCAAAACATGTAAGAGAATGCCCGTTTTTATTTCCCTTTTTTTCTCTCTCTGCTTTGCCCTTAGAGGAGCAATGTGGGCAGCTAGGACCCCAAGAGAAATCCCACCTCTGGGCCAGCAGATTGGGAGTCTCCTAAGAGGAAAGAGCTGGAAGGGGGGGAGGGTCTTCTCTGTGTCCGGACTGGCCTGAAGCTAGGACTCACCCTGAGCTGCACATGGGGGAGCAAAAGCCTTGAGCACTGGGGTGACCTTGGAACCATGGCCCATCTGAACCTAAGCAGATTGGTTGTCTGATAAAAAGGAACAAACAAAATCCTAATGCTCTCCAGAGGATTTTCAACAGGACTCAGCGTCTGCACAACTTCATATTCAGGATGTTATTCTGCGTTTAAAATTTCACCATAATCCAGAAAAATGTGACCATTTCTTGAGACAAAAGACAGTCCACAAACGCTAACCCCAGGATGATCCAGATCCTGGGATTACGAGACAGAGACTTTGAAGCAGTTAACACATGTCCCATGAGTTAAACTGTCTTGGAATGAAGGATAGCTATTCTTCTAGGAGACAAATAGAAAATGTTACCTTGGGTTAGGCAAAAAATTATTAGATATAGCACCAAAAACATGATCTGCAAAATTAAAAAAAATTGATAAATTTGGACTTTTCATGAAAAGATAAACCACATAGAGGATATGTGGGTGATCTCTGGACTTTGCACTCAGTTTTGCTGTGAGCCTCAAACTACCTAAGGAATAAATTCTCAATAAAAAAAAACAAAAACAAAAACACCACAGACTGGGACAAATATGTTCAAGTCACATATCCAACAAAGGACTTGTATCCAGAAAATATATAGCATTCCCAAAACCCAATAAGAAATAATCCATTAAAAAAAACGGGGAAAAGATTTAGACAGCTCGCTAAAGAAGATATATCAACGGGAACTGGCACCAGGGTGTTCAACAACATTTGTCTTTAGGGAAACGCAAACTAAAACCACAACGAGAAATTGCTGTATGACTATTAGCATGGCTTAGAAAAATGGCGGTGCCAAATCCCAGCAGCTTCTTATCAAGTTAGACATGCCCTTATATGATGTGGCAGTTCCACTCTTAGGTATTATTTACTGAAAAGAAAGGAAAATTCAGGTTTGTGAATGCTTGCAGTGGCTTTTTTTATCATTGCCAAAGGCTAGAAACGACCACCCAAATTCTGGAACTGGTGAACGGATGGATACTCAAACTGTGGTACATTATAAGGTGTGTGTCAACTTAGCAATAAAACAGCATGAACCAGTGTCATCCACAAGGATGGGTCTACTATGAATGTACTTTCAGTGAAAGAATACTTGGAGAGTTGGCCTGATGGAAAATTTGGGGGGTGATGGGACTGTTCTATGTCTTGATTGTAGTGGTGGTTACATGACTACATTTTTTAAAAAGCTTATTTATTTTGGGAGAGAGCAAGAGAGAATGTGTGTGCTCACTCAGGTGGAGGGGTGGAGAGAAAGGGAAGAGAGAGAATCCCAAGCAGGCTCTGTGCTGACAGCACAGAGCCCAGCACAAGACTTGATCCCACAAACCATGAGGTTATGATCTGAGCCAAAATCAAGAGTCAGCTTAATGGACTGAGTCACCCAGGTGCCCCTACGTGACTACGTTTATCTAAATTCGTAGAACTTTGTATTTTACCCTGTGGAAATGGAAAAAAGGAAATAATTGCTGAAGAGCCACCTACTTAAAATTTTTGTCAAATCTTAAAAAGGTAAGTACTCCAGACCAAGAGGACTATTATTTTTCATGTGAAATCTTTTGTCAGTGAGGAAGTAGGTCTTCAGCCCTCCACAGAGCTGAAAGAGAGAGCCTGTCTGCTCGGCAGAGTTGTAAATATAGGATTTCTTTTTTCAAGCGAGTTGTGTGCTTGAGCTAATGGAATCTACGCATCTGGATCAGGACCCCGTTCTTGTAGAATCTCACTCTTGCTGCTCTGTGAGGGGCTTCAGGACCCTTAGAAGAATAAAAAGAGTTTCCCTTATTCTTTTTTCCCTTAATACACCGAATTGCTGTGGATAAAGCCTGAAGACTGGTCTTGGGGTTGCATTGAAGGAAGCAGGGTTTATCTTGCTGGTGATTGTGACATTTTCCTTGGGACAGACCCTCTGTTTCTCGGGGCCCTCATCGTGTCCCTTTTTATTCTCTAGGGCTGTCTCTGAGACGTAGCCCATTCAGAACTATCTTAATGATATATCACACTCTAGACGTTTTCTTTTTTTCTCCCCTTGTCAAAGTTGTGATAATGATGGTGCGTCACTTGGAGGCAAGGGCTCTGAATTTCACATGACTTCAATCTATTCAGTGTTGCCTCCACAGAAATCCCAGCGGGGCTGCTGTTTGGAGTCAGATGAACCTTTTTGTGTGAAGCACTGCAAATTGTGTGAATGCTATACAGGGATGCACAGCGTTTTCATTCTGCCACAACTAGAGCCCAGATCCTAATAAGCTTTAGCTTTTTCAAGTTTATTCCTCTTGAGGGTTTCGATTACGGTTTTAAATCCGCAGGCCTCCTTGTTAGAAGAAAGCAATACTAGAATTTAATTTGTGCTTCCTCCACAAAAGAGTATTGGATGATGTGGTGGGGGATCTCAAGAAGGTGCAATGAGGGGTCGCTTTAAACTTCTAGAAGGGAGGTAAATAGTGTCACACTTGTACAAAAGATAGGGCACATGTGATGTTAGTGTCGCCAGCTCCGAGGGAATTTCACCAGCGTGTGGTCAGTTAGGCCCACTGTGCCGTATCCCTGCTTCAAGGCCCTTAGCTTGTGTGCTCGATATAATCCTGATCCTGGGATTTGCATTTTGTCCTGGCAGTTGGGAGCTTTGAGAAAATCCACCTTTGTCTAATGCAAGGTAAAAAAGCCTTCTTCCTTCCTCAGGTCTCTTTGCTGCCCTTTCTTTTAATTAAAGTTTTTGCCTCCCCAATGTCGGAAGAGCCTCTTAAAGGTCACACTTGAGAAGAGCTGCAGAAGGGAAATGCAGATTGCAGAATTCTGTCCTGACACGGGAGAAATGGTCTGTCGAATCTGTCTGCCTGTGAAAAGCGCATTTTCTTTCTCTTGTTTCTCAATTTCTCTAAAGTAGCGTGGACCGGAAGGAGGTTTTGCTCGTGTGTAGCCATGATGTCATTCCCTTGATGGCGGAGGAACAAGACCACGCGGTGTAGCCAGAAAAGAGTGTGCCAGCCGAGCGCCTTTCAAATGTCATGCATTGTGTGGCAAAAGTACGTTTCACGATTAATATGTGCACTCATCTTCTTTGCAAACAATGCCATCTAATTCCACCTGCAAAATGTTTGCACTTGAAATCTCTAAATACAATTTTTGCAGTAGCTGTCATTTGATTTCTGTTGGCTTCTCTTTCCAGGGAGTCTGCTCACAGGAGTGCTGTGAGTGCCTTCTGACTTTTCTCTTCGTGTTCATGTGGTTGTGTGCAAGTGCTCTTGAAAATAAAGAAAAGAGCTCAACACACAGAAAAATCCAACCAGTCCACGGAAAAGAAGTGTTGGGCATTTTGCACAATTCTTAAGGGAAGAAGTGAAAAGGAGGAGAAATTCAAAGGGGGAGCTTCAAATGGTAGAAGGCTAGAGAAGGGGAAGCACACGCATTATTTCAGGAGTGTCAGGTCAACCACACGTACAAAACAAGGCTTGACAGACGGTTGGTCTAGTGGCGTCCTTCCTCATCCTTTGGGCAGTCTGTGTATGTGGTCGGTCTCATGTGAACCACATGCTTAAAAAAGGAGGGAATTCTGGTAGATCCATTGTTCTCTAATGTGAATTGGCAAATCCAACAGCTTTTACTGGTTAGGCCTTGAGTTTGGCCCTTGTCTAAAGACAGGACGATGAAAGTTACATGGAGATTAGGTCTTGTGTCTTCTGAAATTTGACCTAGTCAGTTAAACTCCGAGCTTTTTTGTCACAAGGAGGGAGAAGATTGTAATTTGGTCAAGGGACCTGAATGCTGTAATGTGTGAAACTTTCGTGTAGGCACACAAATTTCTAGCTGCACATCTGTAACTTAGATCCGTCACAAATGAAGGCGCAGTGAGATTGGCAGTCCATTTGACTGAGTTGTGAGGTGGTAGGAGAAGGGTTTTCTGCCAGATGGTGGCATTAATCTTTTAATTAAGCATAGATTAAGGTTTAGATCGCACCTGTTTTGTACAGTTTCCTTTTTTCACATTTTACCAATTTATCACGAGTTGACATCCTCTTCTGTTTTCGTTTTGCTCTAAGGTACTTGCGATAATTTTTGCAAATGCTCATCAACTCTTTTCAAATTCTGTGTCTTTTTTTAATTGTTAATGACTATGTGTGTCCCTCTCCTCCCAATCTCTGGCCATATTTATTGCTTTTCACTGTAAGTGACTTCTTACTATCAAGCCATTTCCTCATTCTGTGAACCTTGCTGTTTTAAATGACGCGTTTGAATTGGTTGCAGTTGAATAAGCTTTTGTGTCAGAGATTTGCTTTCTCGTATGGATGCTAAATTTTTGGAGTGGGTACATGACCTGTTTCAACTGTATTTCATCTGTGTATATATAATTACGTATAAGGCCGTAGCCTATCTTCCAGGACTTCCTTGAAATTAGGATAACTGAATGAGAATGAAGTTTTGAGAGATCAAGAGAGTGTTACTGATGTAAGGAAGGTAGCTTCACACATCAGAGGATGATTCTGGAATCATTGATCGCTGGCTTGCTATATTTCTTTTGCCATTTAAACAGTGTCATTGTTTTTTTTCTAATGGTAGTCAAGAGTTTTGAATAGAACCTTCACAAAGGCTTTAGAAACGAAGAAACTTAAAACATAGAGAATCATTTATTTTACTAAGATTTTGCTCAGTCAGGAGACCTATTTGCAAAAGCACTGGGTTGCATTCTAGGCAGCTTGTGATTCTGCTTTTGCTGTTAAGTGAGACCTTGGACAAGTCCTTTTCTGAACCTTCTCTCCTCTCTTAAAGCCTCTGGGCTTAAACCAGATGATCTACACAATACTTTGAGAGAGATAGTATTGTTTCAACCAAATTTTCCATTTGCCTCCATAGGTTGATGTCATAGAGCAAGCATGCAAAGGTATTAGAAAGAAGTTCTATTTTAAAGGTAAAAAAGACCTTGCCTAGTAGCAAAACCTCTATTTGGAGGCATAGAAAAAGACTAGATGATTTCTGTTTTTTTTTTTTTAAGTTTATTTATTTATTTGGGCGGGGGGGGGGGGGGGAGTAGAGACAGAGAGCAAGGGGGAGGGAATCCCAAGCAGGCTTCTTGAGGGGCTTGATTTCATGAACTGCTAGATCATGACCTGAGCCCAAATCAAGAGCCAGATGCTCAACAGAATGAGCCACGCAGGCACCCCAGATGATTTCATTTTTTTTAAAAAATCAAGAATCTGTTGGCCTGAGAGTCACTGGACTGACTCGGTTGGAAGAACGTGTGACTCTTGATCTTGGCGTCATGAGTTGGAGTCCTGTGTTGGGTGTAGAGATAACTACAGAAACTAAATAAAACTTAAAAGACCGAATTTTTTTTTTTTAACGTTTATTTATTTTTGAGGCAGAGAGAGACAGAGCATGAAAGGGGGAGGGTCAGAGAGAGGGAGACACAGAATCTGAAACAGGCTCCAGGCTCTGAGCCATTAGCCCAGAGCCCGACGCGGGGCTCGAACTCACGGACCGCGAGATCATGACCTGAGCTGAAGTCGGACGCTTAACCGACTGAGCCACCCAGGCGCCCCAGAAAGACCGAATTTCTTAAAGAAAAAAAAACAAGTATCTATCGACTCTGTTGTGTGTATTAGATGAAGTAAATAGCAAGCAAAAGAATTGTATATGACAACACAATCTTTGTAAGTGTTGCTAGAGTAAATAGTGGTCAGGTAGCAGAACTTCCAGTCCTTTTAGAACTTCTGAATGAGGCTTACTGAGGTCACTTACCTTGATGATTGACATATTACAATTGGTAGCTACATGGTAATAGGAACAGTGCATGAAAAAACTTCAGTGATAAACGTCCCAAAATAGCTGGTGAGAAGGGACTTCTTTGAGAAAGCTGCTTAACTTTATAGACAAAAAGATGGTATGTATCGCCATGGTGTTGAAAGTGGCATGTGGCCGGGGCCCCTGGGTGGCTCAGTCAGTTAAGCATCCGACTTCAGCTCAGGTCATGATCTCACAGTTGGTGAGTTTGAGCCCTTCGTCGGGTTCTGTGCTGACAGCTCGGAGCCTGGAGCCTGCATCGGATTCTGTGTCTCCCTCTCTCTCTGCCCCTCCCCTGCTCATGCTCTGTCTCTGTCTTTCAAAAATAAATAAACATCAAAACAATTAAAAACAAAAGCAAGTGGCATGTGGTGGTGGTAACTTTGTCTCGTTTATAGGGCAAGCTGAGCATACGTTCTCTGCTTTTTGATGTTAACAAATGGACCAAGGAGGTGAATTTGGGAGATTATTTAGAAGTTGGTGGTTTAGAACTCAGTATAAAGAAGAAACAAGTGTTTTGTCTGTCAAAATAGCCATTTTTTAAAGAAATGAAGCAGCTCACAAGAGGAGGGAATTCTTTAAGTATTTCCATCGTTCATTCTTACAGGCTCTATAGCATTCCAGCACGTAGAGACACTCAGCTTTAGATGATAGTGGATTTGCAGGTTTGATGGAGAAAAGTGTCTTGGCTGGATCAAAAACTCCTGTTAGAAATATTTTAGGGGCACCTGGGTGGCTCAGTCCGTTAAGCGTCTGACTCTTGAATTCGGCTCAGGTTATGATCTCCCAGTTCGTGTGTTTGAGCCCTCATGGTGATCTGTGCCGGTGGCATGGAGCCCGTGTGGGATTCTTTCTCTCCCTCTCTCTCTCTACCCCTCCCCTGCTCACGCTCTCTGTCTCTGTCTCTCAAAATAAATAAACTTAAAAAAAAATCTTATAAAAGATTTGGTTACATTTCACAGCTCAGGAGAGAAATCTGGCTGAGATACTTTTGACCCAAGTATCCTACGAAGGAAAAGAGGGGAAACCTGTGAGAGCAAATGGACTGCCACAAGCAGGTTACTGAGGAGAGAAGTGACCGTATGAGATGGGTATGCAAATACCCATCAGAGCTGAACTCAATGCCTGTTTTTATTATGTTGAGTTTGTTACAGAAGTTAAAAAAAAAAAAAGTCTGTCGTGTTGATCTGACAGCACCATGAACTTCAATCTGACAAAAAGCTAGGAAACAGAAAAATTTCCCCAGTTTTGTGTCCATGTAAAGGTTACTGTTGAAATGTGAAGGTGTATTGTTTGAAGGGGAGTTAAGGGCATCTGAGGAGCTGGGCATGGAGAGAAGAGTCGTTCTGATCCAGATTCTCGATTCTGGTAACAAATGGGAATGACTTTTTCATGCCTCCAAGACAAAATAACACCGATGAGGACAAGATAAGAACCTGGAGAAGGGAAAGGATGGAGTGAAGGATTCTGTGGGTTGTTACTAACAACTGCTTTGTGGGTTGGTTTCTGTTTTTCCTCTGTTCTCAGATTCTCTTCAACCTTCCTTTTTTCAACTTTTTTTATTTATTTTTGGGACAGAGCGAGACAGAGCATGAACGGGGGAGGGGCAGAGAGAGAGGGAGACACAGAATCGGAAACAGGCTCCAGGCTCTGAGCCATCAGCCCAGAGCCCGACGTGGGGCCGAACTCACGGACCGCGAGATCGTGACCTGGCTGAAGTCGGACGCTTAACCGACTGCGCCACCCAGGCGCCCCTACAACCTTCCTTTTTTTTTTTTTTCTTCTTCATGTGTCGAAGTCTGTCTGATCAAGACTGAGACTGGAAATTTCTTTCTTTCTTTTCTTTCTTTCTTTTCTTTCTTTCTTTTCTTTCTTTCTTTCTTTCTTTCTTTCTTTTCTTTCTTTCTTTTCTTTCTTTCTTTTCTTTTCTTTCTTTCTTTTCTTTCTTTCTTTTCTTCTTTCTTTTTTTTTTCTTTCTTTTTTTCTTTCTTTCTTTTTCTTTCTTTCTTTCTTTCTTTCTTTCTTTCTTTCTTTCTTTCTTTCTTTCTTTCTTTCTTTCTTTCCTTTCTTTCATCCTTCACTCCTAGGGGTGCCTGGGTGGCTCAGTCGGTTAAACATCTGACTTTGGCTCAGGTCATGATCTCATGGCTCATGGGATCGAGCCCTGAGTTGGGCTCTGTGCTGACAGCTCAGAACTTGCTTGGGATTCTCTCTCTCCCTCTCTCTCTCTGCCCCTTCCCTGCTCCTTGCTCTCTTTCAAAATAAATAAGCTTGGGGCGCCTGGGTGGCGCAGTCGGTTAAGCGTCCAACTTCAGCCAGGTCACGATCTCGCGGTCCGTGAGTTCGAGCCCCACTTCGGGCTTTGGGCTGATGGCTCGGAGCCTGGAGCCTGTTTCCGATTCTGTGTCTCCCTCTCTCTCTGCCCCTCCCCCGTTCATGCTCTGTCTCTCTCTGTCCCAAAAATAAATAAACGTTGAAAAAAAAAAATAAGCTTAAGAAAAAAAAAATCCTTCGCCTCTCAAAACCTATGGTGGGATTTCTAGTTACATACTTAAAACAGTGAAATTGTATTACAATAAGGAGTTTTGGGTGGTTTGTTTTTATATACTTATTTATTATATAAATGCTCCTGTCCTTAGTATCTTTGTCCTTATAATGACAACTTTTTATGGGATTTGACCACGGTCCTTTGTTGTTTGTGATTTTCATGTGGAATCCATTATCCCAAACTTGTAAAAGAGGGACACCCTTAAGGAAAATTTTCAAGGTTCATGGCTCTGGGGCACCCTCTTCTGTTATTTTAAAGTGCCAAAATATGGGCCTTTTCACTTGCAGTGAGTCCCTGCCTCCTCACTCTACACCCCTCCCCTAATCTCGCCTTTTGATCCCCCCTCTCTTCACTGTCTCTGTTCCGCATGGTTTGGATTCTGCCTCCAGCAATTTCTCTTCAGAGTGGAGTTGTGTCCTGTGAGGAGCTTTGCCCAGTTACTTCTGAGAGTTTGTGGGGTCCAGACGTACTTGCCCCTTCAAGCTTTTCTCTGAACTCCCTGCACCTGATAGCTGTCGGTGTGCCTAAGAGCCAACATTCCTGGCAGCTGCTCTCAGTGGGCCTTGCCCACTTCGTGAGCACCTGCTCTTTGTTTTGGGATGCTCAGGTCTGTCAGGTGCCCTGCTGACTCCCTCTGCTTTCTCTCCTCGGTGCTGGTACCATTCAGGACTTGTGATTCTTGCTCTGTTCCTATCCTATCCTAATTCTTGCGATTCTTGCCCATGTTGGGGGCTTTGTGGAGATAGCTCACCCCCTGGGTTTTTGTGGGTGTGTTCCCTGGAGTTTTGATCATGCCGTCCTAAATTGCTCTGTGTGTGTTTTTTATGGGGAAAGTTGGGAAGACTAAAAAACCATGCCACTATGGCTACCATCTTCCCGGTGACCTCCCTGGGTTTTGTTTTGAACAGCTGCCATCCCCTGGTTATAAGCATGTCCTTTGCTCATTCTCTTGGGAGCCTGGGAGCTGCCTTCCAGCAGGAGATGGCAGCTGCTGATTGGCTAGGCTGATCTCAGGTCCCATGCCCATGGCTAGAGCTGAATGATATATTCCCTCAACTCGAAATGCTGTTCTCCTCCTTATCTCTGGCTCACAGATACCCTCCCTCTCTCTCTCTCCTCCATTGCTGGTGCTTTTCCTGTGCTCCTGTGACATCTTATGAATGCACATGCACACATATCACACTTTTTAAAGTATATGTTTGCTTCTCTGTTTGTTCTTAGGACTCTGGCTTCATAAGGTGAGGGGCCTTGTCTTGTTTGTTTTTGTACTCCCCAGTACCTGAACTGGTGACTGACACTCTGTAGCTACTCAAGAATTAGTTGCTGAAGAAATCTTGACAACAGTGTAGGAATGTTAGCAGGGAACAAAAGCAGTCCTGTCCCCTTCAGATATATTGTAGGACAGACAGATGAAAGATCAGTGCCATTTAAGGAGGGGAGCCCTGGTGGCCTGTTGGTTTAGCGTCCAACTCCTGATCTCAGTTCAGGTCATGATCTCACAGTATGAGATCGAGCCCTGCGTTGGGCTATGGGGTGAGCGTGCAACCTGCTTGGAATTCTGTCTCTCCGTCTCTCCGTCTCTCTCCCTCCTTTGTGTGCATGCTCTCTCTCTCTCAAAATAAATAAATAAACAAAAAAGTTATATTTATAGAAAGAAATGTGTCCAGAGAAGGAACTAAAAATAAAGGTGCTTTTTAATTTTTAATTTTATTTTCAAAATTTATGGTGTGGAGGAGGTGGCACAGGCTTAGTCCCTCTCAGCAAGTTCATTTTGAGTATAACTAAAAAAGGTTACTGGCATTTAAGAAATGTAGAGGAAGCAATAATGTTTGAGGAATTGGATGTTTGTGCTCATGAAGGATGCAATATGGTTAATTTGGGTAGAAGACATTATCGCAGTCTCTGGCATAGGGTAGACTGGCCCAGTGTGATTTCCACATCTCACTTGAGGGCAGAGGGTGGACCTGGGCTACTCAGGTTCCTTCCTGTTCAATAATTGTTTCCCTGTTAATTAAGTTCTCTCCCTCTGGTGACTTGTGAGTTTGGGGAGTGTCTTAAAGTCGGCCAGATAACCAACAGCCATTTAATGGTCTGTGAGTTTTCTGGAAAGTGGAAGGTGATGGTGTTAAAACCTCAGTAACCAAGGAAACCAGTCCTGTGCTGGTGGACGAGAGGAGCAGAAATTTAACTGAGGCCGTCAAAAGAAAATCTGGCCATTTCCAGCATTAAGCCCAGGCAGTGAAATCCCAGGGAAGATGGGGCAGAGGCACATGTCCCTGATGTATCAATTGCCCCCTTAAGAGAAAGTGAACTGTCAGTGGCTGTGGTCAAGGTGAGTGTGGTTTGTACACTAAGCTTGCCCAGGAATGCTCAGAGTCTACATGCAGCCCTCCTATCAACATTGATGTGTGTGTGTGTGTGTGTGTGTGTGTGTGTGTGTGTGTGCGTACGCACGCGCATAGGAGACAGGCAGGGAGAGAGAGAGAATCCTAACCAGGCTTTGAGATATGGGGCTTGATCCCACAACCCTGGGAGCATGACCTGAGCCGAAATCAAGACTCAGATGCTAGGGGCGCCTGGGTGGCGCAGTCGGTTAAGAGTCCGACTTCAGCCAGGTCACGATCTCGCGGTCCGTGAGTTCAAGCCCCGCGTCGGGCTCTGGGCTGATGGCTCAGAGCCTGGAGCCTGTTTCCGATTCTGTGTCTCCCTCTCTCTCTGCCCCTCCCCCGTTCATGCTTTGTCTCTCTCTGTCCCAAAAATAAACAAACGTTGAAAAAAAAAAATTAAAAAAAAGACTCAGATGCTTAACTGCCTGAGCCACCCAGGTACCCCGGATAGTTTCGTGTATACAAAATCTTTTAATTAAATGATTTAACAAAGAAAAGTTTTTGCTCGAAGGCCTCTTAGTTGTATCTCTGGTTATCGTACGTCTCTCAATTGTGCGTGTCAATAGATTGGCAGAGCAAAACGCTGACTTTTTTCTTAGATCAGAACCACACCGAGAAGCAGACGGTCTTTATAGTTCCATTCTTTACCTTCTTTACTAGAAACGTTGCTGACATTGACCTAATTCACAGAATTTTACCTGGAGGTTGGGACTTGCAAGGTTGAGTAATTTGGTCGTTTTTAAAACCTTTTTTAGTCTGAATTCTTACATGAAGTTCAAGTTGTAAAGCAGATAAAATGAAACTGATTCTATTGCCACTTACCTCACCTTTCCACAAGGACCTCGTAAAGGGACCTTCACTAAGTATAGTTTAAAATTGCCATTTAGTCCAATGAAAGTTACTGCAGTCTAATTTCCAAACTACCCTTAAATTACAGCAGCATAAACTCTCAGGGTCTTTGCGATGAGCTATCCCATAGTCTTGCCCTTCTATGGACTGCCGGCAAATGGTAATTTCCTTTCTGTGTCTCCTCTTTTTAGCCAACTCTCCGAAACAAAATAACACAGGTGAGAAAGATAAGATACAAGGACTTGGAGAAAGAAAGATAAGGACTGGGGATGAGTGAAGAGGCCTGGCAGAAGTGTCACTGAGTAGCTGTTTTGAGGATGGGGGTACCACTTTTTCTGTTCTCAGATTCCTCTGTCTCCTCTTCCTTCCCATAAACTGTCACAAGGAAGGACAAGAAAAGAAGCTGTAGATAATTCTCTTGTTAGAGAAACATCTGAATTTGATTATGGTCTAAATCACTTTTTCCCCATTCATACTGGCTAGAGAGAATTGTGGAGCTCAAATACTGTGAACATTGTTCTGGCTCAATAGGTAATGTAGATATACGTGCCATAAATTGCATTTATTGTGTTTTTTTTTCCAAGTATGATCACACTCTAATGCATATTTTTATGTAATACACAACAACAAACTTATTAGTTTACTTGTATACTAGTTATATGTTTTAGCTGAAATTAGGCTTCTTGAAATACTACATAAAATTATTATTGAAAAAATTTAATGTTTTTATTTTGTTTTTGAGAGAGAGACAGAGCATGAGCAGGGGAGGGGCAGAGAGAGTGGGAGACACAGAATCTGAAGCAGGCTCCAGGCTCTGAGCTGTCAGCACAGAGCCTGACACAGGGCTTGAACTCACGGACTGTAAGATTGTGACTTGAGCCGAAGTTGGACGCTTAACCGACTGAGCCACCCAGGCGCCCCTACATAAAAATTATTTTTGCTAGCACACTTTTCTAATAACAAAAGCTGTCCATGAACTCTTCAATTATGATTTATACATTTTTCTGTTGTTAAGAATATTTAAAGTGGTGAAGCATCAGCTGTTTCACAAAATGAGTATAGAAGATAAAAAAAATGACCTTAATAGGGTCATAAATATAAAAGTTGGCAATTAGACTATTAAGTAATCTATTTTAAAGCTTGGTAACATTTAAAAATTTTAAAGTTAAGGTGAATTAATATAATTTTTCAGTTTTATACATTGTAACATTTTTGGTTGAGTATATTTGACATTATTACCTAATTATTGAAATCAGTTCCCAGTGACTTTCTGTTCAAGAGTTTCCTTAAATTTTCTCTTGTATATCTTTCTATCCCGTTGCCTTTGATGATATAATTACATTTTGTGAGAAACATAGGAGGTAGTTGAAAAATGTGTGATTGACTGTGTTCAATCTCCTTATTAGGAAAGCCATTTCCACATCCCTTACTCCAGCAGAAAGTAAAATAAGGACCTTCAAAAGTCAGGTTGCTGGGGCGCCTGGGTGGCCCAGTCGGTTAAGTGCTGACTTCAGCTCAGGTCATGATCTCGCAGTTGGTGAGTTCAAGCCCCACATCAGGCTCTGTGCTGACAGCTCAGAGCCTGGAGCCTGCTTCGGATTCTGTGTCTCCCTCTCTTTGCTCCCTCCCCACTCATGGTCTGTCTCTCTGTCTCTCAAAGATAGATAAACATTTATTTATTTATTTTTTTACAAAAAGAATCCTAAGTATAAAAGGCTTTCCATAGGCTCTTGTTGTTATGTGTTGCTAGTAACTTTCCAAGTTTTATTGGCTTATCCAAGGGCTCTTCATGATAATCTTTAAATATTCTCTTGGCCAATGGTCGCCCTTTTGAAAGAAAAGGTAAGAGGATATTTAAAAAACAGCGTTGTAGGGGCGCCTGGGTGGCGCAGTCGGTTAAGCGTCCGACTTCAGCCAGGTCACGATCTCGCGGTCCGTGAGTTCGAGCCCCGCGTCGGGCGCTGGGCTGATGGCTCAGAGCCTGGAGCCTGTTTCCAATTCTGTGTCTCCCTCTCTCTCTGCCCCTCCCCCATTCATGCTCTGTCTCTCTCTGTCCCAAAAATAAATAAACGTTGAAAAAAAAATTAAAAAAAAAATAAAAAAAAATAAAAGAAATAAAAAACAGCGTTGCCCAAACATACTGTTCAGTCCAGTTAAATTAAGCAGATTGTAATTTAATGTCAATTATAGTTGTAAATTAAATAGCAGTATAGCTGCGGTGAGTAAAGCTTTTATTGACTCTGTTGTGCATATGGTACCTTTTCTCTCGTTCTTCCATCCATCATCGAAAGTGGGGTATTGATGCCTCTACCTATTATTGTTGAACAATTCCCCTCGTTAATTCAGTCAGTGTTTGCTGGATGTATGGTGAGCAGAGAGCCTGATACAGGGCATGAACCCATGAACTGTGAGATCATGACTTGAGCCGAAGTCAGACGCTCACCTGACTGAGCCACCCAGATGCCCCTATAATTTTACCTTTTAAAGAATGAGAGAAGAAAGAAGAAGTATAAGCATGTATTGATAACTTTTGTTATATTAGCTTCTTATTTCCTATTGCTAGTTTTGTACATTTGTTTCTGATATTCGAGTTCCTGTACAAAGTCCTGTCCTTACTGCAATACAGTTTTGCTCCCACCCACCTCCTTTGTGCTATTATTGGCAAATATTTTGTTGGGCCTATAACATATGGAAACATAATTAAGCACATATTGTTTTAAATTGCTTTTAAAGTCAGTTATGGGAGGAGAGGCTGTATTAGATACGATTTGTAAATATTTTCTCCTATTCCGTAAGTTCCCTTCTCATTTTTCAATTAAGCTTTTAATTTTAATTCCAGTATAGTTAACATACAGTGTTATATTAGTTTCAGGTGTACAATACGGTGATTCAATAATTTTATATATCGCTCAGTGCTCATCATGAGAAGTGTACTCTTTAATCCCCATCACCTATTTCCCCCATCCCTCATCCATGTCACCTCTGGTAACCATCAGTTTGTTCTCTATGGCTAGGCATGTGTTTATTGGTTTGTCTCTCTAATTTTTTTCCTCTGCTCATTTTTTTGTTTCCTAAATTCCACATATGAGTGAAATTGTATGGTATGTTTTTCTCTGACTGGCTTATTTCACTCAGCATAATACTTTCTAGCTCCATCCACGTCATTGCAAATGGCAAGATTTCATTCCTTTTTATGGCTGAGTAATATTTCATCATCTGTATCTTTATCTATCTATATCTACAGCTATATCTAATTTACTTATATTTATATTTAGACATAGGTATACACACATACACATACACCACATATTTATGTATTTCTCTATTGATGGACACTTGGGCTGCTTCCATAATTTGGCTATTGTAAATAATGCTGCAATAAACATAGAGGTGCATGTATCCCTTTGAATTAATATTTGTGTATTTTTTGGGTAAATATCCAGAAGTGTGATTGTTGGATTGTAGGGTAGTTCTATTTTTAATTTTTTTGCCATGTTTTCTAGAGTAGCTGCACCAGTTTGCATTTCCACCAACAATGCATGAGGGCTCCTTTTTCTCCACATCCACACCAACACTTGTTATTTTTTTTGTATTGTTGATTCTAGCCATTCTGACAGGCGTGAGGTGATATCTCATTGTAGTTTTGATTTGCATTTCCCTGTTGATAAATGATGTTGATGACTTTTCATTCTGTTGATGGTCTCCTTTGCTGTACAGAGGCTTTTTAGTTTGATGTATTCTCACTGGTTTACTTTTGTTCTGTTGCCTTTGCTTTGGTGTCTAATCCAAAAAATTGCCTAGACTGATGTCAAGGAGCTTACCACCTATATTTTTCTTCTAGAAGTTTTATGGTTTCAGGTCTTACACTCAAGTATTTAATCCACTTTTTTTTTTTTTTTTGAGCAGCAGCGGGCCAAAGTTTATTAGAATTTATTAGAATTAGAAAGGAAGAATAGTAGGAAAGCTCTCTTTACAGAGAGGGGACACTTGAAAGTGAATGCTCCCTCAAGTATTGAATCCATTTTGAGTTGATTTTTGTGTAAGGATAAGAAAGTGGTCTAGTTTCATTCTTTTGCATGCAGCTGTCCAGTTTTCCCAGCACCATTTATTGAAGAGACTGTCCTTTCCCCATGGTGTACTGTTTGTCATAAATGACCATATATGTATGGGTTTATTTCAGGGCTCTCTATTCTGTTTCATTGATCTATGTGTCTGTTTTTATGCCATTACCATACTGTTTTGATTACTATAGCTTTGTAATACAGTTTGATACCAGGAAGCATGATGCCTCCAGCTTTGTTCTTTCTTAAGATTGCTTTGGCTATTCAGGGTCCTTTGTGGTTCCATACAAATTTTCAGATTGTTTGTTTTATTTCTGTGGAAAATGTCATTGGAATTTTGATAGGGATTGCATTGAATCTGTAGGTTGCTTTGGGTAGTATGGATAGTTTTAACAATAGTCTTTTAATCTGTGATATAGCGTATCTTTCCATTTGTGTCTTCTTTAATCTTTTTCATCAGGATCTTCTATTTCAGTATACAAAATTAGCTTACTAATTTTGTAATGATGTTGTTAACATAATAATGATGGCTTTATAGTTTTCACATCGCTTTCATCAGTATTTTTCCTGTTCTGTTTCTTCTGTCTTGCGATTTTGCATATTTTGGCCCAGATCGTTGCAAAATGAGCCAAACATAAAATCTATGGGAGTTTTGAAGGTACACCTTTCTCTAAGTTACATCAGATGTCTTCTAAGCTTTAGTACTCTTTACTACCCTCTTGTGATGGAGGCTAATGACACCTCTTCTCATCTCTGCAGTTGGGTCGGGGGTAATGAGATCATTATTCAGTGATTCTTGTAAGTTGGGGATTGGTGAGTCATTTAGCTGTTGGAGGCCCCAGCCTATTATACACACGTTGTAAATACTAAATGATGGTGAGGGCAGGGCCGTTCATTTTTCCTAGGTCCCCTGCCTCCCGTTTCAGGGCTTATGTCACTGTTAGTAGTTCCTCAGGTGTTTCAGATCATCATCCTCTTTAGCATCAAGCTAATTACTCTGCCCAGGCTTACATTTTTGCCATGTGTTAGGGCGATGTTCACAAGTTTTGTGCTAACTGGATAAGTCTTTCTGAACTCTGTGTACCCAGTGGACCAACAAAGGAAAATTGGATTTTCCCAGATTAAACCCTGCTAGTAGTTTCAGGTCTAGTTCAGTCCTCCCCAGTTCTCATCAGTTATGAAGCTGTTTTCTTTAGAACCTTCCTGGTATTTATTATCTAAGCAGGAGATCTTACTCAAGCGCATACCTTGAATCTGCTACCATCTTTTAGTTCTGAGAATCTCTCAGGAATGGCAGGAAACCTGGAGGTTTCAGGGCATCTTTGCAATCCCTAGATTATGATGTAGTTTGCCATCTCTTTGTGCCATCAAGGAGGCTTCTGATGATATTTGAGGGCTGTGAGTAATCTTGAAAGGTCAATACTCTATCCTTTCATGAAAGCTTACTAAATTTGATCCAGGTGAGAGTTACTGACTAGCATTAAATCTGTTGGGGGAATTAGAAATTTGTAGTGGACAAAATAATACCACGCAGTCGAGTTCCTAGATGCAAGGGGGGAAAACCTATGTGTACAGTGGGTGGATCAGACTTCGTCTAAACTCGTTGGGTAATCTTAGAATTACTTATGTTGGGTCAGACATTTATCACCTATCCTTTCATGTGGTGTAACATAAGGTTCAGAGCACCATCTATGCTGTATTTTAACTAAAAAATATTTAACTTGACCCCATTGGGCATTCAGATTTTTAGGGCTTTTTTTTTAATCCATTATTTCCATAAACCATACCGCAAGGAAGCAGCCAAACAAAGGATGGGTCCTTCTGCACCCTACGTGTACTGGTCTCTTCAATAAATCAATGTCTTAAAGATAGAGATGGAACTAGAATCAAAGGGATTTAAGGGACAGTGAGATACAGGGCATGATCTTGAGTAGGATACCAGCTTGGACAAAACCAGCTCTAAAGCAAATTTTTGGAGTCAGACAAATTTGGAAATAGTCTGGATGTTATATGAAATGATATTTACTGAGAAGGAGGGATGCAGAATTTTGATGAAAAAATTCTTGTTACAAAAAAATGTATATATAAATAGTGCATATACTTCTAGATGTCTTTCTAAGGTGTTAATAGTGGAACTCCTACTCTCCAGTGATAGGAATGTGGGGTTTTTATTTATCTCTTTGCTTGTCTCTCTTCTTACTTTTCTGCAGTGCACATGCCTCATTTTTGTGTTAACAAAAGCTATCTACAACCTGTCTACAGATAGTTTGTTATAATATATTTCACAAGGTTTTTCTTGATGAGGATTTTATAATCTTTGGGATGCTTCTTTGAACCATGACTTTAGATTCTACATGCATCTTTGTTGTTTAAAGTTAATTTTTTATTTTAATAGGACAATTTCAAAAAGTAGATAGGATTATATAATTATCAATTGTGCCCAGTTTATTTCCTCTGTACCCACCATTCCTCTCCACCCATTATTATTATTATTATTGTTATTATTATTTTTAAAACGTTTATCCATTTTTGAGAGACAGAGAGAGACAGATCATGAGTGGGGAAGGGGCAGAGAGAGAGGGAGACACAGAATTGAAGCAGTGTCCAGGCTCCGAGCCATCAGCACAGAGCCCGACGTGAGGCTCAAACTCACAAACCATGAGATCATGACCTGAGCCAAAGTCGGATGCTCAACCGACTGAGCCACCCAGGCGCCCCTCCACCCATTATTTTGAAGGAAATCCCACATTCTTGTCTTTTCATCTGTAAATAGTCAATATTTTTTCCTAAAAAATAAGAACATTAAAAAAAAACATGGTCTGGTATCACCGCAAACAATAAATATATGAAATAATCGTATTCCTTCAATATAATCAAATATCCAGTCATTCATTTTTCTGTCTCATAAGTGATATTTATCTGTAGTTATATTGTTAGAATCTGACTTCAAATAAGCTCCTGGGAGCATGCCTGGCTCAATTGGTTAAGTATCTGACTCTGGATTTCAGCTCAGGTCATGATCTCACAGTTTGTGGGTTCGAACCCTGCATCAGACTCTGCACTGACAGTGTGGAGCCTGCTTGGGATTCTCTGTCTCTCTGTCTCTCAAAATAAGTAAATTCACTTAAAGAATAGTAAGAGCTTCGTCTCCTTAAAAAAAATAAGTTTCTGACATTAGAAATGGTTATGTGTCCATTAAGCTCTTTCAATCTGTAGATATCTCCCTCCTCCCCCAGCATTTTTTCCCTTGCAAATTATTTGTTGAAGAAACTAGGCCCTTCATCTTTTATAATTCCTCACCTTCTGCATTTTTCTGCATGCTCTTTTTTTTAAATACTCAAGACTGGAAGTTGTACTCTTGAATGCACCTGAGCAGAGTTCCCATTTAAAACTTACAAAACTTATTTATTGTGTTTGTAAAATCTGTAAGTGGAAATGGTTGATTTCTATCCTAAAGTCCTCTAAGTTTAAGACTCATATAGCCTTGGGGTGCCTGGGTGGCTCAGTCCGTTGAGCATCTGGTTCTTGATTTCAGTTCAGGTCATTTCATGGTTTGTGAGTTCGAGCCACTCATTGGGCTCTGTGCTGACAGTGTGGAACCTGCTTGGGACTCTCCCCCTCTCTCTCTGCCCTCCTAAAATAAATGCCCCTCTCAAAATAAATAAAAATAAGCCTAAAAAAAAAAAAGACCTGTATAGCCTTGATTATTTCTATAAGATGAAACAACTAATGGGAAAGGATACACTGGGGTAGTAGGCATTAGCCCTATCAGTTACACAAATTTTTAGACAGGAACTTGCCAGATTTCCTTTGCAAAGTGAAATGAAAAATTTACTCTGAAAATGAATTCAGGACCGTGGTACATTGGGGTCCTTTTGAAATATAATTTTGTATCCTCAGCTTGATCTATAAAATGCTCTTTGTCATGATACTTGTATACTATTTTTTGTTTTGTTTTACTTTACTGCTAAGGCTGCTATGGTTGAAATTTCCACTGCCTGTGTATTGATTTGTTTGTAATGATTGCAGGTTGAAGATGACAGTGATGCAGAGACCTTTGGAGAAGAGAATGAGGAACAGGGAAATTATTCTAAAAGAAAGATAGTCTCTAACTGGGATCGATATCAAGATATTGAAAAAGAGGTCAATAATGAAAGTGGAGAATCACAACGGGGGACGGACTTCAGTGTCCTCCTCAGCTCTGCAGGTATGAATTCCGGTTGCTTGCCTATGGTTTAGTGCTCTGAAAGTTGCATAGACCCTCTTATTTATGTTCCCTTTAAAGCTGCATTAAAAAATTTTTTTTAATGTTTATTTATTTTTGAGAGAGAGAGAGACAGAACGCGAATGGGTCAGGGGCAGAGAGAGAGGGAGACACAGAATCTGAAACAGGCTCCAGGCTCTGAGCTGTCAGCACAGAGCCCGACGCGGGGCTCGAACTCACGAACTGTGAGATCATGACCTGAGCAGAAGTTGGATGCTCAACCGACTGAGCCGCCCAGGCGCCCCATAAAGCTGCATTTTATTTACTAGCAATTCATCCTTTTGTCCTTTGGGTTTTAAATTCAAGTAAAGGACAGTGTGTCTAATGGTTTGCAAGGAAAAAAGATGTTTCATTAAGTGGAAGCCAGGGATTCCATGTACTGATGTAGAAGGACTTAAGGCCTGGTTGAAATGGATAAAAGGCTTTCCAGAAATGGAAATGCTGAACCATGCCCCTCTAAGTTGGGTAGTCTGAAAACAGAAGTGTTTTCTTTGATATCAGAGGAATCAATGCTTATGTTTATACAAAGCTTTACCAAGCTTCTAGAGTATGTGTTCTTTTCCCTTTTACAGCTAGGAATATGCATATTCGTGGATATGCACATATTAGAGTCCTGTGTACCTGAACACGAAAACTTTTCTGTTTTGTTTTTGGACAGTCTTCTCTATCAATAAGGTGAAATGCTCATTCCTTCTATGCCCAGCTGTTGTTTTAAGATTGACTCTACCCTGAACGATGTGCAGCAGTGTGAAGGTGGAGTAGGAGAGTAGTTACAGAGAGTGATGGAACAGAGCTGGCTGGAGAGATGGCTGCTCTCTCCTAGAGTGTGGCGTAAGAATCGGAAGGACGAAAGGAGGATGGATGAGTGGTTTTCAGGGGTTTGGGATGGGAGGGTGGGAAGTGGATGTGGTTATAAAATGGCAACGTGAAGGTTCTTGATAGAGCTGGTACGATCTTTTGTCTTGTGGTAGTAGGTAGACAAACCTACACAAATGATAACATTGTCTAGAACTTAATACACATGCACATGAGTGACTACAAATAAAACTGAGGAAACCTGAAGAGGATTGGTGCTTATATCAATGTCAGTATGTCCGTATTTCTGGTTGTGATATTATAATACAGTTTCGCAAACTGTTATCATTGGGGGAAACTGGGCCAAGTACATGGGAGATCTCTGTGTGTTTCTTTAAAAAAATTTTTTTTTTTAAAACTTATTCATTTTTGAGAGACAGAGAGAGACAGAGCATGAGTGGGAAAAGGGCAGAGAGAGAGGGAGACACAGAATCTGAAGCAGGCTCCAGGCTCCGAGCTGGCAGCACAGAGCCCAACGTGGGGCTCGAACTCACGAGCTGCAAGATCATGACCCGAGCTGAAGTCGGACGCTCAACTGACTGAGCCACCCAGGCGCCCCTCTCTGTATTATTTCTTAAATTTGTATGTGAGTCTACTATGACCTCGACAACAACAAACAGCATAATATTGCCAGGTTAAAAAAATATAAAGAATTGACAAGCAGAGAAATAAAATGAAAATACTATTTTCAGACAATTTGCTTTGAATTCCCTCTTGCCTCCAACTTTTACGTTGCTGTTGAGTTCGACCTTTCTTTTTTCTCATCTTGCCTATATTTTTGAATGCCCATACCAGACTAAGAATCATAAAGTGATGAATTCTCTTTGAGCTTAATAGAATAAACCTCTTGAGTAGAAAAAAATTACACGTTGAGAGAGTAGGGTGAGTGTGGGTCAGCAGAGCGAGGTTCAGACTGGTGTCCTTCTGTTGTACGCTCCCCACAGTGTCACCCTCTCAGGAGAGATTTGCTGAAGGCATCCAACTCATTGACCGTTTAGGGGCCAGTGACTCCTCTTTTTGCCAGTCAGATAAGTACTGCCCTCTTGTCACCTGCATTTTGGCCGCTTACAGGTTTATAAGCACCTTTCTTCAAGGTGAGAGAAAGGTAAAAGGTGGGCTGCTTAGTTTTAATTTGTGTTAGCTGTTCTGCTAAAGGCCGGGGGTGGGGGTCAGGGGGAGGGAAATGGAAGCAGTGCAGTGTGGACTACCTGGTTTTAATTGAATTAAAAGTGTACTCGGTTACTAGGACAGTATCTGGCAAGTGAAAGATACTGCCTGAATGTCGGAAGGCGATTCACAGTTCTCGTCTAACCCGGCAGCTATGCTCAGGGGCTTATGATTTTGACTGTTGATGTTAGCATTTTATTTATAACTTAAAGCTTGGCATGATTTGGCTCTCCTATGTATTTTTCTTGTAGTCTGTCTTTGCTTACTGATTTCTTTTCAGGTAGCTTGTTTATGTGTGATTGGTTTCTCGGGAGATCACAATTGTCCCATCTTCTGACATGTGCTTCTAGCTTTTCCCCACTGTGCTGCTGATGTATCATTTTCTTTCCACCATGTCATATGCCTGAGAAGAGCTGCCATGCTTTCTTCATTGTAGGAGTAGGGCTATATTAGTTTACTTTTGAGAGATGGAGTACATTCTGTGATCATAATATATATATATTTATAACATATATTATATATAAAAAATATATAATATATGTTATAAATATATAATATATATATATTTATATACATATTTAGTATATATAAAAACATAAATATATATACTAAATATATATATACTAAATATATATATACTAAATATATATATATACTAAATACATATATATATACTAAATATATATATATACTAAATACATATATATACTAAATATATACAATTATATATATATTATATATATATTATATATATTATATTATATAATTATATATAATATATATAATTATATATTATATAATATATTATATATTATATTATATAATTATATATATATTTAGTATATAATTTCTTTACTAACTACCAAAGTAACTCAAATTAGAAATAACTTATCAACTTTGAAAATTTGATTATCTTAATATTGGACATTTAAGTTCAGTCGATGATGTTACAGTCTTTCCTTTGTCAGTGTTGTTGAATATAAGGAGCACAGACCCCTAAGTTGAACAGGTGTGGATTTGAATCCTAGTCTATCATGGTTCTGTCGAACATTAGGAATACTATTTCTCTTAGTATCCAGTGCAAGAATAGTTAGATGGAACAGTGCCTAATTTGATGCTGTCAACATCTTATCCCAAAATGGCTGCTGGTTTTAGTTCTGCTCAATGAGTAACCGTGTGCCTAGAATTAGTATGTATCAGAATTTTTTGTCCATAGAAGCTTAATTAACTACCTTCAGTAAAGTCAAAGTCTAATTTTTTGTTTTCCTTGAATGTTAGGCATAATGGCAGTGGTTGCCAATAGAATTTGAAGATCCTTTTTCTGAGAAATTAAAAGGTTTTGGGTGTGATAGAGGTGACTATTGAGTCTACTTGTTGAATAACCAATGGTGGTGGTCTTAGCCTCTGAGCATTTAAAAGTTGGTGATTTTAGGTTTCATGTTAAGTCCTAAAATAAAATTTCTCCCCTTTTCCTCCAGTTTGCCACCTATAGTTGCTCATTTGTTTTTTTCCTGCATATCTGTGTCTGCCACATGCCCTGAAGAATGGCCCTTGTTGTCCCTGCGACAGATGACAGACTTCATTTCTCTGAACTTTGAACTGTTCTTTATGCATTCTTTTTTATTCTAGAATCAGCTGTGTGGTGCATACACCTCTGGTCCGATTCTCAAATGCCATTTTGAGACGGACCTTTTGCTAAGAGTACCTCTAGCTTAATGTGTCGTTACTCACCCAGTAGGATTTACGTCTCAACAGTGAATCTTTGAGGACCAGTAATTAAATCCCAAGAGTGAATTTCTACTGCACACACAGTTGGTGTGTGTGCATGTTGGTATATTCATTTAGGAAGGTGGTTTGTCATTTTTCTGTAAAGTTGAAGATCTGGCACTTGTACCCTGGGAAGGCACTCTCGAGAAGCTATGGCGCCAATGCACACACCGGGAGACGTGTGTGTGCATTCATAGCAGTGCTGGTCAGAAGAGCCACGTGAAAGCAACTCAACTGTCTACTAATGGTGGAATGAATACATAAGTCAGTGGATGAGCCGCTCAAACATACTGTGAAGTAAAACGAACACTACATAGCCACAAAATACCTCCGTACGATTCTACTTACATAAAGTTCACACGCAAGAAAAAAACAAGCTGTTATTTAGGGATGCGTATTTGAATGCTAAAATGGAAACCAAGGAAACGGTTATGGTACAAATGAGGCTCGTGTTCCCCTCTAGTAGAGGGGTGAGGGGTAATGATTGGGTAGGGGCATGCCACAGGTGTCGGTGTTGGGGGGACTTCCTGATGTTGATGCTGATCTATTTTTTGACCTGAATAATGTTTACTTATATTCATTGGATAATAATAATAATCATCATCCTTCTCCTCTTCCTCTTCCTTCTCCATTAATTTATTCATTTTTAGAGGGGAAAGAGAATCCCAAGCAGTCTTTGCGCTGCCAGCACAGAGCCCCACACAGGGCTCAGTCTCACAAACCCTGAAATCATGACCTGAGCCAAAATCAAAAGTCAGATGCTCACCTGACTGAGCCACCCAGGCACCCTGAATAATTATTCTTTAAATCTTACCCATTCTTTTATGTGTCTCTCTACACTTCAGTCTCTGGCTGAAGGTCATGGCATCTTGTTTTGCTGAGGAAATGGGGAGAGGCCACTAGTTTGTTTGAGGTCACACTCTTTCTGGTAGGATTGGGAGTCTTGAGACATCTTTTTAGGAGTCTTTCTGTAAGCCTCTGAAACAGACGATCGCGCCTACAGCTTTTCTTTTTGAACAATGTTCTTGCAGTTCTAAGTTATGTTTCACAAGCTTAGAGAATGGTACCATACTCTCACTTATATTCAGGCATAAGAATGTTAGATCTTTAAGGAAGTTTTCCGCCCCCTACCTTTATTTTTTTTCCCCAAGTGGTGAGTCATTGAATTCATGCCATATGCTTTATCTACTCCTTTCAAGAAGTCACAGATAACTAGTTAGAAAAATGTTTACAGTGTGAGTAAGAGTGCACTGGGGCAATATTGAAGAGAAAAGATTTTTTTTTTTCCCACATGTTTCTGTGCAAGTCTATAAGCTCTGTTTATTTTCAGTGGAGCAAATAGAAAAAAAATGAAACGATTAGACCACAGTTGGGTCAGTATAGTTGCCCATGCATATTTTCATTTAAAGCTATTGTAGATCTTTCTTCAATGCCATTTTATGAAAAATTGATTGGGGGGAGATTTTAATTATAATGATATTTGATTTTCTTCCCCACCCTTGGTATCCTTTTGCCGGCAAGTAGACTGAACGGGAAAAGAAAGCCTATCAGCCCACGAAGCAGCCGGACAGCTGCATTTGTCCCCATTGACTCAGTTCATTTTTTTTTCTTTTCCCATGGGTGTGCATTTTGTCAGTTTTTACTAATCTATTCTTGTTACAAAACAGTGTAGTGGAAGAACCTTCCCTTTAGTATTTGAATCATTTGAAATAACAGAAACAGAACTATGTATGCATTAAAAAAAAAACCCTTCATTTGGGTAACAACAACAAAAAGAGGTTAAACCACACACACACAAAATAAATAAATCTTTCCTTTCTCGTAGCCAGACAAGGAAATGGGCTTAATTTGATTTTCTTTTTTTCAAGCCTCCAGAGATAAAAGCAGCTTGAATACCTAGAAGTTTGCTGGCTAAATTCCTGGTCTCTGCACCATTTTGTGTTTTTGCTGTCGTTGTTTCCATGCCGATTCTCCTTTGTCTGCTCTTACTGGTCCAGCTGCATCCATTTGATCATGTTCCTCATCACCATCCATGTTCACTTTCTAGCCGTGAAACTGTACTTTTCCTGGACAGCTTTAATTCCTCTCCCCCTTCCTTTAAATCTGTGACCTTTTCAAGTTCATTTGTTTAGGGATTCTTGTTGATCCTCCATGATTTTTTTCAGTGCCGTTTTCCCCCCCCGCCTCTCCTAGTACCTCCCACCTCTCTTCTCTGTTCCTTAATTGTAAATTAAGGCTTCTTTGGCTTTATCTAGTGCTGCTTAGCCTTTTCTTTAAATAGCATTATGAAGTCTATCCATTTCATTTCCCCACGATTTGAGAAAAACAAGTGTGGATCTTTCCAACGGGTCTGATCATCTAAGTCATCCCAAAGTTTCAGCGTTCAGTTTTCCCAGAGGATTCATGTCAGCACCTGGAGCACTTCTGGTTTTCTTCTTGTTCTTGTTTGGTATCTGAATTTAGCTTATACCTCATTTTAATCTTTGTTTTTTTTCTTGTCTGGAAAATAATACTCCTTGAAAAGTATTAGAAGGTCTTTATGCTTTTAACCAGTGTCTCTATAAACTTGGGCAAATTTAATACAATCAGACCCTGCAAATATTGATCGTTTCATGCTTTGTGTAATGTTGTTTTCGTTTGAATATTTTGTGCTTGACCTTTATCTTCTAATCCTTTATGTCACTAAGGATTGCATCAGCTGGAAAGGCTTTCATATACATGGATCTGTTTTTACATCATTTTTAATACTCATTGGTCATTGGAGAGATGTTTTGTACTCATCAGAGAGAGGTTTGTGTGGGGAGCTTCTGATGTTAGCTTTATCTTTATTTCCTCAAGTTTTGTGTTGGGTTTGCTCAGTGCTTCCATTATATTAAAATCTGTTGTTAGGCGCTTCTACCTATTGGATTTTAGTATCTCCAGGGGAATCTGCCTTTCATCCAGTGTGATCTGTCCCCTTCAAAAACTTGTCTCATGGCAAATTAAAGTCACTACAATAGTACTTGATTTGATGACAGATTTTGGTCCCAGAGTAGCCATTTTGTCACAATCACCATTTTTGGCACTTGCAGCTGTCTTTCTGGTCCTTGTCCCACTAAGCTGGGCCATAGGATCACCAGCAGTGATGATAGGGTTTACTTATTATTGAGAGAGAGACACACAGAGCATGAGCAGGGAAGGGGCAGAGAGAGGGAGAGACACAGAATTTGAAGCAGGCTTCAGACTCCAAGCTGTCAGCATGGAGCCCGACGCAGGGCTTGAACTCACAAACTTTGAGATCATGACCTGAGCCGAAGTTGGTCACTCAACCAACTGAGCCACCCAGGCGCCCCTGGAAATGTCTTTTTTTTAAGTTTATTTTGAGAGAGATGGAGATAGCGCAAGTGGGGGAGGGGGATAGAGAGAGAGACAGAGAGACAGAGAGACAGAGAGAGAGAGAGAGAGAGAGAGAGAGTGTCCCAAGCAGGCCCTGTCCCATCAGCGCAGAGCCTGATGTGGGGCTCAAACCCATGAAGCCGTGAGATCATGACCTGAGCTGAAACCAAGAGTCCCACGCTTAACCGACTGAGCTGCCCAGGCACCCCCTTACTAGAAATATCTTAATGAAAGAATATTAGTGAATTTTTTTGAACTTGATTTGTATTCCAGATACAGTTCTTGTTGTTCATTGTCTAACTAGCTGCATCATCAAATTTGCATGCCACGTTCTGATAGCATCTACTATATTCCTCTCAACTGCTGCTGTCTCCTCTCTGTTTATTCTCATGGAGTCATACTTACTTTAAAAAGAGAAATATCATTTATTTTTATTTTTTCTTTTTCTTTTTTCTTTTAGAGAGCATGGAAGAGGGACAGTTTGGGGCGGGGGGAGAGAGAGAGAATATCTCAAGCAGGCTCCATGCTCAGCGTGGAACCTGATATAGGGCTTGATCCCATGACCCTGTGATCATGACCCAAGCTGAAATCAAGAGTCAGATGCTCCATTGACTGAGTCACCCTGGCGCCCCATGAAATATTATCATTGAATGCATTGCTATGCATTAATGCAGAGCAAATAAATGCTCATGATCAATGTCCTATTTAAGTGGAAATTGGTAAGTTCTATTTACTGGCTCTAGAGAGAATACCCTCCTGATTCTCCTAAATATAATTGATACTATAGTAATAATTAATATATTTATATTAATTAATGGTGAAATTTGACATAAAGCTAATATGTAAGGTTTTGTCATGTCAATAAGATTAAGCCTGATTATTAATGCAATTCTTTGTGTAAAGAATACTGAAAGGCAGAATGGGGAAAGTCCAAGCCTTATAATAAAGCCCCCTATAATACTAATAAAAAAAGAGAATAAAAGTTATTTTGGCAAAGCCTTGAATGAAGGTCCGTGGAGAACTCCTTGTAATCTAAAAAGCATGAAACACATGAATTCAGAGGCTATGAATTTAGAATTAAGATTAATAATCCTTAAGATTGTGATAGTAAAGTCATCTATTCCGGGAAGTGTAAGTGAAGTGTAGTGACTTTATTCAGGCAGTAGAGTGGAAACCACCCTTGACTGACGGATGTCAGCTGATCCCAGTCTTGGTTCTGGTTGTCATTACTAAGTAAGTGCTCTTGGAGGAGTGAAACTCCCGGAAGTTCTTTTATAAAGCTGTGAACTAGAAATAATACCTGCCTTGCTTTAGTACAGGGTGCTTGTGAGGATCATGGAGAATTATTGGAAAAATTAGAGTGCTACACAAAAGTCAATCATTATTGTATAGGCAAGGAAAGCAAACTGTTGGAGTAGAATATGCTAGGTAAGTGTGGTGGAGAGAGAATGTGAGAGGGGGAGGGGCAGAGAGAGAGAAAGAGAGAGAGCGGGAGAGAGAGAATCCCCAGCAGGCTGCACATTGTCAGTGCAGAGCCTGACATGGGGCTCAAACCCACAAACCATTAGATCATGACCAGAGCCAAAATCAAAAGTAGGACATTTAACTGACTGAGCCACCCAGGTGCCCCTGAAATCAGGCCTTTAACTGGGGCTGTCATTAAAATATCCAAACATCGTATTGATATATATAACTAGAATATAGCACACAATGATAATTAGCTCATTTTTTCTTAGTTTCTTTGTAATATGTGTTGACCTATTTCAGTCTCTGCAACTATAGAGGTGACACAGGGAAGTTGAAAGATGATTAAAAATGGGAAAAGCAGGATCTGTGATGAAAGGTTCATGATACTAAGGAAAAGAAGTCTGAGAAATGATTTAATAATCATGTCATATGTGTTCCAAACCCAAGACAATGGAAGAAAACAAATGTGCTTAACTAAAATGCAGAAGATTTAGATAAGATATTGCTGTGCATTTAGTACATGAGATGTTAACTGGGCATCTAAGGGAGAGTTGGGGATCATCTTGATTGGAAATCTTTCAAAATAGATTTGGTCTCCTTTAACGAGAATGAGTTCAACAATATTCCTTACTGCTGCATAGGGATGGGCAAGGTGAATTCTCAAGGCTTTTTCAACCCTATAATTCTGTTCTCTGGGCTTCTTGTAATTTCTCAGTAGTTCTATAGCATTTCACCCCAATGTGTTAAGTTAGCACATCTAGTGTTCTCAGAAGGGTTAGGCTTAAAATAAATGGGCAAGTGATGTGTGTGTGAATGGAGTCCTGTGGCCGTTAGTGACCCTGTGACAGCAGATGGGCCTGAAGCTGACAAGCTGACGGCAGTAAGAGCTACCACTGCCTGAATACCTACCATATGTAGGCTCTGTATAAGGTGTGTCACGTGTCCTTTTTTCTATGTCATTGACTTGTGACTGTAACCACAGGGTAGATTTCATTATCTTGATACATGTTGAAGCAAAGTCTTAACACCAACGGTAAATAATTTGTACAAAATTCACATATCTGCATATCTAATAAACAGAATAAGGAATCAATGTAAGTATACCTGGCTTCAAGTTGATATTGAAGTCCCACTTGATACTATCCATTAAAATCTACAAATATATTATCTAAGACATACTTTTCTTCTATATTTTTTTTTCTGCAAAAGGAAGCTTTATACGTGATCTGTAGCTTGGGAGAAAGTTTGCGGTTGGTTAAGAAACTGCCTTTGGGTTGGAAGCAGAGACCCAGGCAGAAGTCTGGAGGCTTGGGAGCTGCATCTGGGCCTTGAGGGTACTGCCCTTTGGGGTTCCTAGTCCTGTTGAAGGTAAGCCTTCCAATGAGGCCTCACCCAGCCCTGTTGGGACTGGGCTCAGGAGGTTGGTGATTTGTCATGCTGGATAAGTTTCCTCTTCCTCCGGAAAGTATCTGTCCAGGAAGTCACAGAGATGGGAATCTGTGAGGGCAGGAACTGGTTCAGGGTTTCCTCCAGGGCTGCTTCCTTGGCACCCAGGGTGTGACCCCACTCATCTTGTGTCAGCTTCTGCATGTCCTAGAAGAGGACTCAGCCGCAGTTCTGGTTTTGTGTAGTCTAGACATGGTTGGTGCCCTTGGATCTCCCTGCCAACTTGTGGAAGAAGTGGACCCTGCCTTCCCAGGCCACACTCTTGCAGTTGTGATAGAAGCCCAAAGAGAGAGAGGTATAGGAAACTCATAGGTGCTGGTAGACTGGGCAGGTAATGGCGGCCCTTACCTTGGTAGAATAATTTTGGTGACTCTTGGGGCTCATAGTTGATTGGAGACAAAGAGCTAACCACAAAAAGATGGTATTAACTGGTCTGAGAAGCAAGGGATAGGCCAAGAGATGGGTCCTGGAAGCTACAGCTAGAGAGGAAATTGGAGGGTGATCAGAGGCTGGAGTGGGGGAAATCCTCAGGTCTATTCACCCAACATTGCTGAAGCAAGAGAAAAGCCAATATGATAAACTAATTTGAGATATTTTAGATGGAAAAAAGCCTTTAAATGTACCTTTTCTAATGGAAATGTGGTATACTCAAAAGATTAATACGCCTGTAGGATCCTTCATCATGTATTTCTAGCATACTGTCATACCTGAAATGGAAAGGAAAGGATGCCTTCATATGATTTGTTATGAGAATACTATAGTAGTTTCAGCATTTTCAACTAGGAATGGAATGATGTTCATGAAATACCATTATGTACTACTAATTTAGTGACTGAATGTGGTATACATTTCCAAAAGAGTAGCTGATGATGTCAACATGTTGCTTTTTATAATTTGTGGTGAGCATTCTTCCCGGAAATTAAATCTGCCTCTTAAATGTGTACTTGGCACTTGCAAAAGGAACTTGATGGAGAGCCTCTCAGTCATTATTATCCCTTCAGTGTTGCATCCCTGTGTATTGTACACGAAGGGAAACATTCCATCTTTAATAATAATGCTGCTGGTCTTTTAAAATCATAAAGTTTTACATCTTTTCATGTGCCTGTTGGTCATCTGGATGTCTTCTTTAGAGAAGTGTCTATTCATGTTTTCTGCCCATTTCTTCACTGGGTTATTTGTTTTTCGGGTGTGGAGTTTGGTGAGCTCTTTATAGATTTTGGATACTAGCCCTTTGTCCGATATGTCATTTACAAATATCTTTTCCAATTCCATTGGTTGCCTTTTAGTTTTGTTGATTATTTCCTTTCCAGTGCAGAAGCTTTTTATCTTCATGAGGTCCCAATAGTTCATTTTTGCTTTTAATTCCCTTGCCTTTGGGGATGTGTCAAGTAAGAAATTGCTGCGGCTGAGGTCAGAGAGGTTTTTTTCCTGCTTTTTCCTCTAGGATTTTGATGGTTTCCTGTCTCATTCAGGTCCTTTATCCATTTTGAGTTTATTTTTGTGAATGGTGTCAGAAAGCGGTCTAGTTTGATCCTTCTGCATGTTGCTGTCCAGTTCTCCCACACCATTTGTTAAAGAGACGGTCTTTTTTTCCATTGGATATTATTTCCTGCTTTGTCAAAGATGAGTTGGCCATACTTTTGTGGGTCTAACTCTGGGGTTTCTATTCTATTCCATTGGTCTATGTGCACATGAAAAGATGCTCAATGTTGCTCCTCATCAGGGAAATACAAATCAAACCCACACTCAGATACCACCTCACGCCTGTCAGAGTGACTAAAATGAACAAATCAGGAGACTAGATGCTGGCGAGGATGTGGAGAAACGGGAACCCTCTTGCACTGTTGGTGGGAATGAAAACTGGTCAGCCACTCTGGAAAACAGTGTGGAGGTTCCTCAAAAAATTAAAAATAGATCTACCCTATTACCCAGCAATAGTACTGCTAGGAATTTACCCAAGGGATACAGGAATGCTGATACATAGGGGCACTTGTACCCTAATGTTTATAGCAGCACTTTCAACAACACCCAAATTATGGAAAGAGCCTAAATGTCCATCAACTGATGAATGCATAAAGAAACTGTGGTTTATATACACAATGGAGTACTACGTGGCAATGAGAAAGAATGAAATATGGCCTTCTGTAGCAACGTGGATGGAACTGGAGAGTGTTATGCTAAGTGAAATAAGCCATACAGAGAAAGACAGATACCATATGTTTTCACTCTTTTGTGTATCCTGAGAAACTTAACAGAAGACCATGGGGGAGGAGAAAAAAAGGTTAGAGAGGGAGGGACCCAAAACATAAGAGACTCTTAAAAACTGAGAACAAACTGAGGGTTGATGGGGGGGTGGGAAGGTGGGGAGGGTAGGTGATGGGTATTGAGGAGGGCACCTGTTGGAATGAGCACTGGGCATTGTATGGAAATCAATTTGACAATAAATTTCATATTTAAAAATCATAAAGTTTTAGAAAGTTTCATTGTTTTCTTCATCTCTTCATCTATGAGTTGCTAGCTAAGTAGACCATTTATGTGGTTTTTGAATTTACTTTTAGAGTTCTGTGGTGATAGTTTTCTGCCTTCTGTTTATAGAGTTTAATCTTTGTTTTAAACATTTTTTAAAGTTTGAATCAGAGATAGCAGAGTGTGAGAGGGGCAGAGAGAGAGAGGGAGAGAGAGAATCCCAAGCAGGCTCTGTGCTCTCAGCACAGAGCTGGACACAGGGCTCAAACCCATGAAACCGTGAGGTCATGACCTAAGCCAAAACCAAGAGTCAGATGCTTAACCGACTGAGCCACCTGGGTGCTCTGAGAGTTTAATCTTGATACAAATTTATAGTGAAATTTGAGGTGATCATGAATAACTTAAAAATGATTTTTTTAAAGTTTTATTTATTTTGAGAGAGAGCATGAGCAGGGGAGGGGCAGAGAGAGAGAGAGAGAGAGAGAGAGAGAGAGAGAATCCCAAGCAGGCTCCTCACGTTCAGTGCACAGCCACATGCAGGGCTTGAACTCATGAACGGTGATCAGGAGTTGGACACTTAACCAACTGAGCCACTCAGGCACCCCAGTCGTGAATAACTTTGAATAACCAAAATTAATAGAATTCTGAGTTTGTTATCATGAATTTCTACCTCCATGGAAGGAGTATTACACGAGTCCCATCTGTCAGAGACAATCATGCACCTGAGCTTTCTTGCTTTCTGCTCTTTAGAGAATTGTAGAAACTTTCAGTTTTAGAGATAGAATAATCCTAGGGGATAATTCATTCACCGAACATTTCTTGAGTTTCTAGTATTGTCCTAGAAGTTAAGAGAATGAAACTGAAAAGAGATGGTCTGTGTATATGGTCACAGTATGGTGCAGTTGTCTTTGGCTTCAAACTCAGCTTATTTTAGCAGGCTTGCATTTAGCAGACCCTCTGGTGTGTCGTATATCATGCCAGGTGCTCAGAGTACAGAAGTGCCTAAAACATACTCCCTGCCATTAAGAATATTATTGGAAGAGGCAACCTGTCACAGGTCCTGAGCATTCCTGCCTGATGGACGTGCCAGGAATGTAGGACCCTGATCACTGCCTACCTGGGGCAGGAAGCAGTCATGTGAGCTGGGATAATGTCCCTCCCGCCCCTGGCAAAGATCAGGCTCGCTCCCAGTTACTTTGAGAGCAGTGAATCTCCAAGCTTGGTGTTCCTTTCTTGTAACATAATCCATAGCATGTATTACAGTGCTTCCACGAGGGGCTTTTTGACATCATCCTCTGAGCTGGAGAGGGCAAGAGGAACCAGTGCAAACGAACGTGGGGCTTTGGCTACTGCTTTTGCCAAGAGTTATCAAGGCCTTGGTCTGTGATCCAGTAGTCTCCAGTCTTCTGCCAGCATCCATGCAACAGTAATAGGCTAACTTATCTTTCAGACAGGATAAAATCTCAGCTTCTGCATAGTTCTTGGCAAATACCACTTGTGAGGTGATATAGATGGAGAAATGAACAATTACAGTTCAACATAGGAGGCACAGAGTGCTGGAACAATCAAGGGAGAGCACCCAGTTCAGCTTGGAAAGGTCAGGGAGGCTTTTCTGAGCACCTTGCTCTTAAATCGATCGTACTTGATTGTATGTCTGTTGAAGGTAGATCTTTTTATCCTTAGAGGGTGGCACAGGGCATAGCATATGGTTCACAACTAATAAAGCTTGCAGAATGGATGGATAAGCTATTCTTTGTGGTTTTGGGGTGTGATGTAGTGCATCGGAGGTCCGTTTGTTTGCTATTAGAGTTGTCTCCTTTTTAAGACCTAAAGTCCTGGGAAGATAGTCCTCAATGAACAGCACCTCACTTTGTAGCCTGACATGAATCTATTTATTTATTTTTAATGTTTATTTTTAAGAGAGAGAGAGAGACCGCAGGGGAGGGTCAGACAGAGAGAGAGAGAGAGAGAGAGAGAGTGTGTGACAGGATCCAAAGCAGGTTCCACGCTGTCAGTGCAGAGCCCGATGTGGGGCTCGAACTCAGGAACCATGAGATCATGACCCAAGCTGAAGTCAGATGCTCAACTGACTTAGTCACCCAGGTGCCCCCCTGACATGAATCTATTTCAACAAATGAGGAAAGTGGTCAGTTACAGAATATCTTGCGTGTGGATTTATTTACTACTATGTGACCTTAAGGACCAATTATCTATTTTTTGAACTTTTTATTTTCTAAAACGTTTTAGGTTTTTCAGAAGGACAAAGATAGCACAGAGTTACCATATACCCTTCACCTAGCTTCCCTTAATGTTAACATCTTACCTAACCATGGTACATTTATCAAAAATAAGAAATTAACATTGTTATACTACAGACTTTATTTGACTTACCCCAGTTTTTTTTCCCTTCCTGGTGTTATTTTTCTGTTTCAACTTAGGATACCACACTGCATTTATTTACCTGCTTAGTTTCCACTAATTTGTAACAGTCTCTCAGTCTTTTCTGGACCTGATAATTTTAAGAATAGTGGTTAGGTATTTGGTAGAACATCCCTCAATTTGGGTTTTTCTGATGTTTTCTTATGGTTAGATGGAAGTTACAGATTTTGGGGATGATGTGCCTTTCTTGTTGGATCACATCAGAGGACACATGACATCGACATGACTTATTACTGACAATACTAAGTTTGATCACCTGATTAAGATGATACCCTCCAGGTTTCTCCCGTGTAAAGTTCCTTCCCATTGTCTTCACTAGAAGTGAGTGAGTAGGTCCTACTCATACTCAAGGGGGTAGGAATTAAGCTTCACCTACAAGAGGGAGGAGTATCAAGAGATTTTGGATGTAAAGTGAAAACAATGGCAGTAAATAATAAATACTTAGGGGAGATACTTTGGGGCTATGAAAATATCTTATTTTTACTTAAAGCTTCAGGGGAACCTGTTCTCTAAGAATGAGGCCAAGAATTGCGTGAGACAAGAGGTAAAGCTGTAATGACCAAATAGTTGACCCTTTTTATTTATGTATTATGGCAGAGCTATAAATGTATGTGCAAATGTATAAGTTTTGCTGTATCTGTGTCATTGACCCTTTTGTCCGTTTCTTTGAAGAGTAGATGCATTTATATTCAATAAGGTTAATGAAGGTAGTACATTTGTGAAACAAGGTAATTGACTTCAATTTCTGCCTCATAAATCGGTTACAAAATGCTTACTTTATCTCATAGCATTTGTTGGCTACCAAGTAAGAAGACGTGTGTGTGTGTGTGTGTGTGTGTGTGTGTGTGTGTGTGTGTGTGTGTATGCCTAGCTACATTCCAAGTGACTTCTATGCACATGTCTAAAATCCACTGATCAGAACAGCCTCATTTAAAGTTGCGTTTTTATGCAGTGTCACAGTGTCCCATGCAATCAGGTGTTGCAGCCATCCAAAAGGTACCCCCGTAGGGGTTGATAGAGGAGAAGGAGGTATGTTTTAGTGAGCCTGCATCCTTGGTACATAGCAACTATTTATTTTATCTCTCTTGGAAGTTGGGATAATTCTAGGGCAGCCATTAGGGCAGGAGTGTTGTCCAAACAGGTGCTGGTCCAGAGAGATGTGCTTTTATGATTCATAAGGGGAGAAGCATCATGAGATTTTGATGGGTGACGTAATCATTTATTTCTTACTGCTGATCTCAGCAGCTCTGTAATCTAAATGTATCTTTGTTTAGATATTTGAGTTTGGTAATACAAAGTCTAGAGTAGTAGTGCAGCGCTAGATATGGCTAAGGATATGTAGCGCTGGAAAAAATTTGTAAAATCTTAAAAAATATATATGATCAAGATTTGCTAGTGGTTTAGTAGTCAAATTGCATTGGACCATTGGGACTGAGATTTGGCTATTTATTTTAACTATGTCATTGCTTTGCTCCAGAACAGATTTTAGTAATGAGCTATTCTCAGAAATATTTTCATTGATTTCCTCCTTTGTTTTTGTTTTCTTTCTTTCTTTCTTTCTTTCTTTCTTTCTTTCTTTCTTTCTTTCTTTCTTTCTTTCTTTCTCTTTTTTTCCTTTTTTTTCTTTGTTGGTTTTTTTTTTTTTTGGTTTTGTTTTGTTTTGGTTTGGTTTTTTTTTTTTTTTTTTTTTTTTTGCAGAGCACAGCATTTCTAATTCTTGGGGTTATCAGAGTAAGGTTTGGGTGTGGAGGGGATGGGTTGAAGGGAGAGGGAGAGATCTTGCAGTGATTTGCAATGGAGAAGGCAACGTTGTTGTGAAATGTATTGGGGGCCAACTTTTGTATTAGGTTGAGCAACAGTCACTGTCTTAATTTGGGGCATAGGGTAGATGAGGTGTAGGCATAAACAAATGTGTTACAGTTGTTCTTATTTATACAGCCCCTGGCTGGGTATTTGGGACTTTATGTACAACATTTTAATTTCAAGGTAATCTTGCAAGGTTGGTATTAAACAATTTTGCAGATGAGGCAAATTATGTTCAAGGAGCTTAGATATCTTGCCTAATGCCACATAATTAGTATATGACAGAACTGTAATATGAATTTCTATCAGTCTGATCCCCAAACCCATTATTACTCTTTGTACTGAACTGTTGCTGTTCAGTCTGCTGTGTGCACACAGCTGGCTGTGCAGCAGCAGGCTCGATTGGTAGATTGTGTGGAAAATGAGTTGTTTCGTAGTTTGGGAATAGTTATTTCCCCCTGCCGCCACTTTGTAGTAAAACAAACAAATGAAGAGCCACACACACACAGATAGATACACACACACACACACACACCCTTTTGGCTACTTAAAAAAAAATTATCTTGGATAGTTTGGCACCCTTTGATCTGGTCATGACAGGGGGAACATTGCTGTTATTACTAGCTCCTTGTGTCATTTAACCTGAAAAATCTGGAAAACAAATATGGATTCATTTCACCTATCTGACATGTATTATGACAGAGGTACTCAGGAACTCTAATATGGAAATTAATTTTCCTTGACAGCTGGTAATTATTAGCTCAAGCAAAAAAGATAATTTGTGTTAAGCTGTATATGCTGTGTATGCGTAAATGAAATTCATCTGCTTTATATTAGGAAACGTGACAAGGCATCACTATCGTTAATATTTTTCATATTACCTGTTGGATTTCTTATTTAGATAGCTTCTCTCCATAATTCTGAGAGAAAACCATGAGGGATTGCTGCCAGGGCTTGGAGGAGCCCTGGAATAAGTTGTGATCATATGATCATCCATACACCCAGTTTAAGAACGCTTTTGAGCATTTTTGCAACTTGATGATTCTGATTTTAACATAGAGAGTACTTATTTGTAAAGTGTTTCTGAATCCCCGGTTGGTCTTTTTTGAGCTTTGATTAGAGGCTCTAGTGGTCATTTTTGGGGTTGACTAGATTTCTTTTCTTTTTTTTTTTTTTTAGAGAGAGAGGGTGCAAGTGAGTTAGGGACAGAGGAAGAGAGAGAGAGGGAAAGAGAGAGAGAGGGAAAGAGAGAGAGAGGGAAAGAGAGAGAGAGGGAAAGAGAGAGAGAGGGAAAGAGAGAGAGAGGGAAAGAGAGAGAGAGGGAAAGAGAGAGAGAGGGAAAGAGAGAGAGAGGGAAAGAGAGAGAGAGGGAAAGAGAGAGAGAGGGAAAGAGAGAGAGAGGGAAAGAAAGAATGAGAGAGAGAAGTAGGGCTCACCCAGGGCTCGTGTTTTTACCAGAAGTGGGGCTCGTGTTCACCTAAAGCAGGGCTTGAGCTCACTTGATGTGGGATTCGAACTCATGAACTGTGAAATCATGACCTGAGAAGAAGTCAGATGCTTAACAATCGATTCACCCAGGTGTCCAGGGTTGGGTAGATTTAACTATATGAGATGTATTGCAAGTTAGTAATTTTCATACTCTCCTTGCTGATTTCATTGGCATATGCTATAAGTGGGATTTGGGAACTAGCTGAGGAAATTGCCCATATCTTGACTGAGAGGAGGAAGTAGTTTTGGGCTCTCTCTGTGTACAGAGATAATGAGAAATGGGCCAGGTTGCGGAGCAAGTTTATCTTGAGACCTCTGCGTCTTTTTTGCCTTTTCTTTTCTTTTTTCCACTTAGGTACTTGACTATTACAACACCCAAGGCTTTTATGTACTCATTTATGCTTTGCCTGTTCTCCTGGTACAGCTCCCAGGAAACCCGTACATGCATATTTAGTGTTTGTACCTGGTAATCACGTTGTATATGGCCTTCAGGCCACAGCTGGAGAAATGGGAGGGAATGTTGCTTGGGAGGAGTCCATTAGAGTGTTCGTGCGTGGGACTGTACCAGGACACCTTTGTATATGTAAAGCAACAGGTAAAGTGAGATCATTTTAGAACGGGCTGCTTGGTAAGGTCTTGTCAAGCCACAGCATTCCCAGTGCACTGGTACTCGAAGGGTAGGTTGCTAACAAAAAGGTATTATTAAATCCCTTCTGTGTAGGAGTGTGCCTGTCTGTCAGCTATACAGTATCATTTCTAAATAAGAATGTGCTGCTCCTGATGGCACTTTAAATCACATATCTACATGTTTGATAAGCTTGCGCCTTCTCTCTACTGTGCCTGGTTGCTATGAGCCATCATAGTTTACTATGGTGTCAGGCAAGATTCCCTAGGGTGCCAAATTACTGTTAGTTGAGTGAAGTTGGTGTCTTTTCCCCTCATTCTTCAGAACACAGTGTATAATGCACACTGTGAAAACAATCTTACATAGTATTTGGTCCAAATCTTTCACTTTTCTGATGGGAAAGCTGAGGCTTGTATAGATTGGGTTTTAACCTAAGGCTGTAGGTACTTGGAGATGAATTGCTCAGATAAGTATCTTTTCCATATGTTCACAGATAGTGTAGTGCTTGGGTCATCCACTGAATTCAGTTTTTATTTCCGAAGGGGATTGAAGAGTTGATTCCTGCGGTGTTGTGTCCTTTGGGGCAAACTTTAATCAGAGTGGTATGTAGAGTGGAAGTAGAAGTGACTTTTTCAGAGTTTAAAATTGTGGATATTCTCGAGTATATAGACCTTCCTAAACAGGTTCATGTAGGATGAAAAACCTGGAGGGTTGTATAAGCCAAAAGTTCCCACCTATCATCTGCTTTTTGGCCCATCTTGTTCTGCTACCCTTTCTCCCTACTGTGGCCTGACATGGACATTTCTTTCTCCTCCTCCTCCTCCTTCTCTTTTCTTCCTCTTCTTTCTTCCTCTTCCTCCTCATTTGCTCTTGATAGAGTTGGGATTTGGGACTTCAGGGTAAAAGTGAATATTACTCCACTGGGTTTTCTGTTTGTGATTTAAATCCTTCTAATGTTTCTTGAGTGTAGGACCCATGGGAAAGGAAAAAAAAAAAACAGGCTGACTGCTGTTTTTCTCAGACACTGTAGGAACCAATCAGTATAATTTAATTTTCACTTCAGTATTTTTGTTTCCAATTTTAAAATAGATTTTTCTTTTAAAAGTTTTTTTAACATTTATTTTTGAGAGAGACAGAGCATGAATGGGGGACAAGCAGAGAGAGAGGGAGACGCAGAATCTGAAGCAGGCTCCCAGCTCTGAGCGGTCACCACAGAGCCTGACGGGGGGCTCCAACTCACGAACTGCTGATGATGACCTGAGCTGAAGTCGGACGCCCGCCCGACTGAGCCACCCAGGTGCCCCATGTTTTCCTTTTCTTTTAAATGCCTCTAGATACCTCCTCTGTCCACAAAGGATCTGCCGTGGTCTAGTACCACAACTTGTTCAGGGGGTGTTTAGGAAATACTATTAATACGTATACACCACTTTATTTGGCGTGGCCAGCCTGCATTGGGTCTCTGCCTCCAGAAAAATTTCCTTCTCTCATCATAACTCTGATCCCTAGGTTTTTCTGGATCAGTTCATTTATAGCCTTAAATAAGAGTGGTGACTTTTGAAATTATCTTTCTAATTTAAGCCTGGCTACTTTAACAGGGAGGACTAGGTTACCCCAAGATCGTATTATTGGAAACTTAGAGTATAATAGAGAACCTGTGATTCTCCATTTGTAGAAATAGTTGAAGAGTTTCAGTGATGAGAATTTCACAGACATAGATCTAGAGAGGTAACGAGAAGGAAAATATGCCTGGACCCTTGTTTCTCTCAAAGCATCCTTGAGGAGGGAGAGCACACGGGAATTGTGCTCCGCGAGGCCACTGGGTTGGGCTACAGCAGCCTGTCAGTCTTCAGTCACATCCTCCTGAATGAGAGAACGTGAAGTTGGAATTTATTGTGATACGCAGCGGTTTATTTGCTTATAAACAAAGATAAGGGGAGAGTAGGAAGAGGTGATGAGGAGGGGAGGGTTTATTGGAATCTGTTGTATCTTCAGCATTTGTTGAAATGTCACTCAGATCATCTTTCTGTGGTAGCAGTATGTGAGCAACAGTCTCTTTTAAAATGAGCCTGTTGGAGCTCGTTCTCAATGCTTATCCTGAAGGCACTGCTTCCCTGTCTTCACTGTAAGGAGTCCAGCCTCTGGGTTCCCTTTGTATGGAGTTATTATTGTGTTTTTTGTTGATTTTTGTTTCTAAAAAGGAGAGCGGGTGAATTTTTCTGGCTGTCCTTAGAGTGAGGAGATGCACATTTTCAACCTTCTTAGCTCTTTGGTACCAACTTGAGCCAAAAATACATTTTTATTTATTTATTTATTTACTTTTTACAAGATGTTAACCTCGCTATAAACAGTTTGTGTCTTTGTGAGTTTAGGTAGGTCTTTGCAACACAAGAAATCACTGGTGAGAACTGGTTTCCTTCTCAAGGAACCATGTAATATTGATAATTTTACTTCTATCCAGGATGTCACTACACCACAGGAACCTGGCACAGAGAGGGGTTGGGGAGGATATGGAAAAAGAAATCAGTCTATGGGTCTATCCTCTAGGACATTTGCTTCAAAAGTTTGGCTGGGTATCTGAGGTGGGAAGGGTACATATTTCAAAAAAATGTCTTTGTCTCTGTCTTGGTATTTACACTAACGTAAAATTTTTATCAGGAAGATGGTTGTATAATTATGGCTACAAAAGTCCCCTCTCTTGACTTAAAAATCTTAATAAAGATGTATAAATGATAACTGGCTCCTGACATAGTTATCTCAAAGCATAAAGTTGAAAGGTTGTATTTTCTACCGGAGCTTTTCTTTTTTTATAGAGGAACCATAAAAATAATCTGATGCAAAAATGGCAAAAACTGATACTTGTTAAAATTAGGTGGTAAGTACATGGTTATTGGTCAACTGTTTGAAATAATTCATAATGAAATATTTTAAAATAAATAGAATCTCAAGAATATATTTCAAAATATTTTAAAGCATTTTAGGGGGAAAAAGAGACATTGCTCACTTGGGAGATTGGCTTCAGAATAAGAATCATTTGAGATCTTGGAATAATAGTTATAGAATTCCTTAGTAAATAAGAAATAGTTTTGGAGATGATCAATGAATAGAAACCAATAACATAACCGGTGGGTCACCATAATTGCATGTTTTTTGGGGGATGGAAAATATTGCCTCTCGAAAAGGAAAGGTTGCTTTATCCAATATACCCTGTTAGACATAACATTTAGTTATACATGGTTTCTAGTTTAAATACTTGAGCTCTGTCTCACTCTCAAAGTTAAGTAAATTACAAGAGCCCACAAACCTGGAATTTAACTAAAGGAAACTAAGATGTTTAGCACAATGTTATAGGTGAAAGAATATTATGAATGGGGCCTCTTGGTATTTCCAACAATTAAAGTCTGTTGATTTCTCACACTGAATTGTGATTCCTATTATGACAAATTCTCATTGTTTCATTTCCATGCCTTACTTCTTGACTGCAAATGATATAATTTTCTGAGATTTTGTTAATTTTAGTTGTTTCTGGGATATCTTAACCCAAATTATAGATGTTTGTTTATTTTACAAAGAACGGGAGAATGCATTTTTTGTTTTTCATTTATTTAATTAATTTTTTAAATAAACTTTATGCCCATTTGTGGGAGTGGGGGTGAAACTTACCACCGTGAGATCAAGAGTCACATACTATGCCGGCTGAGCCAGCCAGGTGCCCCAAATTATAGATGATGTTTAATCCTTGTTTATCTACTTGTAATTTATTTGAATCCTAGGTCTTGGTTGCTTGATCATTGTTGAGACAACAGAATGATTGAGTAGCATTCTGCATGTCTAAGCAGCAGTGTTTTGCAACTTGTGCCCACTTGGGCTAGAAAAAGCTATTGCTTGGCATAACTCAAATGAGGAGTTTTAGAGTATTGGGCAATGTCTGTATGGAATCAAATACATGTGTTAAATTGGAGAATACCTTTGAAGATCCTCTAGATGGCAGAACAATTACAACAAATATACCTCAGGAGCTGCTCTAAGAAGTGTGGGGAGGGGAGAGTATAGGAGACATGGGATGAGAAGGGGTCTTTCAGCTAGCAGGGCTCTGTGCTTTCTATCTGGACCCGACGAGGTTTTTACATGCTCTAGGTCTTGCTTTTTATGTGCTTTATGTCTTGATGTTTTATCTAAGATCTTGTTTGAAACAATGTAACACTGCTAAAGAAAATGATGGGATGTCAAAGCTCAAAAATATCTTGAGTTGTGTACCCAACATCAAACTGGATGTAATAAAGGCGTTCGTCCACATGCCCTGAGCATTTCTAGAGACTGTAGCTGATTCCACCCCAACACGCATGGTGATGAATTCTAGAACAATGCTGGCCTACCTGAATACCTTCTTTCTTTGATTTCTGTCATAGAGGATGATGTGCAGCATGCTTTGGAAGAGATCACCATTGTTGACATAGATTTAACAGATCAATCATGATGATACCATGGCTGTCAAACTTGAAGGAAATTTGACTTAGATACTTGTATAGATTTATTTCTCATGCCCAGAGAACGCAAAATAGACGAAAGATATTTAAGTATGTCACTTCCTCCACTCTCATCTTTGAATGAATCAGAAAACTGACTGTATCTCTTCAATTTCTCTTGCAAAGTGCTTATCCAGATTGTTCTGTAATCACTTTTTGCTAGCAAGGCCAATTTAGATCCTTTTGAACAATTGATGAAGTTCTAGATCATAGCATGGTATGGCAAATTTAATTTCCCAGAAAAAGTATAGGGGATAAATTCACAATCCTGTATTTGTACACCTCATGGTCTTATGTAGTATACTTAACAGACCAGATCTGTGTGTAGCTATTATTTCAGAATCACTGCTCCAAAATGTTCCCAACATGGAGACTTTTCTGTATTTGTCCTATTTTCTCATTACCAGTGAAGCTGGGGTATATTTTAGAATCATCATTCATCCCCCTTTTTGATGAAATTATACTTGAGGATGTATTAAGGTACATTTTCACATTCATTTAACAAAGCTATTGAGTAACTAGTTCTGTGCTTTCCTTGGGAATAATGAAATGTATGAGATGTGGTCCTCATTCCTGAGGTCGTCACCCAGGAGGGTGCAGACTTAGCAGGCAAGATAAATATATACATAGATTTTAAAAAAATGTTTCTTTATTTTTGAGAGAGAGAGAGAGAGAGAGAGAGAGCACGCGCGCGAGCACGAGTGGGGGAGGGGCAGGGCGAGAGCGAGACACAGAATCTGAAGCAGGCTCCAGGCTCTGAGCTGTCAGCACAGAGCCTGACGCGGGGCTCGAACTCACACACTGTGAGATCATGACCTGAGCTGAAGTCAGACACTTAACCAACTGAGCCACCCACGTGCCCCTATATAGATTTTCAATGCAATGTAACAGGGTATTATAAAAGAGGTGTTACCGGAAGTGCTGTGGAAGTTCCTGGACAGCTCTTCTGTAGGTATTACCCCAGGTTACCCACAATTAGTGCATGCAGAGGACTGTGTCCTTATGGCACAGATGAAGGAAGACCTGTAGTGGATGAAGGCTTGGACTAGAACCATGTTATGTTCTAAGCCTGATAGATGGAGATTTTGCACCAACCAGCATATTTGGGCTGTTGCACCAAGAAGATTCTATAGACAGCTAAACGTCTTTATTGGAATAATTGAACTGGAAGCTGACTTTTACTACTCAAAGCACATTATTTAATGCAACCTGTATATAGTGATAAACAATAAACTGGAAGGCCTGGTGTATTCTGATGACAACAGTGTAACCTCAGACTATGAGGTTTATAAAAGTAATGTTTTCTGATTGATCTGGATTCTTGAGTTATTTTGCTAATGCCTCCAGTGCCATGTGAAACATGGAGGATGGCAGGATCGTCAAACAACTGTTGATAATAAACTGGTAGTAATTAGCCAGTATATAGGACTGGATAAATGCTTTAATAATTCTCAAATACACCATTGTTTCAAGCAAACTGTAACCGTAGGTAACAAATGTCAGTTTGGCTTGTAATTATTTATGGAGTTCTTATTATTTTTAACATAGAATCTTTATATAGGCTCTGAATCTAGGAGTCTAAGACACACGTGACTGATATTTTGCACCAGGGCTATTGCAACTCATCAAAGGATAAACTACATGTGTTCAGTGAGTTGTGCTTTGTCCTTGGCAGCTAGAGCTGCCTAAGAGATACAGGAGAGATGGTCTGTATTTGTGTGTGTGTTCGTAAGAGGAGCTCTCATGTTTCTTCTTTGTTGAACCCTAACTCCCAACTTATTTTTGCAAATTTTTGGTGACGACTTTGATAGAACACAGTCATTCTCCTTATTAAAGAGATATTCCTTTTATTTTATGAGTTAATATTTTCTTTAAAAAAATTTTTTTTAAATGTTTTTACTTATTTTTGAGACAGAGAGGAGAGCATGAGCAGGGGAGGGGCGGAGAGAGAGGGAGACACAGAATCCGAAGCGGGCTCCAGGCTCTGAGCTGTCAGCACAGAGCCCGACGTGGGGCTTGAACTCAGGGAGTGTGAGATCGTGACCTGAGCTGAAGTCGGATGCTCAACCGACTGAGCCACCCAGGCGCCCCGAGTTAATATTTTCTTAATGTTCTTAAGGAACCCCCATGTTATCATGTTAGTTCATATGCGATACACTCATTAATTTAAGTCATGGGATCACTGTATAATTTAGCAGTCCCTTTCTCATTTGGAGAAATTCATTCCTATTTTGGGAGTATTGATAATGTTCTCAATTTCCTGAGTAGTATCAGTATTTCTCTTGGGACCAGGGTGAAATTTTGCACCAATTCCTCTATGTTCTTTTTCCATTATTGTCTGACTATTGACTGGTACTTTCCTCCCTTCCGTTTTGTCATCTGTGAGTTTTATTAACACGGTGTTTACTCCCTCTTTTAAATTATTAATGAAGTAAACTGTGAAATGGCGCTTTTATCTTTAATAGTTGATGCTGTACAAGTGACAAATGCAACGAAAGCATCCTTCTCTCATTCAGTTCCTGTCGTGCGTCTCTTTAGTGTCTCTGTGACATGACTTGAAATGACACTGCTCGTGTCTCTTTTGCAGCTAGTTCACACTGAAAGGATATAATCTTCTGTTTGATATCACAGCCACTTCTCCAGCTACAGACTGTGATGTCACAAACCAAAGATTATTCTCTCTCAGCAGGAAGAAGCTGGAGAGGAGATGAATCTCCATGTTGAACCATCATCCTTATTCAGATTTGGTCATTTCATAAAATTAACCACAATGAGGAGCAAATATACTGGCTAGTTGAATTATCCTTTTGCCTTAAGCTTGAAAAACTTTACCATTATACTGGCATGAGAGAAATTCTTTGAAAAATTCTAAGTAAAAATTTGGGAGTTATAATAATGCAGGTATCTGTAAATACCTTTTTATGGAGTTTAAAAAATGTTATGTAGTGCCAGACCCTTTGAGTTAGATGTTGACATGTGAAAATGAATTTTAAGTATGTTTCTAATTTCAGATGCAAAAATATATTGCTTATTGTTTCAGGCAAAAATGACATACCAGTCTAAAAAAAGTCAACCAAGGCACTAAATGGATATACTTTATTTTGACATATGTGCCTACTTTTATTTTCTCATGATTTAAGCAAAAAGTTTATAACTTTTGGATGATTTGAAATGAGCAGAATCTATGGGTATAGCGGTAGATATCATTGTAAGGATATGGTAGCCAGAATATTTGCTTCATTTCTATGAAAGAATCCAATATTACATAATCATATTACTTTTATGATACTTTTATATAATACGTGGACATAAAATACATTCTGAATTACACAGACGCAAGTAGGCAACCACTGAATACTTCCCAAGAATGTTCCAAATCTCTTTAAGTCTTAAATGTATCAACACAAGGGAAAAACTCCCATAAATAAACCAAATCTTCAGGTACTAACATAAAATTCCTTGTCCATCTGTACTCAGGAGATACTGAAGTGGAAGCAATTTTCAGTGTTACAAATGATGTGTTAAAAGGTAGTTAATGTTTTTTATTCACTTTTTCACTAAAATGAAGAGGAAAATGTAGATTATCCCAAATTGCTGTAGATTTTTTTTTGAAAGCTGTTATTTAAACCTCAGTAATTATTATTCAGAATGAATCATTATGGAGAAAAAAGCCCCTTGATTTAGATGGGAAAGAAAATGAAGAGAAATTGGGACAGATGCTTACAAGGGCTACAGAGGACGAGGGTCATGTCTGTTCACCCATCACCATCATCAAAGTCATGGAAGCAAAAAGTCCCTGAACTGGTGTACATCAATAATGAGTAAATAAAATCTAGGAAACTTCACAAGAATAATTTTATGCCCCATTCAGTTCTGTTTATTGGAAGCAAATTGTTTGAGCATAATAGTGTTTATCTTATGTTTTGCCCAAGTTAATTAAAAAACCCCCAAAACCTTATTTATGACTTGAACTAATGATATTTTTCATTTACAAAAGGTAGGCATATTTTCAAAGCATGTCAGTTTGCAAAATAAGATATTATAATAAGGAGAAAAAAGATGCAAAGAATCCTTAAGGATTCAGGTAAGTCTGGATGTAGGTAAAAACCAATATTTTTAGTTAGGGCTGGTATACAAAGGAAGTCATTTGAAATTTCTAAAATAAAGATTTTTCTGTGAGATAAATTGGTGCATTATACCACGACTGCTTGTACATAAGTTCCTGCTTTCCTTTGGTACTAGAAAATGATAAGTAAATTTCTGTAATGACTTCAGATGCAAATGATGATACTTAAGGTTCTTTAAAGACTGTTTTGAAAAGAGTGAAAGTATCATGTAATTCACTCTACTAATTAAAGCTCTGAAAAAAGGAAAGAATTTATTGAAATGGAAGAGAAATTCAAATTTGACTTAAAAAAATTTTTTTTGGCAGGTACTGCATAATTACCTCTGATAACTTTCCTTGTATCATCAGATCATTTCTATTGTTAGGTGTGATTTGCTTTTATTGTTTCCCTTATCTCTTGTCTTCTAAGATAATAGAACTGTATTATTTATTTTAGGGTTTCTTTATGAAAAGATTAAGCTTTGAACTTTTCCTATTGAATTTATATGCAAACCAATATAGTTGAATTTTGCCTAAAAATCTATGTAGGGAATTAAAATTCTGACAGTCCTGTTTTGTGTGTGTGTGTGTGTGTGTGTGTGTGTGTGTGTGTGTCTTTAAAAAAAAATATATATATATAAGATAGTCTCTCTAGAAGTCTCATTATGGAGTGATTTCTAGGGAATTTCGAAAAGGCACTTGGACCTTTTAAAATTCTTTGGCTCCAATAGTTCTTTACATTTTGCTGTTTGGACCATTGATCTGAGGTAGAGCTTTTGTGGTACTAAGACACCAAACATCTTTTTGTTCTGTTGTTAAATCAGAAAAATGTCCTTATTTAGTCTGTTAACACAAATATGCCCAGTACTGTTACTGTTAGGGTGTGAATATCATTCTACTGTGGTGCTGCCTTTTAGTTTGCTAGAGATTGTTTTTCTTGAGTGTGAATGAGAGTGACATCACAGCTTTTTTTTTTTTGTAATGATAAAAATCAGTTCTTGAGCTTTCTTCTTTTGCATTAATAGAAATATTAAAAATGCGTTAATTTTTGTTTTACCAAGTGCCCTGGGAATCAAATTTCATTTGAATATGTTTGGTATATAGCATCTGTGAATGGCTCTCGTGCCCCATTCAGGGTTCTCTTCATGCATGTTTTTCAAGCTATTAAATAAAACAAAATTGGGATTTTAAAAATGAAGACAAAGATGGGACATGTCCAATGAAAAATGAATGAGATTTTGGGGATGTTTTTATCTAGTTACGAATGAGTAGTTTATGCAGCATAAGTAAAAGCAAGTGTTTACCTCACAAGGCTTAAATCTGCATAAAGCTTAAGGGAAGGTCGCATGAAATTCAAATCTAGTGGCTCGTGCACAGCATTCAGCAGGTTCAGTTTCAGTAGTCAGGATAGAAAGTAATGTTATAAAATTAGATCTTACCTGGCAGTGGTGTGTGTGAAGCCCAATAATCTAATTCTGGCTGGAAATAGTAAGCTTCGGTACCTGAAATGCCTTCTGTACTTGGCTTGCGTGTTTTCGTTCACCACTGTGTTTTATTTCATGCGGTGTCTGTCTGTCTGTATTCCTGGTAATCCTGTAGCATTAGGGCAGCACGCAATAGATGAAGATTCCACTTGAATAGGATTATAGAGAAAGGGGGTGAGTTTTGCCTTTCTTTATCCGGTAACAGCAGTTGATCTGACCACAGACAACTTGAGCGTTCAGAACTTATTAAAAATTCATTGAATGTTTCAGCAGTGAGAAATCCAGGTCCTTGTATAGATGTTTTTACCTTCTGGAAAAGTTCTGCTGTCCATATTTCAGCATTACACGTGCCCCCGGATCAAGTTGCTTTAAAAAAATCACTTGGACTGGATCTCTCTCGGATCTTCTCTTGCACTGTCTTGCTCTCCTTGTGTTCCCCTTTACCAACTTTTCAGTCCACTGGCTTCCTTTTTGTCGAGGATAAGGGGGTCTCTTCTGTCTTCCTTGTGCCTCTGCAACACATAGTTCTGGGACACTGTTTTGTGAATAGCGAGGGGAAAATCCAAAGAAGGTATGGCTTTATCATCCCTCCGGACAGTGAGCATACTTGGCGTGAATGAAGAGCTGATAGGAGCTATTCAAACCAGACAGCAAACTGATGGGATGACGCTTTCATACATAATAAACCCATTAATTACTTCTCCTGATGGACAGCAGTATGCCCTGAAAGGAAAAGAGGAAGGAGCCGATGATCATATTCAGTTTGATAGGTGCTCTCTGAGCAGCCTGTCATTGTGAAGAGAATCCAGGAAGAGCTGCAGCTCTGGAATGTGATCAGGTAGAATGGGCAAGAGTTGTTTTGACAGGCAGTTAAGTGACGAATTTGGGGAGGAAAAAAAGAGCTGAGCAAAGAGGGAGCTGGAATAAGGTTCCAAAATGCTGGTGAAAATGTTCATTGTTTTCCCCCTGTTCATCCTTTTGGCTGGAGGAAAGTGCTCTGTATTTTACCTTTGCATTATTTGCAGAAATCCGCTGAGCTGTTTTCTCATAATCTAGTTTTCTCTAAAGAAGGAACATAATTTTAAAAAATCCCATGGGATAGAAAAATATATTGTGAGTTTTAAAAATTTGTAGCAGGGAAAGGCTGCTTTTTTGTGAAAAGGCACACCTGTTTTTACATGTCTTTTGGGCACATGCATTTTGTTGCTTTGGAATAGAACATTATGAGTCATCACTTAGTATAAAATTTTAGCAGGGTGTTTATTTAAAAATATTATATGGAATTTTGAGGAGCTGTATAAAAGAATAGATCTAAAGAGTGTCCGTTTTATAATTTTTTTACTTCATTTTTTAAATAAAACAGGATTTTTTTCCTTTTCCTACCTTTTCATAGAGTCCTTTCAGGGGTGTTTCGGGACAATAAATGCTTTTTAAATGTTTTTTAAAATTATTAAAAACTTCACCTTACACAAAACTGTGAAAAAATAATGTATGAACTTCCATCAACCCATTACCTGGATTCAACATTTACCAAGTTCTTGCCATGTTAGCTTCATTTAACTTTTTGTTCTTAGTTGAAACATTTTAAAGCAAATCTCATTCCATCCTTACATACATTAGCATGTGTGGACACCTCACATAACCACTGTTCCGTTATCACACCTAATAGTAATTACAATGAACAGTAGTTAATAATGAGGTTAATTGTTAATAATTCTTTGGGGTCATATGATATCCGGCCTGTTTCAGATTTCTCCTGTCTCAGAGATGGTGTCTTGACCAGGTTTTTTTTTTTTTTTTTTTTTTTTTTTTTTTTTTTAATTAGAATCTAGGCAGGGTCCATATATTATATTTAGTTGTTAGGCATTAGAATTTTAAACACTAATTTAGATCACATGTAACGAAATAAAATTTAGTTTTATAGCAGTCTTCTATGCACATTTATAGTAGGAATATCTAGATAAGAGAACATATCTCCAGAATATTTTCTTGAACTCTTGCCCACTTAACATTATGCACGGTAATGATAGCTGAAAAGGAATGTAATTTTCTGTGGTTATGACTAGCTGTTGGTTAGGTTCATTACTCTGCAGGTTTTTCATGATTTGTTCTGGAGTATGAGGTCTAAAATTCTGCCCCAAGCTATTGAGTCTACCTTTTAGGCTGGGCAAATTCAATCAAATTCCAGGGTCAGTTCTACGTAATTGCTGAAAAAGACCATCTTGCTTATTTACCTTATCAAACACAGTAGAACATTGTTGTAATAAATACTCCCAAGTTTCAAACCATTGATTATTAAACCAAGTTTCAACATTTGAATGTGACTTAGAGTTCTGTGAAGATCTAAAAATAGAGAAGTAAAAATCAAATGGGCCATTGTGTTGATGAGAACCAGTGACTCTAATATTATATAGTTATACATAATTATATAAATTGTTTTATAATTTTTCTCATAATACCAGGTTTTTCCTTTAGTATGAATTTTTATTTTCCTGTAAGACTGGAACTCCCAGCTCCTTTTTGAAAACGCAGAGCATTTGGCGGTCTACTTGCGTTTTCCTGGAATGTAGTAACATAAGTTCCTGAAATAACTGTGTGGGGCACTGTACCCCACTGAAATTGGTTCTCATTCGGATTCTCTGTTTCTCTCTGAACCCACCCATTCTTCCTCTGTCTCCATCTTTTAAATTGGCTAGATGAATGAGAATGGGGAAGGTGAAATATGGGGAGCCATTGAATGGGCGTGGATGGAACTTCTACCTGGGCTCAAAGGCACTATCGAGGACCATGCTTCCCGTTCTGTGGAAGCCTATAGAATAATACTGCTCTCCAAAGGCTCTGTCTCCTGCTGCATATCCTGTTATGACATGATTGTTTGGTAGCTTTGTGTAACAGTTTCTTATATTCTCAAACAATCCCTTTGGAAGCCTTGTCCTTACTTAAATGTTGCTGAACAAGCAGTGTACGTGTTTTATTACCTACCTATGTGCTTTATTGAAAGTTTGTGAAAGAGTTACTATGACCATTATATACAAATAAACTAAAGGAAAAAGGCTTCTTTTTCCTAAGCCATTTCTGTAATTTTCCCCCTTGATCATTTATAATGCAATACTAATATTAGGTGGCATTTTGCAAATATGCAGTTTTTATTATAGAATGCTGTATAATGGGTGACAGAGTGGCTATAGAGGGAACTAGACTAATAGATTAGGAGTATATTTTGGGTATAAGTCCTCACTCTATTTCCAAACATTATTTCCCAGTGCACTAACTATAAACTGAATTAATAGGAAAACAGTGACTCAGGCAGTGACCCTGTAGAGTTCCGAACCAAAGAAATAGGTGCACCTCAGCCATTGTGTGAATCATTTTTTCCAAAAGCATGGAGTTGTTCCTGTGAATAGTATTATTCAGAGATCTAATTTGTCAAGTAGCTAGTTGGGCAGGTGGCTTGTCTCTCATTGTCCCCCACCCCCATATGAGGGGAAGGAGGGAAAGTCTCAGAAAAATGAACTTGACGTTCTTTCTGATGCATATAATAAAGCACAGGTTTTGTTGTTGTTGTTTAGATGTCTCAATTCCCATCTCCCATTTTTGCAACTGCCTTATTCTCATATTTGATCTAAACTCCCATTTCTGTTATAAAGTTGACCAGACAACTTAGAAGTTTCATAGGCTTTATAGATTTTTAAAACACTTTATGTATAATAAGATTAATAATTATTTTCCTCCTCAAAATTCTTCCTCACATGAACATTTGGTCCACACCTAGAAGTGTGGTCATAGGTGATCTTGAGCCTTCGCAAAACTATAACAGCTTTTATAAGGAAAAAGAAAAAACAGTCCCCTCTTTATGTTCTCCAGTTCTTAAGTGAGTGGGATTTGTGGTTAAAGATTTCTTCTGTAGCAACTACCTATTTTTAGGGCAGTTTAAATATTCATAATCTCAACTGAGTGTGATTATTTTTCAGTTAATAAACCAAGAAAAAAAGTTGCGCTTTAAGGGAGTATTGTAGAATCATGCAAGCTCTTTCTAGAATACATATATTTTCTTGTTGCTTTAGTGAAAGACATCAAGTCTTTGTTGGCTTACCTGGGTCATTCTAGATCATTCTAGCCTGTAAAAACTAACAACGACTTCCTAGTTCGTTACTGGATACATGACAGTGCTCTAGGTCCTTAGAATGTTCAGTGCACCTACTTTCACAGCTTTGATGCAGACTGTTGTTTGTTTTATAAAGGAGGAAACTGAGACGTGGAGAGCTTAAGTAACTTAAGTTGACTTAGCTAGTAAGATGTTGAACTGTGATATGAATCCAGGCAAGGTGGTTCCAGAGCCCAGAGTCCAGAGAGATTCCAAACTGAGAAAAAAAGATGATGGAGCTCTTCCCTTCGAGTGTGAGACTCCTAGCAGAATTTTGAAAGAGTGGTGGCTCTGGCATCACCAACCTTCTACCACAATGAGATCTGCAGATTCAGGGGTACCTGATGACTGGCAGATGATCCTACAAATTGACTATCTTTGAGAAAAAGATACTGAGTTTAATATAGAATGAATGTTTCCTTCTTGTCTTCCATGCTAAGAGTTTATAAAGGGGTGGTTTTTTCTTTCATTCTGTTCTTTCATAGTCTCTCAAGTAGATATGCTTTAGAATACTAGTCATTTAAGTTTAAATTAAAAAAAAAATGTTAAGTACATGTGATGTTAGGAGAGGATGTGAACCAGACTTGTTGGTACTCTACTATAAAATTATTAGGAAACCATTGCTTTCTTCAGATGTATCTCATCCAGATAAATGGATTCCATTTTTATCTTCTTTTATTTTATTTAAAAAAAATGTTTATTTACCTTTGAGAAAAGGAGGGACAAAGAGAGAGGGGGGACAGAGGATCCGAAGCAGGCTGCACGCTGACAACAGTACGAAGCGGAGCTCGAACTCAGGAACTGAGAGATCATGACTTGAGCTGAAGTCGGATGCTTAACCAACTGAGCCACCCAGGCGCCCCTCCATTTTTATCTTCTTATTTGGACTTTAAAAAATGTCTCCTTTTTACACTTCTTTAGTTCATTGCTTTACCAGAGCATTCCCCTGTTTCACTCAGCTAAGGCCTTCACCTGTGTCCTAGTTTGGCCCTTTCCAGTCTGCCCTTCAGATTTTGACTTCTCCTAATGAACTGTAGACCACCACTAGAGGTCTCCAGACCTCACTTTAGAAAGCTCTGATTTTGTAAATTAAACAATAAATAAATTAAAATGTTTCAAAAATAAATAAAAATAAAAAACCTCCCCAAAAGTAAAAAAAAAAAAAAAAAAAAGAAAAAAAAAAGAAAGAAACCTCTGATTTTATAGGCACAACCCAGTAAGTGGAATAAATATGTTCCCTGGGAGATTAGTTACTGGTGTTTCCCCTTAAATACTAATTAAGTGCTTCTATGTTCTAGGTTCTAGATTATGCTATGTTCTGAGGGTAGATTAAGAAAATGGTAAGGTCTCCCCCTGGAGAACCCTGCAGTCTACTGGAGACACTGAAGTGTGAGCGTAACGGCCACAAAACTGTGTGTTAGGCATGGCCACATCGCATACTTTTAGCTCCCTATTACCAGAATCCTTCAGATTTCTAGGTTTATCAAAGTGCCACTAATGCTCTTGAACTTTCTTGTAGCTCTTCATCTATACTGAGATCACTTCTGCTTTCTTGATCAAGCCCGCTGATGTGTCTTCATCAATATGGCAGGGAGCTATTCTCTGGGACAGCAGGATTATTTGGGTAGGCTCTGGTTTTTGTTTTCCGATGCCCTTCTCAGCAGCTCTATGCATCTGATCTTTAGGGAACAATTTCATACAAGAGTCCACTTCTCCCAATCCCAGGGAACAAAGCGAGCCCCATAACTTAGAGCCTTCTGTATCCATTTTCCTTTACTAGAGAAATTTTTTAGAAAGGGTCTGTGTCCCATTTTCATCCCTGGTATGTTAGGGATATTTAAATAGAGAAGTGTCTCATAGTAACATGCTTACTAGTAATATGCTTATAGGCATACTGTGAATGATCCATGAAAAACTCCTAGCAAAGTGCCTGGGACATCGCTGGCAAGTGTTAAATAAATGTTGGCAGTTGTCGTTATTATTATTATGGAACTTAATTTAATTTTAGTGCTGGAGGGGACTTCGAAGATAATGTAGTCCAACCACCCATTTTACACAGTAAGTTTTAGTGCTATTTTCTTTTTCATACAAAACAGTGGAGCTGTTTGGAGTGGTTTTCTCTTACGTAGTGCTATCTGTTTTATATTAGGAAGACCCAAATTTTGGTTCAGTTGTTATCAGCTTAATGGCTATACTAGTTCATAATGATTTTTATGTGGGTATTTTGAACTAAATAGCAATTGTGAATTTTAAAAGAAGTTAAGGGTGAAATTGGAGAAGCATTAAGCAAAATAAACTCCTGGCAATTTGTTAGCCTTTCTTCTGTAACAATGTTCCAGAGGGAGTTGTGAACATTATAGATTAGTGACCTTCTGGATGGCAGATCTATTTTTTTTAAAGTGTAGAATACTTGAATACTTAGGTGAACAATTATAGAAGAGAAGGTAGCTTGATTTTAGACATAAATAACTATATGGATGACTCGAAACAAGTGGGTTATATTTTATTAGATTTAAAAATATATTTGGACAGGGGCGCCTGGGTGGCGCAGTCGGTTAAGCGTCCAACTTCAGCCAGGTCACGATCTCGTGGTCCGTGAGTTCGAGCCCTGCGTCAGGCTCTGGGCTGATGGCTCGGAGCCTGGAGCCTGTTTCCGATTCTGTGTCTCCCTCTCTCTCTGCCCCTCCCCCGTTCATGCTCTGTCTCTCTCTGTCCCAAAAATAAATAAAAACGCTGAAAAAAATTAAAAAAAAATATTTGGACAAAGTTTACACCTTAAATTCTATTTTAAAAACCTGAATAAACACTAACTATATAAGTAATCTTGGGGAGCTTTATGTGAATAGGTCATTTGTCTGAGCCAGTAACAAAACTATAGGAATAGATATCATTTCTTGGAATGGAGGAACTTTGGGCATTCTCTACAAATTGAGACCATTTTCATGCAATGTTTGTTTGTTTGTTTGTTTTTAATTATTTGAAAGACAGAGGTAAAAGATGGGTCCCAGGATTGGGTAATAATATATAAAACTGCCTGGGATAAATTCTAGTTTAGAGCTCTATGAGTTAGAAGTGGTAGATGCATTTTAATGTAGGCATGAATAAGTGAAAATAATCTCGATCATGACTATGTGATGTTATGCAGAAAGATAAGGGGGAAATTAAAGGTGTTAAGCAAGGGCATACCATGATTTGCTATGTTTAAAATTTTTTTATATGTTTATTTATTTTTGAGAGAGACAGAGACAGAGAGAGAGAGAGAGAGAGAGAGAGAATGAGCAGGGGAGGGGCAGAGAGAGAGAGGAAGACACGGAATTGAAGCAGGCTCCAGGCTCTGAACTGTTAGCACAGAGCTGGATGCAGGGCTTGAACTCAAACTGCAAGATCATGACCTGAGCTGAAGGTGAATGCTTAACCAACTGAGCCACCCAAGTGCCCCTGATTTGCTATGTTTTTAAAAGATCTCTCTTGAGTCCTGTGTGCCATGGTAAGAAATTAAGAAATTGGTAGAGTAGTAAGGAGATTATTGTAATGGTCTGGGCAAAATATGATGGTTCCTATCTTAGCTTGGGCTGCTATACCAAAATACCATAAACTGATGGTTTAATCAACAGACATTTGTTAATCATAGTCCTAGAGGCTGGGAAGTCCAAGATCAGGGTGCCGGCATGGTCAGGTTCTGGTGAAGACTCTCTTCCTGGCTTGCCAATGTCTGCCTTCTTGCTATGTCCTCACATAGCAGAGAGAAGGATGTTCAGGTTTCTTCTGGGGTCTCCAGTGTCATGACCTACCCCTTCCCCAGGCTCTACCTCCTACGCTTACCACACTGTGGGGTTAGGGACTCAACATAAGAATTTTGGTGGTGCACAAACAGTCTGTGACCTAGACTAGGGTAGTAACAATGGAAAAGTAACAGAGTGGACAGAATAGAGGAAAATTTTGGAGGTGTAAAAGGTAGAACTTGCTGATGAATTCGGTGTCTGGGTTTGGTGGAGAATGAAGGGTTGAGAATGACTCTCAAAAGTCTGCTTCAGTAAGAGGATGAAGTAAGTGGGTGGAGATGCCATTTGCTGAAATGGAGGAAGCCATATGAGGAGCAGCTTTGGGAAAGGGAAGATTGAGAGAGAGAATATTGAATAGGATGAGCTGTGGATCTGATAATTTTTTTTTCTTTTAAAATTTTTATTTAAATTCTAGTTAGTTAACATACAGTGCATTACTAGTTTCAGGAGTAGAATTCAGTGATTCATCACTTCCATATAACACCCACTGCTCATCATTAATACCCATCACCCATCTAGCCCATCCCTCACGTCCCTCCATCAACCCTTAAGAGTCTGTTATGGTTTGTTTCCCTCTCTGTCTCCCCCCCCCCCCATATGTTTGTTTATTTATTATTGTTTTGTTTCTTAAATTCTACATATGAGTGAAATCATGGTATTTGTCTTTCTCTGACTTATTTCACTTAGCATAATACACTCTAGCTCCATCCACATTGTTGAAAATGGCAAGATTTTATTCTTTTTGATGGCTGAGTGATTTTCTGTTGTTTATATATACCACATCTTCCTTATCCATTATTCATCAATTGATGGACATTTGGGCTCTCTCCATAGTTGGGTTATTGTTGATAATGCTGCTATAAACATTAGGGTGCATGTACCTTTCTTAATCTGTATTTTTGTACCCTTTGGATAAATACCTAGTAGTGCAATTGCTGGGTCATAGGGTAGTTCTATTTTTAACTTTTTGAGAGACCTCCACACTGTTTTCCAGAGTGGCTTCTCCAGTTTGCATTCCTCCTGCAGTTTTCTTGTCTTGTCTTTTTTCTTTTCTTTTCCTTTTCTTTTCTTCCCCTTCCATTTCCCCTTCCCCTTCCCCTTCCCCTTCCCCTTTCCTTTCCTCTTCTCTTGCTTTTTAAATAGGCTACACGCTCAGCATGAACCCCAGTGTAAGGCTTGAACTCATTACTCTGAGATCCTGAGCTGACATCGAGTTGGATGCTTAACCCACTGAGTGACCCAGACACCTTACACCTGTTGTTTCTTGTGTTATTAATTTTAGCAATTCTGACAGGTATAAGGTGGTATCTCATCATGGCTTTGATTTGTATTTCCCTGATAATAAGTGATGTTGGGAATCTTTTTATGTGTCTGTTAGCCACCTGGATGTCTTTGGGAAAAGTGTCTATTCATGTCTTTTGCCCATTTCTTCACTGAATTGTTTGTTTTTTGGGTGTTGAGTTTGATCAATTCTTTATTGATTTTTGGATACTATCCCTTTATAAGATAGGTCATTTGCAAATATCTTCCCCCATTCTGTAGGCTGCCTTTTAGATTTGTTGATTGTTTCTTTCACTGTGCCAAAGCCTTTTATGGTGATGAAGTCCCAGTAGTTCATTTTGGCTTTTGTTTCCTTTGCCTCTGGCAACGTGTCTAGTAAGAAGTTGGTCTGGCTGAGGTCAAAGAGGTTGCTGCTTATGTTCTCCTCTAGGATTCTGATGGTTTCCTGTCTCACATTTAGGTCTTTATGGATCTGATAATTCTTATCTTCTCAAAAACTTGAGGCACGTGAAAGAATACAATCTTTATATATGAGCATCAATATACTCTTAAGTGTTACTTTTGTGAAGAGATCTTTTTCTGTTTCACATAATGGTTTTTAACCTCGCCTTTTTTTTTTTTTGTCTCCACTATTTACATGTAACACATACTCATCATAACTGCTCTCCCTGCAGGTATTTCAGGGAGGTAGGAAAAGAACTGATAAATCAGTTTCCCTGCATGTGGTGTGATTGGAAAAAGCACTGTAGGAATGAGTATCATGTACTCTTCCACCTCTTCCTCAAACCTGCTTGAGAATCATTTCCTTAAAATCTTCTGTGAATGGCTTTTGACATGTTCACATTTCTTTAAATGCTTTAAAAAAATGTATTGGTCACACTGGTTCATAGGTAGGAGGGGCTCTCAGATGGTCTGGGCACCTCCATTTTCTAGGTGAGAATACTAAGCATCTGAGAGGTTGGCATTTACTTAAGAATGCAGATCTTGTGGCTGGTTAACAGGAGGTATGTTGAATAGTAGAACTCCAGGAATCAGAATCCCAGCCTATAATTCTTTCCATGACACATGCTCTTGAATTCTCAATTTCTCTCATAGGAGAAATTCTTGTGAATAATACAAAAAATGAAGTATGTTTTATAAGAAATACATTTGGTAAGGTGAAAAATTATATTGTCCCTGTAGAGAGATTTTACGTTTACAATTTGATATGGGGTTGATTCTTGAGTCCTTAGTCGAGCACTTTAACACCTAAAAGTATCTGCATTGTTCTAGGCACTGGATGTATAAAGGTAACTAAGAAGAAACTGTTCCCAAGCAGCTGATGGAGTGAGAGAGACAAACATACAAATGAAAAACATTGCCCTTAGTGTGATAGTTATTAGAGCATTTATAAAATAAGAGGGAACATGGGGCTTCCACACAGTGGGGAAATAGCTAATTTCACTGGGAGAGATCAGGGTGGCTTCCTTGGAGGAGTTGTGTTAAGCTGAGTTGGGGGTAGACATTGGCTATGTACTCTTTGAACTACCCTGACCCCCCTGCCCCGGGAGCTAATTTTATTTTTCTTGTTGATCCCAAAACATTAACAAGAGCCTTGTTGTATGCTAAGTGAAGAATATAAGTTTGGGATTATTATCTGTAAAGCATTAAAAATATTTCTAATGGAAGTGGCAAGAAAATTGGCCACACACACACCGACTCTCTCTTCCTCTCTTTAACCCAGGTATTCTAGTTGCCATAACAACCTGATTGTGTAGTGCATTTGCTACTGTGGTGGACATTGTGTCAGCAGGTTCCATTGTAAACTGCAGCTTTCAGGATTTGAAAATTCACCATCCTATTCCCTGACATGACATATAAAATTCCATCTGCTGATTGGCTTTGTTTACCCTTATAATTGAATATCAAAAGTCATTCTCCTCTCTGGTCATGTCGAAAAAGTCCATTTGTTTGTTCAGTGTCTAGGATTCTGCTTTTGGTTGTGAATATTTTATTGCTAAAGGAAACCTCCGTATCTGATCAAGTTATCTTAGTTTGTAATTTGGAAATTGAGGCTCTGAAGGGTTAAATGACTTCCCTATGGGAACACAATTCACCAGGAATTTAGTAGTTGATCCACTACAGTTCTGATGGTATTGGAGTTCAGCAGCATCTTGTTCTTAGTGAGCTCTCTGAGCTTTGGTTAAATCTCACAACTCATGTAAATATGTGTCTCTGTGTATTTGATGTGTGTCCTGTCTTGTCTAGTAACATCCTTTTGTGTTACACACTGAGGCGTGTAAACTTGTTTGTATGTCTGTCCAATGTCCACCAAGCTGAGCTTCTCAGGGTCGGATGCTGCATTGTACTTACCATGATTTCTCCAGAATTTGCTGGGAAGGATCAGCTCCTCCTCTTCTTCTTTCTTGCTCTGACTCCAGTTCACCTGGCTTCTGATCTTTGTTGTCTGTTCCTACTCCTTTGACCTAATGACCTGTTACTGGCTGTTGTAGTCTGACTCTAGGACTCAGGTCCACAGGGGAGCACAGAAGATGAGGACAGAGGACGTAGTGAGGGGGACGGAGGGGGGGTGTTCTAGGTGGAGGGAGAAGCACATGGAAACATCTGGAAACACCAGAGAGCTTGGTGCTTGGAGGGCTGTGGGCTTTGAATAAAGTACAGGGAGAGGTGGGAGAGACGTTAGAGCTGTCCAGGCTACTAAAGGTAGGCTTGGACTGGACTTCCTACTAAGGAATTTGAACTTCATCTGGTAGGTAATAGGGACCTATTAAAAGGTCTTAAGTAAGGGATTGATATGAAGAGATTACCTAAAAATGAAGAGTCTTGGAGACTGAACTAGGCATGGAAAAAAAGAGAGGCACAGGTAGATATACATTCTCTGAAGTAGGAAAATGTAAGCACAGAGGAGAGAGCAATTATTGCTGGCTGGGGTGTGATGACAGGGAACTTGTACAAAAGAGGTGATATTGCAGCTGGATTTTAGTGGGTAGCCAGGATTACACCAGGCGGGGACGTGGGGGAGATGGCATTTGAGAGATGAGAAGCAGCCTTTGTTCAAACAAAGGATTGGAGGCAAGAACACGCTTGGTATGTTAGCAATACCCTGACTGTGCCGATGTTGGTGCAGTGTGAGCTCCAAAGGGGCCCATGGCTTGAGATCAGATTGGATGTGTTGGGCTGAGACCAGATTGCCAGAAGTTTTGATGCCCTGCTAAGGACTAGAGACTTTATGCTCCACATAGATAGAAGGGAGCCATGTTTGTTTTTGTTTTTGTTTTTGTTTTTTTAAAGCAGCAAGAAGACATTGAACTGACGCAGAGAAATAGCTCTGGCAGTGTAGAGACTGAGTCGGACAAGGTGGGAATTGCCAGCATGGAGCAAAGGCAGGGAGGGAGTGGAAAGGGAGCTTTCCCATTCAACCTCCTGGGTGGATTATTTTGCCATTTATCAAGGTTAGGAAAATAGGAAGAGGAGACCCATTTGGGTTAAAGATGATATTTATTATTTTATTACTTATTTTTTGGGGGGGGTTAAAGATAGTATTTAAAGAATTGTATCTGAATTAACAAAATGATGTGTAATTTACTTATAAAATGCTCAGATCCTAAGCCAACGTTTTGACAAGCGTTGACAATTGTATACACCTGTGTAGTCACTGCCACAAACAAATAGAATAGTGGTGCTTGACCTTGAGTATGCGTCACATACAGGAGGGTGGCTTGTCAGGCACAGGTTGCTGTGTCCCTCCCTGCCACTCCCCCCCTCCCCCCCCCCCCCCCCCCGAGTTTCAGATTCAGTAGGTCTGGGGCAGGAACTTAAGAATTTACATTTCTAACAATTTCCAGATGCTGCTACTTCAGGGACAGGCGCCTTGAAAATAGCTGCTATGAAACATTACCATCATCACGCCAGAAGGCCTTTTCTCCCCCCCCCCCCCCCCACTGCCCCACCTGCCCTCCACTCCCGGTCGCCCTCCACTCCCGGTCGCCCTCCACTCCCTGTCGCCCTCCACTCCCTGTCGCCCTCCACTCCCTGTCGCCCTCCACTCCCCAGGGAACCTGGCTTGCTTTCTGTCACCATGATTAGTTTCACTGGTCTTTAAAGGCAAGCAAATAGGATTAGGCAGTATGTATTCTTTTATGTCTGATTTTTTCCACACAATGTAGTGGTTTTGAGATTCACTCATATTGTTGCATGTAGTTTATTCCTTTTTATTGCAGACTAGTTTTGATCATATGAATATAGCACAATTTGTTCATCAGTTCTCCTGTCCACAGATATTTCCCTAGTTCCAATTTTGGGCTATTATGAAGACAACTTCTATGAACACTATGTACATGTCTTTTGGTGGCTGTATGCTTTCATTTCTTTAGGAGTGGACATGCTGGGTCATAGGGTAGATTTCTGTTGAGTTTTCTAAGAAAATGCCAAATAATTTTCCATACTGGTTGTGATGTAGCTAGTTGAGTTGTGATTAAATGTTCATTGACTCTTGTGAGGTTGCTAGATAATGACTAGACTGAACGCTTAGAAAAGGCTATGGGGCGCCTGGGTGGCTCAGTCAGTTGGGCATCCGACTTCAGTTCAGGTCATGATATCATGGTCTGTGGGTTTGAGCCCCGTGTCAGGCTCTGTGCTGACAGCTCAGGGCCTGGAGCCTGCTTTGGATTCTGTGTCTCCCTCTCTCCCTGCCCCTCCCCTGCTTGTGGTCTGTCTCTGTCTCTGTCTCTCTCTCTCAAAAACAAATAAACATTTAAAAAATTTTTTAAACAAGAAGAAAGGGCTAGGTTGGACAGGGAAGTTTGACAGACTTAACCTTTGGGGCGTACACATAGTTAATCAACAGTGATGCAACTCTTCTCTCAAACCCGAACACAACTTAAATCTGTGGTTGGTCTTAAAAAATGTGGATTAGTATTCATTCAAAGAACATTTATTAAGCGTTTATTGTTTGCTAGTCACATAAGGGTACTTGGGTCCCCAATACCTGCCCCAAAGAGCTCACAGATAGAGGAAATTTCTGTCCTTTCAGAAGGTGTAGGGCAATGCCTTAGCTCTCAACTGCTCTTAATTCTAGTTTATCTCAATACCATTACACCAGAAATCCTAAGCACCAGGGGATCATGACATAAGCAAAAAACTCCAAAACATTTCAAATCATTGGGAAAAAGATGGATTTGTTAATCAGTGATGTTAGCACAGGTGGAGTCACCAACTGGAAAAAGAGTGGGATTCAAAACTCATACCATGTCACAGGATCGAGTCCACGAGGGTCAAAATTTTAGTGTAAAATAAAAAAGCCATAAAAGTCTTAGAACGAATCACTGCCAAATTGTTTTGTAATGTCAGAATGGGGAGAGTCTTTGTGAATATTTCACAAAACCCAGAAACCATAAAAGAAAAGACCATTAAATTTGATTACATAAAAATTAAGAATTTTTGCCTGGCAAAGCCATGCTGAAAGACAAATGACTATGTACATGGGGTGGGGGTTGGAGAGAGGATTGTAGCTCCTGTGATAGAGAACCAATTGCCAATGCATGTATAATGAGTTTTAACAACCTTGTTGAACATGGGCCAAGGCTATGAGCAGACTGTTCACAGCACATGAAATTCAAATGGCTCTTAAACATGTGAGAAGATGCTCAACCCACTCATGATAAGAAATGCAAATTACGTTAAACCAGAAGACATATTTTCAGCTCTCAGACTGACAGATCAGAAAGTTTGGTGAGCTACCGCGTTGGCAAAGGTGAGGATGTGTGGTGTTGGAGACACGTGTTCGGGTCGAAGGAGTAACAGGAGCAGGAGGTGGGGGCTCAAAAGTAGGGGCTGCAGGTTCAAAGAGGGCATGGAACGTAGAGGCAAGCCTGTTGCCAGTAGCATGGAGCGACAGCAGGAAACCGACGTCAGGGGAGAAGACAAGGAAACCAGACACGTCCAGGCGAGAACTGGAAGTGCTCATCTGTGTGGAAGCAAGCAGCCCTGCAGGGACCAGCTCCCCAGAGTGGCACTTGAAATGACTGACCCAGGGTCACCACAAGAGGTTACATTATGCCCAAACAGTAAAATGGAATTTTAAATGAAACAGATGTCACACACCCAATAAATGATCATTTAAAGAGATTTCTTTCCCAGTTACCTCAAATTTAAGTTTTAGAGAATACTTTGTATTTGAAGATGCTGAATAAATGAAGTACGTCTCTTACTATTTTAGTTGCTTATTGCCATTGTCAGATTCTCCTACGGTGAGTTATGCTACATCACTGGATGTTTAGGACGATAGTGGCCCGTGAGAGACCCCGTTGTCTCTCTTTGCTTGCCAGGGAACAGCTAACATAGTTACTAACTGGGAGACAGATGAGCTACTACTGCTTGATTTTGGAAAAGCAAGTAATAGGCATTAAATGAACAGAATGGTGCTTTTTATTTTTTTATTATTTTTAAAAATTTTTTATTAAAATTTTTTTTAAGGTTTATTCATTTTTCAGAGACAGAGAGAGCGTGAGTGGGGGAGGGGCAGAGAGAGAGAGAGGGAAACACAAAATCTGAAGCAAGCTCCAGGCTCTGAGCTGTCAGCACAGAGCCTGATGCCGGGCCGAACTCACAGATGGCCAGATCGTGACCTGAGCTGAAGTCAGACACTCAACCGACTGAGCCACCCAGGCACCCTGGTGCTTTTTATTTTTAATGCCCTTTCCCTTCCCTCCCGTCCTATTTCTTTTTCCCCCCTCCTCATATTTCTTATCCTTCTTTTATCACTCCTGCTTCATTGCCCATTTGACTCTCAGAAAACTAGAATTCATGATGCTGTATCACTTTTCATGACTACTTCAGCATCGGAGGCAAAAGGTTAGCCCAGATAACTATTTGCGATACCTTCTGGTCTGGGATGTTATCATTCTCTGCAGCACTCCATGGTTTTAAGCATTGTACATTGTGGATTATGCCTTCAGATTTGATAAGTATTAGGGGCAAATAGGGCACCAAATATTTAATGAGTTTCCTGTCTGCTTACATTCCTAACAAAGAATACAATTATATGCTCAAACCAAAGAGTTACCTTCATTTACATTTTCCTTCTCACAATTTGATTGCTATCTAGAGTTAAAAAAAAAAAAAACAAAACCAAACCAACTAATCCTGTGCCCAAGTATATTTCAGTAGTCCTTCTCAGTCACTAAGGCAAAAGCTGAAGCAGAAAGATAAACTAAGAGAGTACTTCTAATGCTGATCAGTATAGATCCTACAGGATTTTCTGATAGGCAAGACTGCAGGTGTTGTTAAAAAAAAAAAAAAAAACCAAACTGTGATAAATAAGTATCTTCTGTGTTGTCTGAAAATTAAGGGTATCATTTTGTATTGGATTCTTGGACAGGTAGTCATTGTCCATTAGAAAACGTAATGAGTGGGGAGCCTGGGTGGCTCAGTCAGTTGAGCATTGACTCTTGGTTTCAGCTCAGGTCATGATCTCTCGGTCCCATGGGATTGGGCCCCATGTCAGACTCTGTTCTAGCAGAGTGGAGCCTGCTTGGAATCATCTCCCTCTCTCTGCCCCTCCCTCACATGCACGTGCATGCTGTCTCTCAAAAATAAATAAATAAGCATTTAAAAAAATGAAGCCTAAAAAAGAAAAAAAGAAAACCTAATGACTGAGAAATATAGATACTGATAATTCAGGTATCATTCCTCTTAACAGTTGAGTGTGTGAGACTAGAAGTAGATGGAGAAGTCTGTTTTACTAATACTGGGAATCTATATGTCCTTGGAAACAAAGCAAAACAAAATCCTTCTTTTTTTTTTTAATAATTAAAATTTTTATTTAAGTTTATTTATTTTGAAAGAGAGAGAAGGTGTGAGTCAGGGAGGGGCAGAGAGATAGGGAGAGAGAGAGAATCCCAGGCAGACTGCTCGCTGACAGCAGAGAGCCCAATGTGGGCCCTGAACCCAAGAACCGGGAGATGATGACCTGAGCAGAAGTTGGAAGCTCAACTGTGACTGAGCCACCCAGGCACCCCTGAGTCATTTCCTTTTTAGCTCCATGTGAACAAGGGTCCTGTCAAACTCGGTGTCCATGTGGGTAGCTTTCTTCCTAAGGTACTATGTTAGGCACTCAAATACAGTTACTGGTTGATTGACAGACTTTGGCCTGCATCATTCTCCTCGGTGGGACAGTGTTGTTTCCACATCTAGTTCAACCATCTCCGAAAATAAGATGAGGTTGAATTGTTGCACAAAAACCTAATGCTTGTTTAATCTCTGTTTTTCCATTGACGCTGTTCTGGGAGCCATTTCTTTTTTTTTTTTTTTTTTTTTTAAAGAGTGAATACTATTTCATCATTTATGCAATTTTGTATCTTTTCAGACATTCATTATCATTTTTTTGCCATGGAATGCATTGATGTCTGACTCAGAGAAGGCTGAAATTGTAACGAATGAGACTTAATTTCTAATCTCTCTCTCATCAGCAGATGCTACAGGTGCTATCAATTATAGAGAAGCATCTACAGATGGGGACGTAGGATACATGTAGGAGTCCCCTTCTAATAGGTCCTGGAGTGCGTTGCAAGGTGTAGTGTGTTTTCTTGGTGCTTTGCCGTGTTTCAGTTCCCTCCACCTGTACCCCCAGAAACCTAGAGTGAACTTTTTCTTTTTCTTTTTTTTCTTTTTTAATTTTTAAATTAAAAATTTAAAGGCTCCACTCCCAATGTGGGGCTTGAACTCGGGACCCTGAGATTAAAAGAGTTGTGTGCTTTACTGACTGAGCCAGCTGGCTGCCCCTGTTTTTTGCTTTTTTTTGTTTTTTGTTTTTTGTTTTTTTTTTGATGTGGAAAACAACTGACTTATTTTTCTCAATGAAGGCAATATTAATATTTCTGCCCTCTCATTCGTGAGCTGCTGTTATCTCTATAGCCACCTTGATACAGACTCTTCAAAAGCTGGACCAGATGGAGTGAATTTGTTTCTAACATACATCTTTTGTTGCTAGAGCTGCATAAACCCCGGGTGATCTAGAGATCTTGCAGTTGAAATTGAATGGGGTTTTGAGCTACAGAGCTGTGCTTATTTGGATGAAGAACAGTGAATTGTGTGTGGCAGGTATTTAGGAAATTACTATTTGGCATTTGTCTTATCCAGCTTTATAGATGGAATTGAGAGTGATTTCCCTGAAGGATAGAAGCATCCTTCTCAGTGAAGACACTTTTTTTTTTTTTTTACTTTGAAGTCTAACTATCAATGTATCCTCCTGTGCTATCATCATGGTCTTTCTTAAACAATTTCTTCTCATAATGATTTTATATTAATTGTATGTGTGATACTTTACTAACAGACATGGTCCTAGGACTCAGGAAGTAACTCTCATCTTCATTTTTCTTTCACCTTATTTCTTTGGTTGGCTTTTTCTGGGGTGACCCTAACTGGGTAGGTAGGTACCTTTTCCCTCTTATCTGGGAGTAGCTAAGTAATAAAATTTTCTTTATTCCTATTATGGAGACGTTTGTCATATAGCATGGAGTGGATTTAATTTTTTTTGAATTTAATCTTTTTAATTTACATCCAAGTTAGTTAGCACATGGTGCAACAATGATTTCAGGAGTAGATTCCTTAGTGCCCCTTACCCATTTAGCCCATTTCCCCTCCCACAATCCCTCCAGTGACGCTCTGTTTGTTCTCCATATTTAAGAGTCTCTTATGTTTTGTCTTCCTCCCTGTTTTTATATTATTTTTGCTTCCCTTCCCTTGTGTTCATCAGTTCTGTATCTTAGAGTCCTCATGTGAGTGAAATCATATGATATTTGTCTTTGACTAATTTCGCTTAGTATAATACCCTCTAGTCCCATGCACATAGTTGCTAATGGCAAGATTTCATTCTTTTTGATTGCCGAGTAATACTCCATTGTATGTATATACCACATCTTCTTTATCCATTCAGTGGATTTAATTTTTGAGGTCACCATGGCTCCTTTAGCTGAAGGAGCACCTTAGAACTTTTTATAGCTTTTGAGCCTGGATGAACTCGATGCTGTAATGGTAACAATAATCAACTATAAAAACTGTAAGTTTTATTATGTGGCTAAATATATAAAATTTCATTTGAAGGAAATACACACAGAATTATTTAAAAAAAATTTTTTAATGTTTATTTTTGGGAGAGAGAGATACAGAGTGCTAGCAGGGGAGGGCAGAGAGAGAGGAAGACACAGTATCCCAAGCAGGCTCCAGGTCCTGAACTGTCAGTACAGAGCCCGACGCGGAGCTCAAACTCACAGACCACGAGATCATGACCTGAGCTGAAGTCGGACGCTTAACTGACTGAGCCACCTAGGCACCCCACACAGAATTATCTTAATATTACATGTGTGTATATTTGTAATACAGATAATTTGCAGTAGCATTTGGTTACTGATTTATTCATTCTAGAAACATCTGCTGGGCAGCACTGTGTGTTGGGGCACTGTGCTAGGAGTGAGGGGGGCGTTGGTGAAGGTGCAGAGAAGAAAAGTCTTGGTTCCTCCCTTGAGCTTTCCGGTTAGGGGAGTGGGTGGATCTGCATTTACGTGACCAACACCTGATGGAAGTACCTCGAAAGCAGAGAACACAAGAAGTGTGAGTAGTTTGCTGGGGGAAATCTGTACTAGGAGTGCTGGTATTTAAGTGATGTGCAGAGGCCTTGTTGGGGAGAGGGAAGGGTGGAGACTAGGAAAGTCTCCTAGGAAAGACTGGGAAAGGAGAAGGCAAATATTTAAAGGAAGGAGTGATCAATGAGTAAAAAGAGGTTTTAAAGTGCCAGTTGTGGGGCGCCTGGGTGGCTCAGTCAGTTGGGCGTTGGACCTTGGCTCAGGTCATGATCTCATAGTCCGTGGGTTCGAGCCCTGCGTCAGGCTCGCTCAGAGCCCGGAGCCTGCTTCAGATGCTGTGTTCTCCCTCTCTCTCTCTGCCCCTCCCCTGCTTGTGCTCTCTGTCTCAAAAATAAATAAATAAACATTAAAAAATAATAATAAAGTGCCAGTAATTTTGGCATAGGAGTCACTGTGGGGAGGGCAGATCCAGTGGAGTGGAGAGGGTAGAATCCAGAGCAGGGCAGGGAGGAGGGGGTTGATGAATGAGCAAGAAGAAAATGGAGGGAGCCTAAGGGCAGCTTGCTTTAGGAAGTTCGTTGGGGAAGAGGCAGAGTTTGAGGGAGGGGCAAGACCATGGGAAAGGTGTGCGCGGCTTGTAGGATATTTAAAACTCCTTAAAGTCGAGGAGACTTGAGCTTGTTGGTGAGTTGAGAAGGAATTATAAAAGATGAGATTGAAATAAAAGAAAAAAAGGGTTAATAGTTTGTAGGTCTGAGTCTGAGAGGAAGCAGGAGAGGAAAGAGAATATTAATAATCCTATAGGTCATTTTGTTTTGTTTGTATCTCCACTCTTTGTTCTTCTGGAACCGTAGAGAACAATGTTAAGCTCACCACAAACTGGAGACACAGTAGAACATAAAATCAGTAGCTGTCATTCTCAACAGGTGTCCGCTGTTACGTTCAGCATGAGCAGGTGAGTTCTGAGAGAGAGTGAGTTGGAAACTGTGCCTAGAACCTATGGAATTACTGAGGTTATGTAGAGAAAACACAGGGCAGTAGATGAATGCAGGGCTATTTCAGAATTTGTGTTTATTCAGGTAGATTAGGAAGGAAATTTGTTTCCTGTATGTGTGGAGTCATTTGGGCAAAATGCTTACTGCCTTCCAGGAGGCAGGTGTGCTGGGAGGGCGGGCTCGAGAATAGTGAGATGAGAGAGAGACCCTGTGAAGAGGAAAAAGGGAACTAACGAAGGGACTTGAAGGCTTGCTTAGTGTTTGTTTAACTTTTGGTTCAGAGACTAATGGCTGTAAAGTATTAGATTGACAGGGTCAAAGTATCAATTGTTACATTGTTTTTGGAATGCTGTGAAGCGACTGGAACCTGGGAGGCTGAATGTATTTGTTTCCCTCCAGCCTGGAGGCCTTGAGAAAGGCTTGGGACTCAAGGCAGGAATGCCACACAAGATTTCTCCAGATGTGGCCTTGGCCAGGGTCTTGCCTCCTCTGTCCCAAGTTCATCCTGTATTTAATAATAGCAAGCCTACTTGTAGTTTCCAGAACATACCATGCGCTCTACCCTTTTACCAGTTGTCTTATCTGATTATACCCCTAATCAACTTTTCCCTTTGCCTTAAAAACTCACTAATCCTCATTTCCTTTCTGAAACTTCCCCCAATGCTCTAGTGTAGTTGGTCAGTCCTTTGTGGTGTCTCTCTACCTTGGACCCATGTTTTCACAATGGTTGTAATGACTTGTTTGGGTGTCTGTCTCCCTTACAACCTTTGAGCTATTTGAGGGCAGAGGCAGTGCCTTTTGTCTTTGAGGTTCAGCACCCAGCATCAATAAATGTTTGTTGAAATGAATTGAGTTGAATTGTCATATTTAAATAATCTTCAAAAACTGTACTTAATTTTATTTTATTTTATTTTTTAATGTTTATTTATTTTTGAGAAAGGGAGAGACACAGAGAGCAAGCAGAGGAGGGGCAGAGAGAAAGGGAGACTCAGAATCTGAAGCAGGCTCCAGGCTCTGAGCTGTCAGCACAGAGCTCAACACAGGGCTGGTATCCATGAACCATGAGATCATGACCTGAGTTGAAGTTGGACACTTAACCAACTGAGCCACCCAGGTGCCCCAAAACTGTACTTCATTTTAGACACATTCTTGGGGGCTCAAACTCCTGTTATTGTATCCATGAGTTTAGTGATGGGTTTTTTTTCCCCTTACATTGTCAGATTCTTTAGGTATTTATTAAGAGCTGGGAAAGTGTTACTTAGAAGCATGATTACTTTCTTTATGATAATTTGTAAAGCAAATTATTAGTTTAGTTCTTGATTCTTTATATCAGTTCGCATAGCAACTGAGACAGCTGATATAGGCAATTAAGAGACATTATTTGATATTCTCATAAGCATATGGGATATGTTTAGAAATAGCATGTGGTCTCTTATGTTAATATCCAATTGTATATATGCTTGAGTATGTTTACATGTATAGTTGCAAAAGATTTTTTTGTCATTCTCGAAAATGAAAAACCTTTTTAAAATGGGTGGAATTGTTCATGGATTTTCCACCTAGCAGAAACTCATTATTGCAATATTTGCCATCCATCACAGATAGAACTTAGCTATCATTTTTGTTCCAAATGATTGTTTCCAAGGTAGTCTAAGCAATTACACTTGATGGTTAAATTATTTAATTTTGCAGTCCCCATGCCAGGTATTTCTATTTTCTTTATCTTTTTCTCTCAACCTCTCATGATGCTTTTTACTTCTTCTGTCCCTTAGTTGGGGTATACCTCTCAGTTTTCTAGAAACAAAAGCGCTTGGAGCGCCTCAGCTGTTAGGCTTTGCCCTGCCTCACACTGGGAGCGTTTGTTTGCTGTTGCCCAGGCCAGCCTCATCTGGTGCACATGTGTCTGACTGCCTGTATTTTCTGTCCATGGTTTCTTGGATTAGATGGGAAAATTAGGCTGGAGGGGTTGAGAGCTTGGATCTTGAGTTTATCACCTCTTACTTATCTTCCGGTTTTCAGTGGAGCCCCTCCACCCCCTTCCCTAGCTATAGCTAGATGCCTGAGGCCCGGATGCTTCCAGTTCTGTGGTTCTAACCTCATCTGCGTATTAGGACCACCTTCAGAGATTTTGAACCAGATTCACAACCAGCCACACCCCATATCCGTGAAAATTCAGATCAGAAACTCTGGTGGGACTCATGTAAGTTTTTTTTTAACGCTCTCCAGATAATTACAATGTGCGGCCGGGTAGGTAGGGACATTGTTGCTTTGACGGTTCCTTCTATATAACCTGGCCCTTCAGTATATCTCAGGCCCCCTATCCCCTTTCACCTTCACCTGCCTCATCACGTCAGCTGCCACACTGTTCACGCTTGGAGTTCGCTTCCACCTTGAGGCTGGTGCACCCACCCCCATCTGTCTGGAATACTCTTTCCCTGGATGTCTGCATAGCTCACTTCTTTCTTTCTCGGATTTCTCCTCTTTAGCAAGAACCACACCCCCTTCCTGTCCTCTGCCCTTGCTCCATAGCAGCGTCTGATCTGTCAATGAGGTACTTGCTGGTTCTCCCCCACTAGAAGGGAGGCCCCATGGGGACCAGCCTTAGTTTTGTTTCCTCAAGATTCCTCTGACTGTAAGGACTGCACCTGGCACAGAATAGTTGCTTGCTACCAGTCAATTAATTTCCCTACGTAAGTTACTTGCTGGTGTTGGTGGGAGGGTCTGTTATGTGAGGGCACCGTGTTGGGCAGCAGATCTGGGGAGTCTAACTGCTCTAAGATCTGTTCAGCATCCTTTCTCCTTGCGGCCCTCCCTGCAGCCCGCTATTCAGAGATACCCGTGCCTCATTCCTATGGCTTTCTTCTGGGCTGCCCTTCTAAGGCTCACATTCCGACGGCTGCCCGATTAGTTTCCCCTTCTGCCCCCCACCCCTGATTTGGCTGCTGTCATCTCTTTTCTTTGTATGGATTTATGCTGAAGAAAATGTCTATAACAGTTATTTTTGTGAGAGTGCAGGAGGGAGCAGAGGTAACATTTGCATTCAGCCCACTCTGTTTCACCAGAAGTTGGGCCCTTCATTAATTGCTGCCTTATTCACTTACAGATTTTCTTCCATGAATTTACTGACTACCACCTCTGTGCCAGGCATATATGAATAACATATACAGTTCCTGCTCTCACTGAGGTTGTGTCCTAGGGTTATTAGGAAGTGGTAGGTTTGCATGAAAAGGGTAAGGGGTTCTTTTTACCGTGCTTGTAACATTTCTGTAAGTTTGAGCAGGGGAGTGTCGCGGTAAGTTTTGGAGCTTCGATTAACGCTGACTGCCAGCTAGGGTGGATGGGTGTGAGGCATGCAAGATTGGAGGGAGGGAGGCTTTGCAGTAAGCCAGAAGTGACGGAGGCCTAAGAGGAGACACTGAGGGTTCAGAGAAGCAGCTTTTCCCATAATGCCCACTTTATCAGTTTCCCTTGGAGGCAGAGCTGTTTCTGTGGTAACATAAGCCACCAATACGCCATTATTAAAGGAAGTAAGCTTGTTCTTATAGACTATGTGTCTCTTGTGGCTGTTCCCAGAGGCGAAGTACTAGCATTTATGACAAAATTGACACTGCAGGATACAGAAAGACCTACCAGAAAGTAACACGAATGATTGCTGTTGAGACAGGCAACTGATTACGGGACATTGCCCAGAACTGAACTCCTCTGGTCTGGTGGATACAACATTAGAATTTGTACTAAAAAATTTCTTTCTGGTTACCTCAGCCATGAATCTTCTATCTTACCGGCTTGCATATTTTTATTTCATTCTTCAGCTTTTGCTCCTTCTTGTTGCTATGGAGAGTCCATCCCTGCTATGCTAGGCTAATAAGCGCCTTAAACATTGTCCATATATCTGCTTTAGTGGAAGGGCATTTCTGTCGTTTTCAAGTGTTTTTCTTTTAACACTAGGACTTTTGGCTGATTGAATGTTTGCAAATTTACATTGACTTCCGTCCCTCGTGTGGGTATTGTCCTTTGTGGCTATGATGTCCAGAGGAACTGTGGTCTAGAGAAAGCCTCTCTTTTCTCCTATAATTTAGCAGGTAATTGAGGGCAACTATGGAACTGGTCAATTCACTGCATAGATAATAGGTTCCCAACACTGAGCTAACTAAGTAAGTGCAGGAGGTTTCTCTGATCTGCTCAGGGGCAAGGATCATGGCTTCATTAATCCTGATATTCCCTTGCACTTACCGCAGTTGAGTTGCTTGGTAACTGTTGAACTGAGCAGAGGATATGACAGAAGTGGGAGGTTTTGTTCTGGGAACCGCATTCAGAGCTGCACGGGACTTTGAGGCAACCGCATTCAGGATGTGCCTGTGTCAGCTGTAGAACAAATAGAGTGATTAAAAACATTTTTAACAATTGTGGCAAAAGCACATAACATAAAATTTGCCATCTTCGTCATTTTAAGTGTATGATTGAGTAGTTCTAAGTGTATTTACATTATGAGTGAAACAGCTCTCCAGAACTTTTTCATTTTGCAAATCTGAAACTTTATTCTTACATAAAAACACTCCCTTCTCCTCCCTTGTCTCCAGCCCCTGGTAATCACAATTCTACCTTCTGTTTCTATGAATTTGATTACTTTAGATACTGCATATAAGAAGACTCATACAGGGTCGCCTGGGTGGTTCAGTGGGTTGAGTGTCCAACTTTGGCTCAGGTCATGATCTCGCGGTTTGTGAGTTTGAGCCCCGCATCGGGCTCTGTGCTGACAGCTGGGAACCTGGAGCCTGCTTCAGATTCTGTGTCTCCCTCACTCTCTGCCCCTCCACTGCTCATGCTCTGTCTCTCTCTTTCTGGCAAAAATAAACATTAAAAAATTAAAACAAAAAAGACTCATATAGTATTTGTCTATTGGTGACTGACTTATTTCACCTAATGCCCTCAAGGTTCATCTATACAGCATGGGACAGATTTCCTTCTTTCTTAAGGCTGAATAATATTCCACTTTATGTCTATATCACATTTATATATCCACTCATCTCTCATGAACATGGGCATGCAAATATTTCTTCCAGTTTCTGCTTTCAGTTCTTTTGGATAAACACCCAGGAGTGGGATTGCTGGATCATATAGTCGTTCTATTTTTAGTTTTTTGAGGAGCCTCCATACCATTTCGCATAGCAGCCACAACATTTTACAGTCCCAGCAACAGCACACAGGAGTTCCAATTTCTCCACATCCTCGCCAACACAAAAACATTTTTATGTTAAAACAAATGTATAATGGTGTTGAGTCTTACATTTTGAATGAATTTTAAATGGAAAACAGAAGCCCTCAAGTAAATTTTGATTTTATGGTAGCTCCTTTAACAAAAGGAGTACTTTTGGTGGAAGCATTTGAGAAGCCGTGAATTCTAACAGGAGTCGTCGGGATGGTGCAGCTGAGAACAATTCATGCACATCCATGAAGATGAAGAACATCTTCCCAGAGCAGCAGTTACAAAATACAGCTTGATCTTTAAACACTTAAAACCTCAGGCATTTAGTAGGGGAGCAAAATCTTCCTGAAAGTGATACATTTGGAATGGGAACTTGAAGGAGGATGGGAAATGTGAATTGACAGCAAGAGTCATGAGCATTAATGTAAATTCCAGACGTCACACTTATGACAAAGCTGTATTCATCAAGACAGTGTTGTACTGGCAAAAAAACCTAGATCAGTGGAACAGAATAGAGAACCCAGAAATGGACCCACAAACGTATGGCCAACTAATCTTTAACAAAGCAGGAAAGAATATCCAAAGGAAAAAAAAAACACTCTTTTCAACAATGGTGCTGGGGAAACTGGACAGCGACATGCAGAAGAATGAACCTGGACCACTTTCTTACACCATACACAAAAATAAACTCAAAATGGATGAAAGACCTAAACTTAAGACAGGAAGCCATCAAAATCCTAGAGGAGGAAACAGACAGCAATCTCTTTGATCTCAGCTGCAGCAGCTTCTTACTTGATAAGTCTCTGGAGGCAAGGGAAACAAAAGCAAAAATGAACTATTGGGACCTCATCAAAGTAAAAAGTGAAGGAAAAAATCAGCAAAACTAAAAGGCAACCGACAGAATGGGAGAAAATATTTGCAAATGACATACTGGATACAGGGTTAGTATACAAAATCTATAAAGAACTTATCAAACTCAACACCCAAAAACCAAATAATCCGGTGAAGAAATGGGCAAAAGACATGAATAAACACTTTTCCAAAGAAGATATCCAAATGGCTAACATACACATGAAAAGATGCTCAACATCACTCATCATCAGGGAAATACAAATCAAAACCACAATGAGATACCACCTCACACCTGTCAGAATGGCTAACATTAACAACTCAGGCAACAACAGATGTTGGCGAGGATACAGAGAAAGAGAAACCCTTCTGCACTGCTGGTGGGAATGCAAACTGGTACAGCCACTCTGGAAAACAGTGTAGAGGTTCCTCAAAAATTTAAAATTAGACCTACCCTACAACCCAGCAATTGCACTACTAGGTATTTATCCAAAGGATACAAAAGTCCTGTTTCGAAGGGGCACATGCACCCCAATGTTTATAGCAGTGCTATCGACAATAGTCAAAGTATGGAAAGAGCCCAAATGTCCATTGACTGATGAATGGATAAAGAATGTATGAAGTGTATGTGATACACACACACACACACACACACACACACACACACACACACACACAATGGAATCTTATTCGGTGATCAAAAAAGAATGAAATCTTGCTATTTGCAACAATGTGGATGGAACTAGAGTGTATTATGCTAAGCAAAATAAGTCAGAGAAAGACAAATATGTGATTTCTCTCATATGTGGAATTTAAGAAACAAAACATATGAATGTAAGGGAAGGGAAGCAAAAATAATACAAAAAGAGGGAGACAAACCATAAGAGACTCTTAAATACAGAGAACAGAGGGTTGCTGGAGGGGTTGTGGGTGGAGGGATGGACTAAATGGGTGATGGGCATTAGGAGGACACTTGTTGGGATGAGCACTGGGTGTTATATATAAGTGATGAATCACTAAATTCTATTCCTGAAATTATTGTTACGCTACATGTTAACTAACTTGGATTTAAATTAAAAAATAGGAGCTCCTGTGTGGCTCAGTCGGTTGAGCATTTGGTTTCAGCTCAGGTCATGATCTCATGGCTTGTGACTTTGAGCCCCGCATTGGGCTCTGTGCTGACAGCTCAGCCTGGAGCCTGATTCGGATTCTGTGTCTCCCTCTCTCTGCCCCTTTCCCACTCATACTCTCTTTCTCTCAAAAATAAATAAACATTGAAAAAAATTTAATTAAAAAATAAATAAAATATACTGTTATACGATACACTTATAGTAATAAAATATGTACTTATAACAATAAAAAATGCATTAATGTAAAGGAAAATGTGATCTCATAATTAAATAATCATGGAGTTTGATTTTGGGAGTTCATACAGAGTGCTTTCCCTACCCCGCCCCCCCCCCCATATTTAGTAATAGCTGTAAGTGGATGTAGTAACTGTGAGCTTATTTAATGAGGACAGTTTCAGTGTTTTTATTGTAATTTTTCTCAAGATCTGACCATAAGTCTTCAAATGCCGTAATGATATGTGTCACAAAATTCCTAGAATGGATTTGGAAGACTACTTGATGAAAACACCGTTTTGTTAGCTAGTCTCCTAGGACCAAGTGTTTTTTGATGATGGTGATTTAGGGTAAGCTCTTTCCCCTCCTCCTCCTCCTCCTCCTCCTCCTCCTCCTCCTCCTTCTCCTCCCCCTCCCCCTCCTCCCCCTCCTCCCCCTCCCTCCCTCCTTCTTTCGTGTGGCTAGAAGAAAGAACACTTACTGTCAAGAAAACAAATATTGAAAAACTGAAGTGTATAGATGGTAACAAAGTCTGAAACATTTTGCAAGTATCACCCCATATTGTGTGAATGTAAGTCAATCTTTTTAAAAAAATGTTAGAGCTAGCGAGTGAGGGAGGGGCAAAGGGAGAGGGAGACAGAATCTAAAGCAGGCTCCAGGCTCTGAGCTGTCAGCACAGAGCCAGATGGGGGGCTTGAATTCATGAACTGAGATCATGACCTGAACTGAAGTCAGATGCTTAACCGACTGAGCCACCCAGGCACCCCTAAATCAATCTTAATTCAAATGATGATTTATATTTTCAATAAAAATGTCAAGTAAATTTTTATTTATTTATTTTTTTATAATGGGTTTTCTTCTTTTGTAAGGAGTATCTTCAGACTTGTCCATTGTCAGTTTTTAAATCTCCCTTCTGGTAATTTAAATTATTATCACTTTGGCTGTATTTTAATTACCTTTTTGCTTTAAAGTTTTGTGTTATTTTTAAAAATTTTTTTAATGTTTATTTTTTTTTGAGACAGAGAGAGACAGAGCATGAATGGGGGAAGGTCAGAGAGAGAGGGAGACACAGAATCCGAAGCAGGCTCCAGGCTCTGAGCCGTCAGCACAGAGCCCGATGCGGGGCTCGAACTCACGGACCTCGAGATCGTGACCCGGCCGAAGTCGGATGCTTAACTGACTGCGCCACCCAGGCGCCCCACCCCCCCTTTTTTTTAAAAATTTTTTTTAATGTTTATTTATTTTTGAGACAGAGACAGAGCATGAACGGGGGAGGGTCAGAGAGAGAGAGGGAGACACAGAATCTGAAGCAGTGTGTGTGTGTTTTTTTTTTTAATGTAAACTGTACCATGACCAAAACTAAAACTAAAACAACCAGACAAGAATGGATGCAAGTTATGGACTGACGGGTAATTAGTGATGTGTGAATTTGGACCAGAGAGCTTGGGATAGTTTCTATACCACTTGACCATTTTCTTTGGGTGGTACGTTTCAGGTGCCCATGTCAGAGGGAAAGCTTTACAGTTTGTTTAATTTTGAACAGTTGGGTGTTGGAAGATTAATTTAGTGTTTAACCTAGTAAATGATTGCCCAAGTGATATAGAATATCAGAAGCAAACAACAAAACATAATGAAGCAAACAACAATCAAATCAGTTTCAGTTTTTAGCAGCGGGTGAATTAAATATTACGTGTAAGCTTGTGTAAGCACATTCCAAAGTGGCTTCTTGGGAGCATGAGGTTTATAGAGTGTTAGTGAATAATGTATGAAGAAAGGGTTTTGTAGTTACTTGGGTTGAGAAACCCTAGATTAGATAATACAAATCAGAATAAAATTTTCTTTACATTTTATTTATTTTGAGAGGGAGGGAAAGAGGGAGGATAGAGAAAGAGAGAGAGAGGGAGAGAATATGAGTAGGGGGATCATGACCTGAGCCGAAACCAAGAGTCAGACACTTAAGCACCCAGGTACCCCAAATCAGATTTTTTTAGAGCTTCTCAGAGCCTTTAATATTTGCACGTTCCTTGTGAATTGCTCAAGAATGAGGTACAGCAGGCAGCATTTCTGAAACATTTGTGGTATTCTTTTTTCTTAGAGCATCTTGCAGGGCTAATATTCTGTAGAACAAATTATCGGAAGGATGTGAGGGCCATCTGGATGTGACATCTGTCACCCCAGTGATTGCCAGGGTTGACTGGATGATTAGGGTGGCTAGGTGGGTGTCCCCTTCCTCCCTCACCGGTCCAGGTGCATCTCTCCTGGACTGAAGTTTACTTTGCGGACACTGAGCACTGAGTTGTCCTAGCAATCAGTAACTTGTAGCATTGTATTTGCATGTCAGAACGTAGGGAGGAACTGAAAGGTTGATTGATAGGAGGAAAAATAAGAGGAGGTTGTTTTGTTGAAGTACTTGGTATTAACTTGATTTTGAAGAGGTCATAAGTACCTTAATGGTTTTTTGAACTTGCTGAAAGGAAATTGAGATGCAGATTTATATTACCTGTTAAGTCCAAATCATTTTTTGTTCACTGTACCACATTTTCCCCATCTGTACAAAAGGGTTTATACATTGAACTTAAGAGCTTCCAGAACTTAAAAAAAAATCCTTTCATCTTCTTTTTAAGGATGAGAAAGCTGAAGATTAGGGATGCTTTTTATTTATTTTTTTTTAAATTTATTTATTTATTTATTTATTTATTTATTTATTTATTTATTTATTTTTAATATGAAATTTATTGACAAATTGGTTTCCATACAACACCCAGTGCTCAAGGGATGCTTTTTAATTAACAGTTGATGGCAGGGTTTATATTGGAATACAGAGTCCCTGATTTCTAGCTTGAAATTCTTTGCCATGCATTTTGTACCTTTCCAGTGTGGTAGTGATCTCTGTCTGTCTCTCTCTGGTTTTAGAGTTTACCTCTGTAGGGGACTCTGTCTTTATTTTATTTATCTAGTTTATTCACTTGTACATGTTACTCCATAGATGACAACTGATAGTGATTTCTAGTCTGTGATCACACTCCCTAAAATGATGCCATTTCAAACTCTGGCAACATATGAATGATAATTGATTATTAAAATTTGACCAAATTCTGATGACCACATTGTAAATTCAGTGACACTTAAGTGAAGAAAACGGAACAGTGGAAGACTGCCAGGAGGCCCATGGGGTTAGTGCCTGGGACAGTGATGGTACCATTTTAAGAAGCAGCCATATATGGTGCTGTGGGTTTGACAGGAAACATGATGTTTTTGGTTAGACATCAGAGCCTGTTTTAAATTATAACTTGTCGTTTATTCTGAATATGTAACTTATACATTCTCAATTATAAATAATAAAGTGCTGTTAAGAGGTTCTGTATAAATAGCTTGCAAGCACTTTTGATTTGTGTGAGTTCTTTGTATATTCTAGAACTAGAGGTTAATTTTAATTTTTTTACCTTTTTTTAAATTTTGTTCTTTAATGTAAGCTCTATGCCCAATGTGGGGCTTGAACGCAGAGCCTCAAGATTGAGAGTTGTACGGTTTACCGACTGAGCCAGCCAGGTGCCGTGAAAATATTTTCTCCCTTGAAATAGCCTATTTATTTATTTATTTATTTATTTATTTATTTATTTATTTAAATTTTTTTTTCAACGTTTATTTATTTTTGGGACAGAGAGAGACAGAGCATGAACGGGCGAGGGGCAGAGAGAGAGGGAGACACAGAATCGGAAACAGGCTCCAGGCTCTGAGCCATCAGCCCAGAGCCCAACACGGGGCTCGAACTCACGGACCGTGAGATCGTGACCTGGCTGAAGTCGGACGCTTAACCGACTGAGCCACCCAGGCGCCCCAAAATAGCCCATTTAAAAAGACGTGTTTGTTTTGTTTTGTTTTTACCATGTGCAATTTAATAAAATAAAGCAAAATGGATCTCAAAGATCCTGAGTTGGGTTAAGTGTTTTAAGGATAGGACTCAACATGAACAAACAATAAAAGAAAAAATAGTAATAAATCGGTCCTCATCTGTCTTAGTCTGATCAGGCTGCTATGGCAAAGCACCACAGACTGGGTGGCTTTTAACAAGAGGACTTTCTTTCTTGCATTTCTGGAAGCTGGCAAATCTAAGATTGGTGTTCCAGCCGGTCAGTTCTGGTGAGAGTTCTCTCCCAGGCTGCAGACCGCTGACTTCTCATTGTATCCTCCCATGGCAGAAAGAGAATGGCCTGTGTTTTACTTGGGTCATGTGTCTTTTGTTGAACACAACATGTAAATTTTATAGTAACCAAATTTACCAGCATTTCCTTTATTGTTTCAAGTAGATTGTTTTAAGAAGTTCTTATTTTCTCCTAAGATCTTATAAATATGTTTACTTTCTTTTCTTTAACTTTCTTGATTTTCTTTTTTTTTTTTTTAACATTTATTTTTGAGACAGAGAGAGACAATATGAATGGGGGAGGGTCAGAGAGAGAGGGAGACACAGCATCTGAAACAGGCTCCAGGCTCTGAGCTGTCAGCACAGAGCCTGACGCGGGGCTTGAACTCACGGACCGCGAGATCATGACCTGAGCTGAAGTCAGACGCTTAACCGACTGAGCCATCCAGGTGCCCCTAGATTTCTTGATTTTCATATTTAGTTATTTAATTCACTTGATTTTTTTTTTTGGGGGGGGGGTAAAGTAGACATATATATTAGTTCAGGATACCATAACAGAATACCGTAGATTGGGTAGTTGATACAACAAACTTATTTTCTCACAGTTCTAAGATTACAAGTCCCAGATCAAGGTGCCAGCTGGGATCATAGGTTTCTGGTGAGAACTCTTTCCTTGGATTGTAGGAAGTCCCCTCTCTGTGTCCTCACATGACAGGGAATGGGGAAGAAAACATGTGCAGGCTGTCTGGTATCTCTTCTTATGAGGGTACTAGTCCCATCATGGGGGTGCTATGACCTCATCTAAGTCTAGTTACCTCCGAAAGCCTTCATCTCCACACACTATCACATTGAGGGTTAGGGCTTCAACATAAGAATTTCAGAAGAATACAATTCAGTCCATAGCAGGATTTTATTTTACATTTTTTTTCTATATGGCTAACCAGTTACCCCAGCATCACTTACTGAATTAGCTATCCATTTCCCACGGATTTAATAATGACATAGGGTCTATTTCCAGAGTATTCATTTTTTTTTAAATCCCTGCCTTATCTTTAATTGCACTAATACCACACTCTTAATTATTACAGTTATACAATAGAAGCCTTTTTTTAAATGTTTATTTAGTTTTTGAGAGAGAGAGAGAGAGAGAGAGAGAGACATAGAGCGTGAGCAGGGGAGGGGCAGAGAGAGAGGGAAACACAGAATCTGAAGCAGGCTCCAGGCTCTGAGCTGTCAGCATAGAGCCTCACACGAGGCTCAAACTCAGGAACCACGAAATCATGACCTGAGCCAAAGTTGGACACTCAACCAACTGAACCACACAGGCCACCTTATAATAGAAGACTTAATATGTGAAAAAGCAAGACTCCCAATTGGTTATTCTTTAAAACTGTCTTGGCTCTTTTTGACTATTCTACCATGTGAATTTCAGGAATAGTTCGTTAAATAATAAACGCACACTAAAAAATAACCCTAGACTTACGGATTTTGTTTGGATTTACATTGTATTTACAGGTGATATGGGGAGAACTGACTTCTTTAAAAAAAAATTTTTTTTTTAATGTCTTTATTTTTGAGAGAGAGGGAGAGAGAGAGAGACGGAGAAAGAAAGAATGTGAACAGGGGAGGGGCAGAGAGAAGGAGACACAGAATAAGAAGCAGGCTCCAGGCTCTGAGCTGTCAGCACCAAGCCCCACGTGGGGCTCAGACTCACCAACTGCAAGATCATGACCTGAGAAAAGTTGGACACTTAACCCGCTGAGCCACCCAGGCGCCCTGAGAACTGACTTCTTTATGATATTAAGTTTTCTTATCCATGATGATGGCACATTACTCCATTTATTCAGTACTTATATATCCCTGAATGACATGTTATAATTCTTTTCCACAGTAGCCTTTGACATACTTTAATATATTTATTCTTAGTTGACTTACAGTTTTGTTTATATGGTACATAGGATTTTTTTGTCAATTATATTTGCTTGTTATCAGTGGAACACATTTGATTCAGGAGTCTTGGTGAATTCTCATCAATTCTTAATACTTTTGCATTCTCCATGCCATCTGTGCACAAGGCCAGTCTTGTTTCTTGCTATCTACTTCCTGCCCCATTGACTGCTTTTTCTGATCACACTGGCTTTTGCATGATGTTAAAAAGAGGCAGGGATGGAGGGGATCCTTTTTTGTTTTTTACTTTAGTGGGAATAATTATAAAGTTTCTCCATGATGCATAATGTTTGCCGTAGATTTTTGATAACTTACTCGTTTAAGAAAGTTCTACTCTTATTTTTTTTTTAATTGTGAAGGTGCTTCATTTTATGATTCTGTTTTCAGGAAATTAAGTACTTACTCTTTAACACATTTCTGGCCTGTAGTATTACAAAACTAAATGTGTGAACACATGTGATTCAGTGAAGAGTAGCTTTTTTAAAGTTCATTTATTTATTTTGAGAGAGGAGAGAAAGAGAGAGAAGGAGGGGGAGGGGCGGAGAGAGAGGGAAAGAGAAGAATCCCAGGCAGGCTCTGCACTGTTAGCATAGCACCCCATGTAGGGCTTGATCTCCTGAATCGTGAGATCATGACCTGAGCTGAAATCAAGAATCAGACGCTCAACCAGCTGAGCTACCCAGGTGCCCCAATATATTTTGCAACTTTTCCAGTGCAACAATATTTAATCAAAATCTTCCCAGATCTTATAATAAGGCTTCTTAGAGTGCCCTTAGATGAATATACCATAATTCAAACATTCTCCTATGAAGGAGGTTCTTTCCTATCACAGTAATCGACTGTGACCTTGTGTATATACATCCTCACTTACTTGTGTGAGCTTTTTTGTGTGATAAATTCTCAGAAAAGAATTGCTATGCCTCAGACTTCCCATGTCTTGGAAATTATGACAGAGTGCTTTTTTTCACTTTAAGTGTTTCAGAACTTTCAGTTTGTAAATCTCTGGTTCAAAATAGGAGAAAATGTCGCCATCATAATACAGTAACCATGTCTGTAAATATTACCATGAAATCATAGCATTTTAGTAGGTCCCCTCACTTCTGAAAGGGGCATTTGTGACCTCTCCTTCAGTTCCCTTTCTTTATAGGTGAGTAAGTTGAAAATCAAAAGTACTTTCTGGGATTTGAGATGGGCATGATTATTGTCAAAGTAAAATTTGAAACCTATAATGTGCCAGGCAGTGTACAATCTGCTTTATGTGTGTGATTTTACCTAATTCTTACCTAACCCTGTTAAGCAGGTTTTTTCCTTTACCCTTTGCAGCCTGAGGAAACTGAGGTTTAGGGTTTAGGTGAGTAACTTCCGAGTTACATAATCACAAAGTGGTAGAGCTGGAGTTTGGAACCTCAACTTTCTGATACTAGAGCCTGTGTTATTTCCACCCAGTTACTTCCTTTCTGAGCTACCGCATAACCAAGATGTTAGGTAAGTGCATCATATTCAGATTGTTTCTGTGGTGTATTGCTTTCACAGTGCAGAGTTAAATACATCCGTAATTTACCAGTTAGTCTTCCTTCTTAGTGTGGATGTTAATAGGCTGCTGAGAGTCTACTTAACAAAGAGGTTGCAGTGAAGGGAACCAGCTGATACTTGTTGCCCCTATGTGGCTGTCCAAGGTTATTCTGAGATAGATCCATCTAAAAAACAAAACCAAACTAACCTGGAGATAGTGGCTTCCCTCCCACAAGTTCTTTTCTATTTCTTTGGGTTTCTAAAAGAATTGTCTGAAGATTTTTTTAATCCTGTTGTTTGAATTTCACTAGGTATTTTGGGTAAGTAATAGATTGAGTCTCAACCATGAGAAAAGAGGGATTTCTTTAGTAATGAAAATCCCCGTTCTTATGCCAATCTTTTAGCATTATGTGTTTGTCCTCTCTTTTTGCTTATGCTGATTTTTAATTTTAAACATGTTTGATAACTGGGATCTAAGCTGGTAGGTCTGTCTTAATAACTTGTGATCCAAGTCTCTGTTGAAAGTGGAAATCCCTTATTAGCTGACTTGGTGTTTTTTTTTTTTTTTTTTTTTTTTTTTTTTTAAATCAAATAGCATTTTGAAGGAGGCTTCACTGCCTTTTCTTTCAAATACTTTTTTTTAAAAAAAGTTTATTTTGAGAGAGAGAAAGCACGAGTGGGGGAGGGGGAGAGAGAGAGAGAGAGAGAGAGAGACAGACAGACAGACAGACAGACAGACACGGGGTAGGGGTGGGGAATGAATGAATCCCAAGCAGACTCTGCACTGTCAGCACAGGGCTCAATGCAGGCTTGAACTCATGAACCATGAGATCATGACCTGAGCCAAAGTTAGACGCTTAACCGACTGAGCCACCCAGGTGCCCCTCTAATACATTTTGAATCTTTTCTGGCATTGTGGGGGGATATAAAGTTAAAAGTTATGTGTGGCCATGAGAGTGTATTGGCTATATACGTTTAATAGTATTATGTACTTATTATTGTGTTTGTTCTGTCTTATGATTGTTGTTGTTATTATTTTTATTTTAAGAAAAGAGAAATCATCTCATAAATATCTCAGCAAGTTTGGATCTTTGAGGTTATTTTGGAGATGGAGCCATGTGATTCATTAAGAGTAAAGATTTCCCCTTTTATAGATGCCTGAACCCTAAAATACGTAGTGTCTTTACATAATTTAGTTGTAGTGAACTCTTTTTTGATTTCTTTTAGCTTTTAAAAAAGGACGGTTTCTCACGGAGACCTTCATCGCAGCCAGTGTTAATGTACAACGTAGTCATGCTAAAAAGTGACTAAATTGTAGGTAACATCTCATCAGTATAAAGATAACTGGAGAATGGGGCGAATCTGGGGGGAGGAAATAGTCATTTTAACAGATTGAATCTTACAGTTGAGAAAAAAGATGGATTTTTTTTTTTTTTTTTTTTTATTCTGTGTTTCAGACTTGCCAGGTTTACAGCCATTTGCTGGAGATCTGGATAGGATGTTCCTTTGTGCCCTAGTGATAACTGGCTTCCTCGTTGGAGCTCTCCATCTTGTAATGATGATTGAAATACGGAAGGCTTTGTTGGTGGCCACTGTTTAGTTGTCCTGTGATGGCTGAAAGATTTCTCTGCAGCTCCACAGGAAGCTGGGCAGATCACTCAGACCTAACCACTGTCTCTTAGTTCTTTCTGAACTTCACAAGCTGTGGCTGCTTCTGAAAGATCATTCTACTCCAGCAGTGTGTAGAGCATAGACAAGGGCTGTGAATGTGTTCCACTCCTCTTCAGAGACACAGAGTGGTTGTGTGATGTTGTGATTCATAAAAAGAGATACATGCATTTGATCTTTGTCCCCATTTCTGGTATAGAGCTCCAAAAAGCCTTGGAATTTCCTAAGTGCTAAGAACTGTAAAAGTGTCTTTTATTATGTTAATAAGGTGACTTTTGGACCACACCTAAGGATAGGGGCTGGTTGCCTGGAGAATCAACTGTGTGATTTGAGGGCTGGGACCTACCTCTGGGGAGAGGAGAAAGCCTAGAGGTTGAATTGATTGTCAGTGGCCAGTCATTTCATCAGTCTTGTCTATATACGGAAACCTCCATAAAAACCCAGAAGGACCGGGTTTGGAGAGCTTCCTGGCAGGTGACATGTGGAGATTTGGGGAGATAGGCATGTTGAGAGAGCACCGAAGTTCTGTGCCCTTTCCATATCTTGCCCTGTGCATTTCTTTCATCTTGCTCTTCCTGTGTGATGTGCTTTGTAATAGACTGGTGATCTAGAGAGAAAAACTTTGCTGAGTTCAGTAAGCTGTTCTAGTGAATTAATCTAGCCCGGGGTGGGGGGCAACCTGGGAACTCAGATTTATAGCCAGTCTGTCAGAAGGACAGGTGATAACCTGGACTTGTGATCGGCATCTGATGTGGAGGACAGTCTTGTGGGACTGAGCCCTTAACCTGTGGAATCTAATGTTGTCTCTGGGTAGATGGTGTCAGAGGTGAGCTGACTTTAGGACACCAAGCTGGTGTCAGAAAATTGGTTGGTGCTTTGCAAAACACCTCTACATTGATTGGGTGTCAGAATAATAGGTTGGGACTTGGTTAGAGGAACCTTTGTGATTCTGGAGCTGCCAGGTTATGAGAAGGAACATGATTATTCTACATTTTCCTTCATCTCAAGCACTGATTACTCATGTTCAGTCTTGTAAAGGCATCGTTTGAGGCGGTGGCTTTCAAACTTTTCATACAAGATCCAAGTAAAAAATAGTTCATTTTGCTACCCTCTCCAGAAATAAAAGATTCGTGAAATAAACCTTTCATTCACTATATGCAGTGGCTTGGATATATATATTTTATTATTTATTTCATTGGAAAACACTGATGCCCATTAAATTGATTTAACAAACCACTAATGTGTGGAGAGTTGCAATTGAAAAATAGTTCTGGATTAAGGAGACTATCATTTTTCTTCATAGTTGCCTATTATTTCTTTTACGGTTTAACTTTCTTATAGAAGTAATCTTCTAAAAATGTGTACAGTGTAATCTCATTGTGTATCAAGTTGTCCTGGGAACTGTGCACACACGTAACTGACTAACTGACGAGGTTACTGTATGACTTTTCAGCATGTGTATCCACTGGTAGAAACGCAGACTCCAAAGTATTTTGTTGATTTGGAAATACAGTTAAACCTTGCCAAATTGGGTATATTTTATTAAGTAGTGTATATTTCCAGAAGGGCCCGAAGTTCTGAAAATGTGTTGTTTTTCTTCAGATTTCTGCTCATTGGGATCAGTAGATGTAGCTTATTTGTAACATCTCATGCTACTCTTAATGGTGTGCATCTTGACCTGGTAAAATGTGCTTAACCAACTGGACAATTTTCTAATTTGTACATGCCGGGGGTGCGTTTATGCTAACTTTACAGGATGCTGGGTAATACTTCTCTTTGTGATCTATTTCCCTGGAGATCATTGCCATCTCAGAATCAGTCCTATGCAAGTGAGTGCGAAGATTCTGGACATTTTATTCTTTCTGTGATCTCTGTGTCTCTCTTTGGTTAGCGGAATTATTTTGACTATGAAGCACTGTTTTCTCTGTTGCAAATTAGCTCTACTTCTAGTGGTGAGAAAGAGATCTTTGAACCAATTGGATTTTGTATTCTGCTTACTACGTGAATTCTAATGTTTGAGCTCTTTATTAAGGAAAGGAAGATGAAATTGAAAATATTTGAGGGGCGCCTGGGTGGCGCAGTCGGTTGAGCGTCCGACTTCAGCCAGGTCACGATCTCGCGGTCCGTGAGTTTGAGCCCCGCGTCGGGCTCTGGGCTGATGGCTCAGAGCCTGGAGCCTGTTTCCGATTCTGTGTCTCCCTCTCTCTCTGCCCCTGCCCCGTTCATGCTCTGTCTCTCTCTGTCTCAAAAATAAATAAACGTTGAAAAAAAAATATATTTGAAATGGAATACTTGGTTTTGCTGTAATACTGTTTATTTTATTTGCAAAAATAAACTGTGCTGAATATTTTCACTAAATATGAAAGTGAAGGGGACCTTTTAAAAGGTTTCTTAATTTGATGGTTATGTGCTGATTGAAATAGCTGCAAAAATAAACCCATACAGATGGTCCTATATATGGAATTAAATATTTCAACTTTGGAAGGTTTTGGAGAGCTGCTTCTCTGTAAGTGAAGAGGGATAATGGTTTATGATTCAGGCTATAGATAATGCACTCATTATTTATACCTACCTGTCGTTGGTAGTCATTCTGAAAGAAAAGCATGGGAAGTTGTAACTTCTTTTTATTCTTAAGGAGTAGGTGGGTGGCGTATGCCCCTAAACTACAGGATTTGCCTTGAGAAGACAAGGGATGTTTAAAAATCATGAAACCACGGTTATCACGATTATCATGCAATCAGCTCTTGGCACTTCTTAAATGGTAACAGATTACTTTTTTTCTGAGAATTTTATTTTTAATGTGATAATCTTGCTTTGGGGTCTGTCCATAGTGACTATTCCTACAGCACTTTACAGTTAGCAAGAAAGTATTTGTAGGCTGCTTCATGCAAAAGGAAGAGGGAATATTTGGCTCAGTCTTTGAGCAAAGATTTATGGATTGTAATTTATGCATATTTTATTCATGCTAACATTCTCTTGCAGGAAAGTCTCTCTATGTCCAGGACATGACTTTTACTTGGCTTAATTAAACTGGGCTTAAAATTAGTTTTTAGTGAATAAGCTGTCTTGACGAATTACTAAAGTAGGTTCTTTGTTGGATGGACCCAAAATAGTACTGGTGTCATGCTGTGCTTTCTCGTCTTGAGTGGCTCTGTGTCAAGATGTCTGACCTTCTCAACTTTGGAACATGGTGTTGCTCATGCTGAAAAGATCAGGAAGCCACAGACAGAGGAACAGAGAAAGATAGAAGCTTATTTGTAAAATGATGGAAGGTATCGGTTAGGTTTTTTTTTTTTTTTTTTTTTTTTTTTCCCTGTGGACTTACTGTGTCACATTAGCACACTTTTCTAATCTGATCCTCAAGCTGCTGGTGCATTTACAGAACTCCTTTGGTCTCAGGCAGACAACTGATTTGAGCACTTGGGAAGAACGGACTGGATGGGGTGGTGGTTTTTTAGCAGCAGTTCCACGAGTGATAACGGAGCATATTTGTACTCATCAGTCTGTTATCATATACTTCTTATTCACCTCCCCAGTAGTTTCATGCCTTATGTTCCTATTTGTTCTGAATAAATTTCCCTTCTCAGATATGTAAAGATTAAACTGATCTGCTTCACTGTGTATTTAGGGACACTGTGTTTCCCATTTATCACCTGCTGCTAATCTTTAGCAGTAAAATTGGATTGACATTTGTTAAAGGGTGTTTTGATCTATCTTTGAAAAGGGTAGTAAAGAGTAATTAGTCACAGTAATGGCTTTTTTTTCATTTTGTGTGCAAATTTAGGTTGCTGAAACAGATTCTAATGTTGTAATGGTGCTAGAAAATTCTTTCTTTAGTTTCATGGTTTGTTTAAACACTTGAAAGTCTGATGAATCCTGATCTCATGGGTTCGTGAGTTCGAGCCCCGGGTCGGGCTCTGTGCTGACAGCACAGAGCCTGGAGCCTGCTTGGGATTCTGTGTCTCCCTCTCTCTCTCTGCCCCTCCCCCACTCATGGTCAGTCTCTCTCTCTCTCAAAAATAAGTAAACATCAAGAATTAAAAAAAAAAATCTGACGAATCCTTGAAGCATTTGTAAATTTAGCAGCCGTGAAAACTAGCCGCCTTTTCGTTGGTAGCTCCCAGGGCTGGCACCAGCTCCAGTCCTAACCAGTGTTTTTCTATTCTTCCTTTGACCCAGAGGTTGGGCTCAACCCTGTCAGTAGAAGGACTGTCTACAGCTCTGAGGTTTGGGCCACTCAGTTGAAATCAGCACTTACGATGCAAAGTCAGGGCATTGGCAGTGTGACTTGAGACCAGGATTGATGTTTCTGTGCCTCAGTGACTAACAGTCAACACGAAGTCCTGGGAGGGAACAGAATGTGTGTGGGAAGCAGACTGCATCAAAGGACAGGTAAGACTCTGGTGCTAAGCTGATAGAACATGCACATTTATATGCTGAACATAAGTGATGATTCTGGGTCAGGCATCCCATTCTGCCCCTCTGTGCTTCTAAAGCCCCACCAAGAGCAAGGCTTCTCTCTTCTCCAGTCAGTTGCTTCTTGGAGAGTTCTGACCAGGTTTACCATTCCCCATCATTCAGCTTCGAACTCTTGGGCTGTTTAGTGTATGTACCCTTCAGCCCAGATCTGCTGGCCACCATAGTCTGGGCCTAGGATTCTCTCTGGGCCACCTTCCCTGCCAGTTCGACACTCCTCCTGCCTCAGTCTGATGTCCCACTTTACCCTTGTGTCTTTGTGTCTGTTGTCAAACTTGGGGACATCTCTCCAGTTTCTTTCATAATAAGAGTTGTAGGATTTCAGAGCTTTCAAGTTTTCTTGTGTAGAGGCTCATCTTGGAATCGATAACACTTGGGGACCAGTTCTTGTTTTAGTGGCGGTGGCTTACTGTGAGTTTTATGGGATAGTCTTTTAAAACAAAAAAATTTTTTTAATGTTTATTTTTGTGAGAGAGAGAGAGAGAGAGAGAGAGAGAGGGCTTGAGCAGGGGAGGGGTAGAGAGAGAGAGGGAGACACAGAATCTGAAACAGGCTCCAGGCTCTGAGCTGTCAGCACAGAGCCCAACGCGGGGCTCGAACTCATGAACTGTGAGATCATGACCTGAGCCGAAGTCGAACACTCAACCGACTGAGCCACCCAGGCGCCCCTGGGATAGTCTTTAATAATGGTTCTGCTACATTATTGAACAGAGAGAACTTCCATTTTGACTAAGTGTTGCAGAGAACTGAAGCTTGAGCCTACTGTTTTACTTGCAATCGTCTGAAGAGTTTTGTATGGATTCGCTTCTGCCTTGATACATTTTGGACCTTGTCTCTTCTCCACTTCCCACAAACATCATCACCAGGTCTAGCAGGACACATAGAGCTCCAGCCCTGTGTATTTGTGTCCTGATGCTGAGTGAGTGGGTGCAGTAGGAGTATTCCCAAAAGGTCATATGCCTTGATGGCTAGCATGATAGAAGTGACTGCATACATATGTCCCACTAAACCCAAATCAACCATGTCCCCAGCACAAATTCCCTTTATCTAGATCTCCCAAAGGCCCACCAGAGCTACCCCATCGAAGGGAAAGTGTGAAGTCCAAGTGGGAAGACTGCTCTTAACAGATGGCAGTTAAAATATCTTTTGCAAGTTCTAGAAAACCCTATGACCATGTGGACACATTGCTAGACCTCCCAGGACCTTGGAAGGAGCTTGTGCAAGAGAGGAGACCTGAGCATAAGTTTCATTTGCTTCGTAAAGTGTCTCAGGTGATGGCTTACCTTCCATGGTAGAAAATGATCTCTGGGTCCTATCTGAGTGCAGTTACAAGTAATGCATGGAAGGAGCCTTTCCAGTATGCTCAGTATGGATGTCTTTTGTTTTTCCTATTGTAGGAAAGCTGTGGAAAAGAAAAAGATTCATAGAAGGGAAGCTAAAATGAAAGGGGGTGATAAGTAGGGTTCCTAAGAAAACACGAGAGTTCAGACTGTTTAGCCAGACAGAGGACAGGTATTCAGAAGTACTTAATTTTACTGGGTTTTCTAGATTCCAAGAAGTACTTCTTTTCACATTTTAAATGTTTTTGGTTAATGTACACTTCACTGATGTATATAGGCAAGGTTGTAGTGTTTCCCTCTTCCTCCCCTCTGAAAAATTATTTTATTTTATTTTAATTTAGTTTATATGCTTTATTTAATTTATTTTTTTAATTTTAGAGAGAACATGAATGGGACAGAGGGGCAGAGAGAGAGAGAGAGAGAGAGAGAGAGAATCTTAAGCAGGTTCCACTGAAAAGTTATTTTAAAACTAGTAATACACAGGCACCTGGGTGGCTCAGTCGGTTAAGTGTTCAGCTCTTGATCTCAGTTCAGGTTATGATCTCATGGTTCCTGGGTTCAAGCCTTACACGGGGCTCTGCACTGACAGTGAGGAGCCTGCTTGGGATTCTCTCTTTCCCTCTCTCTCTGCCCCTCCTTTGCTTGTGCATGCTCCCTCCCTCTCTCTCTCTCTCTCAAAATAAATAAACTTAAAAAAAGAACAGATGATACAAATGAAAACCGTGTCTTGCACATAAAGTCTTGCTACAGAACGACTATTGTTCACTCTCTTCATTTGCTAAAAAAGGAATAATTTAGAGAAAATGGGTTAAATAATACAGGAGAGCTTGAGACCCCAGGAGTGCTTTCTTAATGATAATATTAGAACAGTGCGCCAAAAGGAGGTATAGAATTTCAGTCTCTGAAGCTGTATAAAATATGACTAAGAGCTTTTCATTTTAAATACACTGGGAGTTGAATTCTCGCCATGGTTTGGAATTCTTCCTTTCACTTAAGAAAGACTCAGAATAGAATGAACTTTGCTGTAGGACCTTGTAGACAAAAATCTGCTGAATTATGTCCCTCACGCACCGCCATCTTACTAGTTGATATTATTCAGCTCTCACCCGGCGCGTTTGCACAGGCCTTACTCTTAAGTATCTTACGTAGTTAACACCATTAACCTCCACGCCGATGTTGAATGCACTGCCTTCTAATCTGACGGCCCCGGAACTATCACAGCCCTGTCACTGCAGGGGCTGGAACACCAGAGAAATTAATGACTGTGGAGAAGTCTCATTCTTGTACCCATTTCTTCTAATGACATGCCATAAAAGGCATAATTTGAGATACGCTTGGATGTAAATGGGACTAGACACTTTTTTTTTTTTTTTAATTGGAAGATTCTCAAGGAATTCACTAAAGTCTGCAGACTTAGTCCTGGACAGTGACATGTAACATGTAACATGTTTTTATCTGCAGAAAGTTCTGCGGGACAGCACTGCTCTTAGGAGTTACGTTAGATCTAACAGCCTCTGTTGACTACTTAATAATCACATATGCATCTCTAGGGTTTGAAAATGACTCTGTCCCCTCCTTTATGTAGAGCTGGCATCCAACCTGAATTCCCACATCAGTCCTGCATTTCTTCCAAACTTGGTGTCAGACTTTCATAATCACTTTAAAACTTGTCTGCATTTTCACTCCACCGTCTTCCCTTATCTGAAAGCACCCCATTGTGAGCCCTCTTGCCACCTGTCTAAATCATACCTCATTTCAACTTACTTATGCTCCGTATATGCTGCTTTATATTATTGAGCAGCTTTTTGTTAACTTTTTGGAAAACAGGGACCAGACCGATCCCTGGTTCTCTGAATACACTTTTGCATTCAACAAATGCTTAGTGGACATGAAGACGGTCCGCATCACAGGTGGACAAATAGCCACCTGAAGGAAGGCCAAATCTGGCCCATTCCCTACTTTTGTAAATAAAGTTTTATTGAAACGCAGCCACACCCAGTTACTTATTTATTGCCTATGATTGCTTTTGCATTGTGATACTGAGAAGTTATAGCAGAGACCAGGTGACTGGCAAAGCCTAAAATATTTACTGTTCAGCCCTCCACCAGAAAAGATTTTCCTTTCTCTGCTCTACATTTGCAACACTTCAGGCTTTTACAACCGCATGTCTTAGAACTTGGAAGTCACAGAAAAAATCAGTTAATATGCCTAAGTGAAGTAACTGTGATTACTCTTCATTAGTGCATCTGCTTGAGTATTATTATAAGGTTACATATAATTATCATTAACATTATGGAAGTTAAACACATGTTTCAGGGATGGAATAAATTTCCAAGTGCTCATTCCTTCAATTGGTAAAACAATGTTTGACTAAATCTTACATTACTAATTCTTTTTTCTGCCTAATAAGGTTGTTTCATTGAGATGGAACAAAGCATGGTAATTACCAACCTTATATTCCCTTCTTTTTAGCTTATCTCTTTTTAGTGTATTTGCCTTGATCTTGTAAAAACATTCTAATCATAGTATAAAATTTGCATCCTTAAAATATGTGTTCTTAGGTTAACTCACAGCATCAGACTTATTTAAATTAATATTTATTAAACATATATGATACTGTTTAGAATACCTACAGATTCAAATTCAACATTCATTCATTCTTAAGTATTTTGTTTTACCTAAAAATTTTTTTTAAATGTTTTATTTATTTTTGATACAGAGAGAGACAGAGCGTGAGTGGGGGAGGGGCAGAGAGAGAGAGGGAGACAGAGAATCTCAAGCAGGCTCCAAGCTGTCAGCACCAAGCCCTACACGGAGCTCAATCTCACAAACCATGAGATCTGAGCTGAAATCAAGAGTTGGACGCTTAATTGGCTGAGCCGCCCAGGTGCCCCAACATTCATTCCTAACAAAACTTTGACTGAGCTTTGTACAGAGAATTGTATCTTTTTTTTTTTTTTTTTAATTTTTTTTCAACGTTTTTATTTATTTTTGGGGACAGAGAGAGACAGAGCATGAACGGGGGAGGGGCAGAGAGAGAGGGAGACACAGAATCGGAAACAGGCTCCAGGCTCCGAGCCATCAGCCCAGAGCCTGACGCGGGGCTCGAACTCATGGACCGCGAGATCGTGACCTGGCTGAAGTCGGATGCTTAACCGACTGCGCCACCCAGGCGCCCCCAGAGAATTGTATCTTAAGGATGTGGCCACAGACCAGTAACAAAAAATTAAAGTCTCAGGAGTAAAGCAGAATCACATTTCGTGAAATAAGCAGTTCAGAAGAAGTGTCTGAAAACACGGAGGGTAAGACTATGAAATCAGATTCACAAGAATCCAGTCTTATTCCTCATCAGCCTTGACCATAATGACCAACAAATGGTCCTGAGACGTCACAAAACATGGTGCGGACAGGACTGTGGTCCCACTCCCCGGGTCCTCTCTGGCTGCATTAGGCTGCTGTGGTCCAGGTTAAGGTACAAAGTCTCTAAGGAATGCCTGTGGTACATTAGGATGCTGCTTCTCTTAGGAAGCATTTCCATTTGTATTCTGGTAGCATAGACGATTTATGTCACTTATTTCCCAAGGGGCTGTACTCCCTAAAGTCCAGGATTCCAGATTTATTTATTTATTATTATTGTTAATTGTTTTTTTACATTTATTTATTTTTGAGGGACAGAGAGAGACAGAGCGTGAATGGGGGAGGGGCAGAGTGAGAGGGACACAGAATCTGAAGCAGGCTCCAAGCTCTGAGCTGTCAGCACAGAACCCATTGTGGGGTTTGAACTCATGAACTGTGAGACCATGACCTGAGCTGAAGTTGGATGCTTAACTGACTGAGCCACCAGGTGCCCCAAAGATTCCAGATGTATTAACCATAACTAATTCTAGACATATTAGGTATATCCTGCTAAAATGATTCCATAGGTAAGGACTCTTCTGCTAATAAACACCGTTAGATTTTTTTTTTTGTCAAGCGATCTGACACTAGTTGTTTATAAGGAGCATTGACCAGGCTAACTGACCTCTTTCTTCCCTAGGAACATTTTCACACCTCAGTCCTTCCTGCTTTGCAAAGAGAGAAAATGAATTGTAGGCTTACTGCCAACCATTTCTTCCTAGTCTCTCTCTCCTTCCCTACTTCCCCACTTCCCCACTACCCACCACCACACCCCTCTTCCCCCCTCTCCCCCATAGAGACTCTCATGCTGTGGAAGGTGGAGAGGGAGGCAGACAATACAGCATGTCAGTTAGCCTGTGTCCTGAGTTTTTCTTTTGTTCTTTTTTCCTAACGTTTATTGAGATTTGTGGATGTGCCTAAATTGAGTGTTATTCTTGTACTTACACTTTCAGAAAAGGAACAGAAGTGTCCAAGTGAATCTTTCTGAATTTCAATCCTCATTGTGTCATTGCTTTGTCAGTATTCCTGGTGCCATTCCATGGGGTGTAGTTTAAATATCTTAACCCACCCTTTCAAGGCAATGCACAGTCTGGTCCCAACTTATTCTTTACAACTCTCTTGGTTTTAATTTTACTAAAGAATCCTCCTTGACAACAAGGTGGAACCACCCTTACCTTCAAGACATCTATCCTTCCTGTACCTTTGGGTGACTTCTCTCTTGCTTGCTCTTATCGCCCAGTCTATCCGAATGTAACTCCTCTCTCCACTCCAAATTAAATCTCACCTGTTTTGCCAAACTGTTTTTGGCTATCAGTTTATAGCAGGCTCTTTTCTTTTACTTTTAAAAAAATGTTTGAGTATAATTAACACATAATGTTATGTTAGTTTCAGACGTACAACATAGTGATTCAACAACTCTATCCATTATGCTGTGCTCACCACAACTGTAGCTACCACCTGTCACCATACAAGGTTGTTGCAAAATCATTGGCTACATTCCTTATGCTGTACCTTTCATCCCGGTGACTTACTTATTCCATAAGTGGATACCTAGGAGGCTCTTTTCTGAAATACAAGTAGTTACTGTTTGTGTTTGTCACCTGAAACTTGTTTGTCTTTCTCCCTAATTAGATTGTGAGCTCTGAAGGATGGGTGCTGTCTCAGGTACAGAAGGTGCTTAGGTACAGTACTGCCAAAATGAGTCTGCATCTACTAGGAGCTGATCCATGTGTCAAGAGACTACTCTAACAATAATAATAATACAAATATGGGCAGGGTCATATTTTTCAAGTTGGTGAGATAATTGTTTTCAGTATGTGGTTTTGTTTTTAAAATCATACCTATCAATCTTGTGTGAAGCTAGCACTCAGCAGCACAGTGGGTTAGGGTGAGGACTCTGTAGCCGGTCCAGACACGAGGGGGCACCAGGATCACACATATCTGACCCTCAGCAAGTTACATAATCAATTCCTCAATTTCCTCTTCTGTAAAGTGGGGGTAATTGTATTTACTTCATGTGGTTGTTGTGAAAATTAACTGAGTAATGTGTGCAGTACATAGAACAGAGCCTGGCACATAGCAGAACTGCTGCTGCTTTTTGCTGTTACTGTCATTGTTGAAGTAAGAAAACGAAAAGCCAACAGTTTTCCTTTAAATGTCCTAAAGTGAAGGTCTATCTGAAAGACAGGTTGTTAAGCTTCTTGGGGAAGCTAGCTATGTCCTCAAGAGATGTTGACTATTTGAGGATGAATTCTGATGCCAGGAAATTTGTGCTACCTAAATGTAGGAAATCTCAGGGCGCACTTATTTCCAGATCAGCCACGTTTTCTATCACCGAGATCTTGTCTGACTAGGACAAGTTTTCCCTCCATTAAGCTATCAGAGCCCAGAGGTGGTAATGAGGGAAATTGCTGATGCTAGCTTGGTCTTGCAATAATAATGAGCAACTTCAAAAGAAGAAGGATAAGTACAAAGTAAGAGGCTCTTGGCTTTTTTTTTCTTTTTTTTACCGGTAAAAAGACCTAGTGTAGAGAGTAATAAATAGGGGAAGGAAAGAGGCATGTGGGTAATTGGTCTATATTCACTTTAGGTAAGGAGAATTGGTAAGGGAGGGGAGTGTCTGAGAGCTTATAAAGTGTATTTATCATTCTGTAAACTTCTAGGAATTTAGTCACAGTCACTTTATAAATGCAGAATGTGGTAAGGAGGATAGGTGCTACCAGGTCAATTAATTCAACGAGACTTTTCTGATTAGTCTTTTAAGAGCCAGATTTTGAAACTGTGACTCTTAGGAATAGAAAAGCGTATTAACTAGTGAGATGGAATGTTACTTTCGTGTAGTTGTGAAAGGAACACAGACAAAAGTGGTTAAAAGTAAGACCCTGTTTTCCTATCAAATCAGCAAATCCAGATGAGAAGATAATGTTCAGTATGCAGTGTGAGAGGCACTCTGATTATGTGGTTAATGGCAAAGTGAATTGATAAAACCTTTAGTTAAAGCATGATAGCAATGTGTTTTTAGATGTAAAAGAAAAACAAAACAAAACAAAACAAAACAAAAAAAAACCCTTGCTCTCCTTTCTAATGAATTTACTATTTTGAATCTACCAGAGAAATAGAGGATCATCACACTTGTCAGAATGGCTAAAATCAAAACCACAAGAAGCAGGTATTGGTGAGGATGTGGAGAAAAAGGAACACTTGTACACCGTTGGTGGGAATGCAAATGGGTGCAGCCCCCGTGCAAAATAGTGTGGAGGTTCCTCAGAAAATTAAAAAATAGAACTACACTATGACCCAGCAATCACACTACTCGGTGTTTACCCAAAGAATACAAAAGCACTAATTTGAAAGCATACATGCATCCGTTTGTTTATTGCAGCATTATTTACAATAACCAAGATATGGAAGCAGCCCAAGTGTCCATCAACAGATGAATGGATAAAGATGTGTGTGTGTGTGTGTGTGTGTGTGTGTGTGTGTGTGTACTCAGCCATAAAAAAAAATGAAATCTTGCCATTTGCAACAACATGGATAGAGCTAGAGAATATAATGGTAAGTGAAACAAGTCAGTCAGAGAAAGACAAATACCATATGATCTCACTCGTATGTGGAATTTAAGAAACAAAACAAACAAGAAAAGGGATAAAACAACCGAAGAAATAGACTCTTAACTATGGAGAACAAACAGAGGGTTATCAGAGGGGAGGGGAGGGGGGGATTGGGGAAATAGGTGAAGGGGATTGAGAGTATGCTTCTCTCTCTCTTTTTTTTAACTTTTTTAAATGTTTTTATTTATTTTTGAGACAGAGAGAGACAGAGCATGAGCAGGGGAGGGGCAGAGAGAGAGGGAGACATAGAATCCGAAGCAGGCTCCAGGCTATGAGCTGTTAGAACAGAACCCGACGCGGGGCTCGAACTCACGGATTGTGAAATCATGACCTGAGCTGAAGTCGGACGCTTAACCGACTGAGCCACCCAGGTGCCCCAAGAGTATGATTCTCTTGATGAGCACTGAGTAATATACAGGATTGTTGAATCACTGTATCATACACCTGAAAAATAACACTGTATGTTAATTATACTGGAATTAAAATAAAAAATAAAATTAAAAGAAATAGAAGATCAGATAAATATTTATACGTAAGAAAGTTAATTGAATCATCATTTGTTATGAAAAAATGGAAACCATCAAAATTTCCACCAATATTAGAATTGTTACGTTGTGTGGTAACCATAAAAGGGAATATTATACAGCTACTGAGTTTGGATTGGAGAAGAATACATATAAGTTTGGACACATTGGTGATTTAATATTGATTTTTAAATGGTATACTTAGAATGTGTATATAATTCATACAAAATTATAAGCACAGGCCATGACTGGGTGAAAATACAATGAGGGGTTATCTCAATCTGGTTGAATAATGCGTAATTTTAGATTGCTATATATACATTATTGAATTTTTTAAAAAACTGTATTACTTTTTTTTTATACTTAAAAAATTTTTACTGTTTATTTTTGAGAGAGAGAGAGAGAGAGAGAGAGAGTGAGTGAACAGGGGACAGGCACAGGGAGACACACACACAGAATCCGAAGCAGGCTCCAGGCTCTGAGCCATCAGCACAGAGCCCCACGTGGGGCTCAAACCCACAAATCATGAGATCATTACCTCAGGCGAAGTTGGATGCTTAACCGACTGAACCACAGGTGCCCTAAAAATGTGTTACTTGTATAATTAGAAAGAAACGTTATTAGATAATGAACAGCTATTTTCTCATGTCACCTGAGCCCCCCCATTTTAGGGCTCTCTAATGGCCCAGTGTCAGTGTAATCTAACAAAGGCAATGCCAGCACTAAGTCTAGCCTGCCATGAGACAGGTGTTCTATAAATGTCCCTTGATTTAGAATTCATCTCTAGGAAGGTTGGACCTAATGATTTTGCCTTTCTCTGTCAGCAACAAAAAAAAATAAGAATCGTAATAGAGAGTGTCACTTTTTTAAAAAAATTTTATTTTTAGAGAATCCTAAGCAGCCTCCATGCTTAGTGTGGAGCCTGATGTGGGGCTCAATCCCACGACCCTGAGATCATGACCTGAGTTGAAATCAAGAGTCAGATGCTGGACTGACTGAGCCACCCAGGAGCCCTAAGAGTGTCACTTTATTTTTTTTAATATTTATTTATTTATTTGAGAGAGAGAGAGAGAGAGAGAGTGAGTGAACAGGGGACAGGCACAGGGAGACACACACACAGAATCCGAAGCAGGCTCCAGGCTCTGAGCCATCAGCACAGAGCCCCACGTGGGGCTCAAACCCACAAATCATGAGATCATTACCTCAGGCGAAGTTGGATGCTTAACCGACTGAACCACAGGTGCCCTAAAAATGTGTTACTTGTATAATTAGAAAGAAACGTTATTAGATAATGAACAGCTATTTTCTCATGTCACCTGAGCCCCCCCATTTTAGGGCTCTCTAATGGCCCAGTGTCAGTGTAATCTAACAAAGGCAATGCCAGCACTAAGTCTAGCCTGCCATGAGACAGGTGTTCTATAAATGTCCCTTGATTTAGAATTCATCTCTAGGAAGGTTGGACCTAATGATTTTGCCTTTCTCTGTCAGCAACAAAAAAAAATAAGAATCGTAATAGAGAGTGTCACTTTTTTAAAAAAATTTTATTTTTAGAGAATCCTAAGCAGCCTCCATGCTTAGTGTGGAGCCTGATGTGGGGCTCAATCCCACGACCCTGAGATCATGACCTGAGTTGAAATCAAGAGTCAGATGCTGGACTGACTGAGCCACCCAGGAGCCCTAAGAGTGTCACTTTATTTTTTTTAATATTTATTTATTTATTTGAGAGAGAGAGAGAGAGAGAGAGAGAGAGAGAGAGAGAGAGAGAGAATGAACATGAGCACTCACATGGACAGGAGAGGGACAGAGAGAGAGAATCCTAAGCAAGCTTGGCGTTACCAGCACTGAGCCTCGTGCAGGGATCTCGATCTCATGAACTGTGAGATCATGACTGTAGGCAGAACAAAGAGTCAGATGCTTAACTGATTGAGTCACCCTGCCCTGTGTCCTTTTATTTTTTTAAGCTAACATTCAGAGGGGACTAAGATGGCAGAGCAGCATGGAGGTTCTCAGTTTCTTTCATCCGTGAAACACAGCTCGATCAGCACCAAACCTTTTTGCACACCTAGGAAATTGATCTGAGGATTAACACAATAATTTGCCTAACTTGAGGCACAGAACTCGATAGATAAGTGGTGCAGGGAGGTGAACTGGTGGAGAGAGAAGCTGCAGAGGGTAGGGAACTGATTTTGTGGAGAGAGGACAGAGAAAGGGGTGGAGAGTGTGGCCCATGAGGAGAGTACAGGAAAAGCACTCCCCCTGAAAGTAACTGGAGAGAAAGAGAAAGAGTGGAAACACTCACAAGGGACTGAACAAGAAATGTGCTCCCCAACACCGTTGATGGAGAGAAAGGAGAGGGTTTCTTTTTAAAAAAATTTTTTTTTCAACATTTATTTATTTTTGGGACAGAGAGAGACAGAGCATGAACGGGGGAGGGGCAGAGAGAGAGGGAGACACAGAATCGGAAACAGGCTCCAGGCTCCGAGCCATCAGCCCAGAGCCTGACGTGGGGCTCGAACTCACGGACCGCGAGATCGTGACCTGGCTGAAGTCGGACGCTTAACCGACTGCACCACCCAGGCGCCCCTAAAGGAGAGGGTTTCAATACCATTAGGACTCTATAGGAGAGCACAGAGTCGGAAATTCTGGAGCTCAATACCTGGCAGTGCTCTGGTGGGGAGGAAGGGTGAATCCCCAGGGTGAATCCCCAGGAGCAGGCAGCGAGGTCTGAGGGGTTCATGGGGGCACACAGGGAGACGCTGTTCCCCTGCTTGGAGGGCATTTGGTAGAAGCCATATGGCCTCCCCACGCCAAAGGTCCCAGCAGACCCTGGAGAACAGCCACGTTTGCTGGTATTGGGACAAAGATGCCAGAGTGTGTTGAACCCTGGCACCAGCTGTGTGTTGTGATTTTTCCTAATCTCTGAACCTTTGCCGTTGTGCAGTGGCACAAACTTTTTCTGGGGCACCTGACCATTGTTCAGTGAGACCCTTCCCCCGAGGGTCAGAGTGGGTCCAAGCAGCATGGTCCTCAGAAATGAGGGGTTTGGAAACACAGCCCCATCTGAGATAAAATTCGGGAGGGAGGTACCGCCTGGCAGGCTGGCAACTTGGACATGGACAATGTAAAAGCGGGGAATGGACAGAAGCCTGAGACAGAGGAGGGATGCTTGATTATGAGTGGTTAAGAGTACAGAGTTCCTGTGCCAGAAACTAGGAAGCTGGGTGACACCATTATCACCTCTTCTGTGAACGCATGTATGCACGCAATGCACGCCAGACAGCTCCACCCCGGTAAGCTAAGCGGCGCTGCCTAGTGGAGAACAGAGACTTTACACCAAGCCCCACCCAACTGCGCCTTCCAAGAACATGTCCTAGACCACCACAAGTCTCTCTACCTGCTTAGTGTACGGACTAGAGAGTGCTTCATAGTTTGAGTTCTAGGAGACATGGGATGTAACTTCATTCGGGCTTCATCCTGTTTGCTGGTTCATCTATTCGTTTTCTTTCTTTTTCTTTGCTTTTGTTTAAATTGTTTTTTCTTCTTTTCTTTTTCTTGGATACAGAAAAAGAAAATTTTATTTTTATTTTTCTTTAAAAAGTTTTTTTTTAATTCTTCTCACTCTGTTTTTATTTTTTTTGTAAATTTTTGTATTCTTTCTTCATTTTATTTTGAGTATGTTTTTAAAAATTTTTTAACTTTTTCTTACTTTTTTTTTCTTTCCCTTTTTTCTCTATTCTGTCAAGCATCTTTCAACAACCAGACCAAAACATGCCTAGGATCTAGTTTCCTTTATTTGATTTTTTTGTGTTTTTAATTTTTAAATTTTAATTTAATTTTATTAATTGTTTCTCTTCCTCCAAAATGACCAAATGAAGGAATTCACCCCAAAAGAAAGAATAGGAAAAAATGACAGCCAGGGGCTTAATTAACACAGATATAGGCAAGTTTTCTGAACTAGAATTTCGAATCATGATGATATGAATACTAGCTGGAGTTGAGAAAATCATAAAATCCCTTTCTGCAGAGATAAAAGAAGTAAAATCTAGTCAGGACAAAATTCAAAAGGTCAGAAAGGAGTGGCAGGATATATTCAATGTGCTGAATCAGAAAAATATGCAGCCAAGAATTCTTTATCCAGTGAGGCTGTCATTCAAAATAGTAGGAGAGATAGAGTTCCTCAGACAAAAACTAAAGGAGTTCATGACCACTAAACCAGCCCTGCAAGTAATTTTAAGGGGGACTCTCTGAGGGGAGAAAAGACAAAACAAAACAAAACAGACCAAAAGCAGCAAAGACTAGAAAGGACCACCAGAAACTCCAACTCTACCAGCAACATAATGGCAATAAATTCATATCTTTCAGTACTTGCTCTAAATGTCAATGGACTAAACACTCCAATCAAAAGACATAGGGTAATAGACTGGATAAGAAAACAAGATTCATTTATATGCTGTTTACAAGAGACCCACTTTAGACCTAAAGACACCTTCAGATTGAAAGTAAGGGGATGGAGAACCATTTTTATGCTAATGGTCACCAAAAGAAAGCTGGAGTAGCCATACTTATATCAGGTAAGCTAGATTTTAAAATAAAGACTGTAACAAGAGATGAAGAAGGACATTATATCATAATTAAGGGTTCTATCCACCAAGAAGATCTAGCAGTTGTAAACATTTATGCCCCCAATGTGAATGTACCCAAATATATAAATCAAGAAACTCATTGTTAATAATACCATAATAGTGGGGGACTTCAACTCTGCACTTACAGCAATGGACAGATCATCTAAGCAGAAAATCAACAAGGAAGCAATGGCTTTGAATGACACACTGGCCAGATGGACTTCACAGACACATTCAGAACATTTCATCCTAAAGCAGCAGAATACACATTCTTCTTGGGTAAACACGGAACATTCTCCCAGAATAGATCACATACTGGGACACAAATCAGCCCTCGACAAGTACAAAAAGATCAAGATCATACCATGCATATTTTCAGACCACAATGCTATGAAACTCAAAATCAGTCATGAGAAAAATTTGGAAAGACCACAAATACTTGCAGATTAAAGAACATCCTACTAAAGAATAAATGGGTTAACCAAGAAATTAAAGAGGAAATTAAAAAGTACATGGAAGCCAATGAAAATAACACAACACCCCAAAACCTCTGGGATACAGCAAAGGCGGTCATAAGAGAAAAGTTTATAGCAATCCAGGCCTTCCTAAAGAAGGAAGAAAGATCTCAGATACACAACCTAACTTTACACCTTAAAGAGCTGGAAAATGAACAGCAAATAAAGCCCAAACCAGCAGAAGACAGGAAATAATAAAGATTAGAAATCATTATATCATTATATATTTATACCTTTTTATCATTGATATCAAAATAAAAAAACAGAACAGATCAATGAAACCAGGAGCTGGTTCTTTGAAAGAATTAACAAAATTGATAGACACCTAGCCAGATTGATCAGAAAAAAAGGAAAGAACCGAAACAAGTAAAATCAAGAATGAAAGGGAAGAGATCACAACCAATACTGCAGAAATACAAACAATAATAAATTATTATGAACAATTATATGCCAGTAAATTGGGCAATCTAGAAGAAATGGAAAAATTCCTAGAAACATAAAAACTACCAAAACTGAAACACAAAGAAATAGAAAATTTGAACAGACCCATAACCAGTAAAGAAATTAAATCAGTAATCAAAAGTCTCCCAAGAAACAAGAGTCCAGGGCCGGATGGCTTTCCAGGGGATTCTACCAAAGATTTAAGGAAGAGTTAGCACCTATTCTTTTGAAGCTATTCCCAAAAATAGAAGTGGAAGGAACTTCCAAACACATTCTATGAGGCCAGCATTACCTTGATTCCAAAACCAGACAAAGACCCCACTATAAAGGAGAACTACAGAGCAATTTCTGTGATGAACATGGTTGCAAAAACTCTCAACAAGATATTACTCAACCAGATCTCACAATACACTAAAAGAATTATTCACCATGATCAAGTGGGATTTATCCCTGCGATGCAGGTCTGGTTCAATATCTGCAAATCAATCAATGTGATACATCACATCAATAAAAGAAAGAACAAGAACCATATGATCCTCTCAATAGATGCAGAGAAAGCATTTGATAAAATACAGCATCCTTTCTTGATAAAAACCTTCAAGAAAGTAGGGATAGAAGGATCATACCTCATGATCATGAAAGCCATATATGAAAGACTCATGGCTAATACCATCCTTAATAGGGAAAAACTGAGAGCTTTCCCCCTAAAGTGAGGAACATGACAAGGATGTTCCCTCTTCCCATACATTCCAATACAGCATAGTATTGAAAGTCCTGGCCTTGGCAATCAGACAACACAAAGAAATAAAAGGCATCCAAATTGGCAAGGAGGAAGTCAAACTTTCACTCTTTGCAGATGATATGATACTCTATATGGAAAACCCAAAAGATTCCATCAAAAAACTTCTAGAACTGATCCTTGAATTCAGCAAAGTCGCAGGATATATAATCAGTGCATAGAAATCAGTTGCATTTCTATATACCAATAATGAAACAGCAGGAAGAGAAATCAAGGAATCAGTCCCATTTACAATTGCACCAAAAAACCATAAAATACCTAGGAATAAAACTAACCAAAGAGGTGAAAAATCTATATACTGAAAACTATAGAAAGCTTATGAAAGAAATTTAAGAATACACACACACACACACACACACACACACACACACACAAAATGGAAACATATTCCATGTTTGTGGATTGGAAGAACAAATAGTGTTAAAATATTGATACTACCCAAAGCAGTCTACGTATTCAATGCAATCCCTGTCAAAATAACACCAGCATTCTTCACAGAGCTAGAACAAACCATCCTAAAATTTGTATGGAACCATAAAAGACCCTGAATAGCCAAAGCAATCCTGAAAAAGAAAACCAAAGCTGGAGGCATCACAATTCTGGATTTCAAGATGTATTACAAATGGAACAGAATAGAGAACACAGAAATGGACCCACAAACGTATGGCCAACTCATCTTTGACAAAGCAGAAAGAATATCCAGTGGCATAAAGGCAGTCTCTTCAGCAAATGGTGCTGGGAAAACTGGACAGTGACAGGCAGAAGAATGAACCTGGATCAGTTTCTTATTCCATACACAAAAATGAACTCAAAATGCATGAAAGACCTAAACGTAAGATAGGAAACCATCAAAATTCTCGAGGAGAAAGCAGGCAAAAACCTCTTTGACCTCTGCCACAACAGCTTCTTACTCTGCATGTCTTTGGAGGCAAGGGAAATAAAAGCAAAAATGAACGATTGACCTCATCAAGATAAAAAGCTTCTGCACAGCGGAGGAAACAATCAGCGAAACTAAAAGGCAACTGACAGAATGGGAGAAGATATTTGTGAAGGACATATCAGATAAAAAGTTAGTATCCAAAGTCTATAAAGAATTTATCAAAGTCAACACCCAAAACCCAAATAACCCAGTGAAGAAATGGGCAAGAGACATGAATAGACACTTTTTCAAAGAAGACATCCAGATGGCTAATAGACACATGAAAAAAATGCTCAACATCACTCATCATCAGGGAAATACAAATCAAAACCACAATGAGATACCACCTCACACCTGTCAGAATAGCTAAACTTAACAGCTCAGGCAATGACAGATGTTGGTGAGGATGCAGAGAAAGAGGAACCCTTTTGCACAGCTGGTGGGAATGCAAACTGGTACAGCCACTCTGGAAAACAATATGGAGGTTCCTCAAAAAATCGAACTACCCTATAATCCAGCAATTGCACTACTAGGTATTTATCCACAGGATACAGGAGTGCTGTTTTGAAGGGGCACATGCACCCCAATGTTTATTTAGCAGCACTATCGATAATAGCTAAAGTATGGAAAGAACCAAATGTCCATTGACTGATGGATAAAGAAATGGTGTGTGTGTGTGTGTGTGTATATATATATATATATATATATATATATACACACATACATGATGAACTATTACTCAGCAATCAAAAAGAATGAAATCTTGCCATTTGCAACAACGTGGATGGAACTAGAATGTATTATGCTAAGTGAAATAAGTCATTCAGAGAAAGACATATCATATGACTTTACTCGTATGAAGAATTTAAGATACAAAACAGATGAACATATGGGAGGGGAAGCAAAAATAATATGTAAACAGGGAGGGGACAAAACATAAGAGACCCTTAAATACAGAGAACAAACTGAGGTATGCTTGGAGGGGTTGTGGGTGGGAGGATGGGCTAAATGGTCAAGGGGCATTAATGAGGACACTTGTTGGGATGAGCACTGGGTGTTATGTGTAGGAGATGAGTCATTTGATCCTACTCCTGAAATCATTATTGTATGCTAACTAACTTGGATGTAAATTAAAAAAAAAAAAAAGGAAATGATGAGACTGAAAAGAATAGACATGTTGGAATACCTCGAAAAGAGAAATGCAATGTTGATAGCAAATGAGACATTAAAAAAATAATTCAGTAGAAACTCTAGGACAAACAAGCCACATAACAAAGGACTTAAAATGGCATATCACTTGATTCTTCAGGCATTATGATATAAATACTGATAATTTCCTATAAAAATATTAAAACTTTATTGGGAAAATGAGAAAGGGAGGTGGAAGAGTAGGCAGAAGTGCATGTCTAAAACTGACCAATTAAGAAATAATAAGGACAGAATGTTCAGAAATATGAAGGTAACTGCCTAAAAGGATAAGTAATAGCATTAAAATTGATAAAAGTATTTGTCTTTTTTTTTTTTTCAACGTTTATTTATTTTTGGGACAGAGAGAGACAGAGCATGAATGGGGGAGGGGCAGAGAGAGAGGGAGACACAGAATCGGAAACAGGCTCCAGGCTCTGAGCCATCAGCCCAGAGCCTGACGCGGGGCTCGAACTCACAGACCGCGAGATCGTGACCTGGCTGAAGTCGGACGCTTAACCGACTGCGCCACCCAGGCGCCCCAAAAGCATTTGTCTTTTAAGAGCAGGATTCAAGTGCAGTGGATTGGGGACTGTTATACTCTTTTATTTTAAATATGGGGCTAATCAAGCAGACTTGAAAGAGAAAGAAAAAAATAAAATAAAGCTAAAATTCAATGGGAGGAATTATGGTCACAATAAGTGGTGGAAGTTAGACTTTGTAGAAAAGCATTAAAAAATTATCAAGGGCAAACATGAATATAGCTGTTGAAAATTGAAAAATGACATGTATTTAGGAATTAATCATCAAACATTTATTGAATGTCTTTTATGTACTTGGCACTGTGCTAGAGATCCAAAGATGAGTCAGATATGGCCCTTGCCCTCAAGCTCAGAGTCTAGTGCTAAGAGACATACACATGTGTGAGTCATTAGGAGACCGTATGGTAAGTCCAGTAGCAGAGGAATGTCCAGGTTGTTATGGTGACCAGAAGAGGGACGTTGATTGAGGCTGGAATGAGTAAAAGGAACTCTGTCTGGAAGGGGATGATGAAGAGATGATTGTTAATTTTATTATTAAAAAACTTTTTTTAAAGTAAACTCTACTCCCATTGTGGGGCTTAAAAACTCATAAACTTGAGATCAAGAGTCGCATGTTCTATGGACTGAGCCAACCAGCTGTCCCTATGATTGTTAAGTGTTTTTTGTTTTCGTTTTGTTTTTTTTTTTTTTTGAGAGAGAGAATCAGGAGAGAGGAGGGGAGGGAGCGGGGCAGAAAAGAGGGAGAGAGAGAGAGAGAGAGAGAGAGAGAGAGAGAGAGAGAGAGAGAGAGAATCTTAAGTAGACTCTACACCCAACACAGAGTCTGAATCTGGACTTGATCCCACAACTGTGAGTTCATGATCTGAGCCGAAATCAAGAGTCAGCTACTTAACTGACTGAATCACCCAGGCGCCCCTCGTTGTTAATTTTAAATCAGTATGAGTGAGCTAGATGAAGGAGAAAGGGTACGATTATTCCAGAGAGAAGGAAAAGCAAGAACCAAGGCATAGAGTACAGACCCATCCCCATAGAGAGGGGTGAGGGAGTGCCAGTTACTGGAGTGTAGAGGCAGAGAGTGGTAGGGGTCAGGCTGATGATGTAGGTATGGAGCAGTCAATAGTGCTCTCAGTGGTATCCTAAGGATCTTAGACTTTATTTTTTACTCAATGGCCATTCACGGGCTTTAAAGCAGAGAGTCCCAGCAATAGCACTGCTAGGAATTTCCCCAAGGGATACAGGAGTGCTGATGCATAGGGGCACTTGTACCCCAATGTTTATAGCAGCATTTTCAACAATAGCCAATTATGGAAAGAACCTAAATGTCCATCAATGGATGAGTGGATAAAGAAACTGTGGTTTATATACACAATGGAATACTACGTGGCAATGAGAAAGAATGAAATATGGCCTTCTGTAGCAACATGGATGGAACTGGAGAGTGTTATGCTAAGTGAAATAAGTCGTACAGAGAAAGACAGATACCATATGTTTTCACTGTTATGTGGATCCTCAGAAACTTAACAGATCCGTGGGGGAGGGGAAGGAAAAAAAAAAGAGGTTAGAGAGGGAGGGAGCCAAAACATAAGAGACTCTTAAAAACTGAGAACAAACTGAGGGTTGATGGGGGGTGGGAGGGAGGGGAGGGTGGGTGATGGGTATTGAGGAGGGCACCTGTTGGGATGAGCACTGAGTGTTGTATGGAAACCAATTTGACAATAAATTTCATATTTAAAAAAAAAAAGAGAGTCACAATGAAATTTGCAAATTAGGAAGACACTTGGCTACAATGTAAGGCATGTGGCTTATAGGTATGAATGTAAAGGCAGGAAGAGGAACCAGTTAATGGCTGTTGCAGGAATTGACCTAAAACATGAAGGGAACAGGACAGGAAGAAGGACAAAGACCAATAGTGGGATCGATAAAAGTAGGAAGGAAAATCCAGTATGTTTTAATACCAGTTTGTTAAAAGAATTTTTTTTCTGCCTCGTATACACAAAGGCACATAGAAAATCACGACTGTAAGGACTTGTTAAGACTCTAACATCACTGATGTTAATAGTGATTCTTTTTAGGTTGTAGGAATTCAGGAACCAATGCCTTTTTTTCTTCATGTATTTTGCTTTGAACACGGATTACTTTTATAATCAGAAAAGGAGCATGTCCTTTTAAGAACAGTAGGAGAAAGATAAAAGAGAGTACTGGGGTTAAGATAAGTCAGGTTTAGGGATGAGACTGCTATAAAAAGGAATACCATAAAGTATTGACAAAAAATAAGTGAAATGCGGCAATCACAAAGGGACCAATACTGCTCGATTCTACTCATGTAAGATATTTAGAGTAATCAAACTCAGACAGCAGTAGAAAGGTGCTTGCTGAGGCTGGGGGTGGGGGAAGTGGGGAGTTGTTTAATGCATAAGGAGTTCCAGTTTTGCAAGATGAAAAAGTTTTGGTTGCACAAAAATAGGAATATACTTAACACTTCTGGACTGTACATTTAAAAATGGTTAAGATGGTGAATTAGGTTATGCGTATTTTACCATAATTTTAAAAAATGTGTGACAGGGATACCTGGGTGGCCCAGTGGGTTAAACATCCAATTTCCGCTCAGGTCATGATCTCACGGGTTCATGGGTTTGAGCCTCCTCATTGAGGTTCTCTCTGTTCCCCTCTCTCTCTGCCCCTCTTCCGCTTGTGCTTTCTCTCCCTCAAAATAAATAAATAAATAAAGTTAAAAAGAATTTTTTTTTAGATGCAGGACAAACCTGCATTTTATGGTTATCTCTGGAATACTGCTGCATATAGAAGCAGAGATACATCATGAATCCAGGGGTAGGGTTTTGCTGGCCAGTGTAGAAAGGTAGTGGGGGGTGCTGGTAAGAGTGATTTGCATGGTCAGTTAGTTCTGGGATAGGGGATGGATAGGGAAGGAATAAGAGGTTAGAAGGGGCCCTTGAAGAGTAGGTATGTTGGGAAGATGCTGAGTTTGCAACCAGAGACGAGTTTGTAATCAGAGAATAGGAAATAGAAGTTGAAATACATTCTGTGGAAGTGAGACTTAGTTACGTTCATTGTAAATCCAATTCTCCTGTTAGAAAGGAAACTCTTTAGAGGCTGGCTGGAATTACTCGTATTTGTACTTTGTAACAGTGGAGGGAATGCGACTAAGTATTGACCAAATATGCTCAATAAAATTCTTTATCAGTTGAAGAATGTGTGTATATTGAGTCTCACATATTTGGAAGTTGCATCCCACACATCAAAAATGCTTTTTGCCTGCCCGTCTTTTCCTTCTGTGGTCTTACTCTGAGCCCCAGATTGCTGAGGTGTTTGCCAAGTAGGCTCAGAATTCATATGGTCCATTCCCATCCCTTCTTGTTTTCCGTCTAAGGGGAATTGGTATTCCACTGAGATTTAGGGAAAATATTACGGATGTTGACTGCATCCTGTAGCTTCTGACTTAATTCATGGCTTTTGGATAGGAGTCGGGCATTTCTATTTTAAGCAAGCTCCTGGGGTGATTCTGATACACCCCAGACTTGCACAACTACTACTTGGGAAATACCAATTTTGTCTTTCTGACGTCCGTATGACCTTGCTGTATTTGCCTTTGCTATGTAAACCATTACCCAAAGTTGCTAGACTAGTTAAAACTATGTCAGAGGTACCCAGAGAAGTTTGGAGTAGAGTCTGGAATTCATTTTCTTCTTTTACTATGAAAATGCATGTCAGCAGGATACTAATATGGGCTTTTTTTCTTAAAAATGCAAACAAAGCAGAGGTATGCGCTATTTCATGTGTTAGATGAGAAGTCAATATCATTAACCTCCCTTTAAAAATGTACATTAATTTCTTCCACATTGAGGAAATTGTTAGTCATTTGAAACCATGTTATTTATAAGAAAAGTTTAATTATGAAAAGGATGCTATAATTTAAAAGACTGTGAAGACATAACATGCTTCATTAAATTTTGTGAAATGCTTTGTTTTTCTTTGACACAAATTATAGCAATGTTTGGCCTGTATTGTCTAAATTATTTAAATAACAAGATGTAGAAAAAAGTTGCTAGATTTATATCATCATTTGGATTTTACAAGTACAGAGTACGAGCCAAATGAGCTTAAATTTTATGGTCATTTAAAAGAAATTTCAAGAAGCTTTAAAAAATTGATTAATGTTTTCCAGGACTGCCAATAGCATTTGCTTTTATTTTCTTAGGTATGTGTACGAATTTGCTTTTATGTCAGAAAGGTTAAAATGAAACATATTCATTCTTTTTGTTGTTGTTGCGTGATTTTATTGTAAAATAACATACACGTACAGAAAGCCATACCAAACAAGTATATAGTTCAAAGAAGGCAAATACCGTTGTAATTTACCACCTGTGTCAAGAAATAAAACGTTATATCTTCGGGTCCTTCTTTGTACTGAGTTTGTAGTAATTATTTCCTGTGTTTTTACTTTTATTTTTTATTTTTTTTTCAGTATATGAAGTTTATTGTCAAATTGGTTTCCATACAACACCCAGTGCTCATCCCAAAAGGTGCCCACCTCAATACCCATCACCCACCCTCCCACCCTATTTCATGTGTTTTTTTTTTTTTTTTAATTTTTTTTCAACGTTTATTTATTTTTGGGACAGAGAGAGACAGAGCATGAACGGGGGAGGGGCAGAGAGAGAGGAAGACACAGAATCGGAAACAGGCTCCAGGCTCCGAACCATCAGCCCAGAGCCTGACGCGGGGCTCGAACTTACGGACCGCGAGATCGTGACCTGGCTGAAGTCGGTCGCTTAACCAACTGCGCCAGCCAGGTGCCCCTTCCTGTGTTTTTAAAAAATAGTTTTATCATGTAAATGTAGCTCTAGACACTATAGGTTAGCTTATTAAAAAAAATTGATCTCTTTGTAAAATCTTTTAATCTAGGGCAACACTGTTCAATAATGGGAGCCACATATGCAATTTCAGAATTTCTAGTAGTACAAACAAGTGCAGTTAGTATTAATATATTTTATTTAACTAAATATATCCAAACTGTTACAATTTCAACATGTAATCAATATCTAAATTGTTGAGATATTTTACATTCTTTTTTCTGGGAGGGGTACTAAATGTTTGAAATCTGGTGTGTGTTTTACACTTACAGCACATCTCAAATTATACTGGATTTGGCTGGTTGGAAGCCCCTTTTAGCTGGCTCCTCTGTACTTGTAATTTGTGCTACCCCTTTTTTTGGATACTTCCTTACTTTGTAACATTCAGGATTTTCCAAACTCCTCTTGTACCTGCCCTCTCCCAACCCCCAATTGGCCATTTCTCTCACAAGCCCGGGTCCCTTTTAAAGGGAGTGGTTTAACATACTAAGATACGGGTGCTGGGTATGTGCGTTGCTCCTGGGGTGCCTTTGCTAGGTGGTCAAAGCTAGGGGACACATGCGTGTGTGTGTACATGTGTATGCGTAGACTGATACATACACATAGAAGCATGCACACAGGTTCATGTATACATCTCTACATACTTTTTAAAATATAGTAGTCATGCATTCACACCAGTACTTCCAATTCCAGTCTATCCCCACAGGTTTCTTTCTTGCCTTCTCCTCTTCCATACATATTTGCATGTTCCTTCTTTCACAGTGAGAACACTGGAACTCAGCAGTATAACTCATCTGATAGAGTTTCCACTCTGCTTATCCCATTTACCACTGCAAAAAACCCAAACTTCCTAGAAAGAGCTGAGGATTTATTTGCTGTTTTCACCCACAATTCAGAGTAGTCACATACGGCGTTTATAAATGTCTTGAATTAGTTCTTCCTCCCTCCCCCTTTAGCAGGGTTATGGTATTCACTTGAAATCCAAAGGAGTATGTTTGTTTCTTTTCAGTTTTAGGTATTTCCTCTCCTACCCACTGTTGCTGATTTAATTATATGCATAACAGTGCCATCTTCCGAAAGTTGACACTATGTAAGAGGTACCCAGAGAAGTGTCCCTTCCTCCTATATCTCTTCCACTCGGCTTCCTTGTAGGTAACTTCCATAACCGTTTTCTAGCTTATCTTTCATACATTTCACGTTGTCATGATGGGCATATATATGCTTTCTTATTTTCTCTTCCTTCTCACATACTATATCCAGAACAGGAAAATCTATAGAGACAGAAGGTACATATGTGTTTGCCTGGGGCTGGGAGACTGGGGGCAAATGAGGAGTGTCTGCTGATAGGTACAGGGTTTCTTTCTGGGATGATGAAACTGTTCTAAGACTGTGGTAATGGTCGCACAGCTCTAAAGTTACTAAACACCATTGAATTGTGAAGTTTAAATGGGTATGTATAGCATGTGCATTATATCTCAGTAAAGATGTGTTTTTTAATACCTAAAAACATTTTTTTAATGTTTATTTTTGAGAGAGAGAGAGAGACAGAGACAGAGAGACAGAGTATGAGTGGGGGAAGAGGCAGAAAGGGAGGAGTCACAGAATCTGAAGCAGGCTTCAGGCTCCGAGCTGTCAGCACAGAGCCTGAACTCATAAACCATAAGATTGTGACCTGAGCAAAAGTCTGACGCCCAATTGACTGAGCCACCCAGGTGCCCCAGATGTTGTGTTCTTTTTTTAAAGGTAGCATGTTCTATGTACTCTTTTTGCACTTTGCTTATTTTACCTTCAGCCGTGTCTCCTGGGAATCACTTCACATCAGTTCATAGAGATCTTTACTGTTTTGAATAATAGCTGCTTAGTACTCTGTTGTGTATACATAGTTTATTCAGCTCTTCTTCTGTTCTTGGACATTTAAGTGGCTTTAAGTCTTCTTCAATGATAACTAGTACTGCAGTGAATAAACATACGCTCATGCTATTGGAGACTTCAGAGTACATCCCTAGAAACAGGATCAAAGGGAAAATGCACATGCGGTTACTAGATAATGCCATTTCTCTCTCTCTCTTTTTTTCATTACTTAAAAAAAATACACTTTTTACTTTGGAATAATTTTAGACTTACAGAAGCATTGCAAAGATAGTACAGAGAATTAGTGTATATACCCTTCAGCCAGTTTCCCTGAATGTTAACATCTTACATAACCATTATCCTTTTGTCAAAACTAAGAAATTAACATTAATACAATATTATTGACTACATTATAGATTTCACTGGGATTTTACCAAATTTTCCACCGACATCCCTCCCTTTTTGATTATTGTGTTAAGAAAACATACTGTGACATCTACCCTCTTAACTTTTCAAGTGTATAGTTAAGTATTGTTAACTATACAATTGTATTGTCATAGAGCAGATCTAGAACTTTCTCATCTTGCATGACTGAGACTTTATACCTGTTGAACAGCAACTCCCCCATTTTCCCCTCCCTCCATGTCCCTGGCACTCACCATTCTAAGTTTTCACTACTTTTAAAGGCATGACTGCATTTGGTCAGTCACAGCTAATTTATAACATAAACCCAGTTCTTTACTGAGCCTGTTCCATTTCGCATTCCCACCAGCAATGAATGATTGTGTCCTCCCATAGCCTTGGCAACAGCCTTCATTATCAAGCTTTTCGATTTTAGCCAATAGGAAGGCTGGAAATTTGCCAAATGATGGCTAGTATCTCCTTGTGATTCAAATTAGCATTTCTCTTATTCTCTTGAATATCTCTTCATATTTTAAGGGCCATCTTTATAATCTTTTTGTGAATTGTCTTTTCATTTTTCTGTAAGATTTTTATTCTTGTTCTTCCTCCATTTTAAAAAGCTCTTTGCATATTAGAGGTATTAACCCTTTATTTCTGTTGTATGTTACAAATATTTTCTCCCAGTTTGTTTTGCATATGTAGAAGTTTTAATTTTATCTGTTCCTCTTAATCCCCTTTATTTATTTCACCTATCCCCCACCCCACCCGTCTCCTCTCTGGCAAACACCGGTTTGTTCTCTGTATTTAAGAGTGTGTTTATTGTTGTTGTTGCTGTTGTGTATTTAAGAGTCTGTTTTTGTTGTTGTTGGTTTGTCTTTTTCTTTGTTCATTTGTTTTGTTTCTTAAATTCCACATATGAGTGACATCGTATAGTATTTGCCTCTCTCTGACTTTTTACTTAGCATTATACTCTCTAGGTCCATCCATGTTTTGGAAATGGCTAGATCTCATTCTTTTTTTATGGCTGTATAATAGTCCATTGTGTACATATACCACATCTTCTTTGTCTATTGATCTATCATTGGGCACTTGGGCTTCTTCTATATGTGTGCTATTGTAAATGATGCTGCAATAAACATACAGGTGCACGTATCTTTTTGAATTAGTGTTTTCATTTTCTTTGGGTAAATGCCCAGTAGTGTAATTACTGGAACATATGGCAATTCTATTTTTAATTTTTTGAGGAACCTCCATGCTATCTTCCACAGTAGCTGTACCACTTTGCATTCCTATCAACAGTGCATGAGGGTTCCTTTTTCTCCGTATCCTCACCAACACTTGTAATTTCTTGTGTTTTTGATTTTAGCCATTCTGATAGGTGTGAGGTCATATCTCATTGTGGTTTTGATGTGAATTTCCCTGATGATCAGTGATGTTGAGCATCTTTTCATGTCTGTTGGCCATTTGTATGTATTCTTTGGAAAAATGTCTATTCAGGCTGTCTGCCCATTTTTAAATCAGATTATTTGGGTTTTTTTTTTTTGGTATTGAGTTGTTTAAATTCTTTATGTATTTTGGATATTAACCTCTTTGTAGATATATCATTTGCAGATATCTTCTCCCATTCAGTACATTGCCTTTCTGTTTTGTCAATGGTTTCCTTCACTGTGCAAAAGCTTTTTATTTTGGTGTAGTCCCAAGAGTTAATTTTGCTGTTGTTTCCCTTGCCTTAGGACACATATCTAGAAAAATATTTACCTAAAAAGCTTTTATTTTTATGTAGCCATACATATATGTATGTATATATATTTTGTATATGGATTTGATTTGATTTTTTTTAATGTTTATTTTTGCATGCGAGAGAGACAGAGCATGAGTGGGGAGGAGCAGAGAGGGAAACAGAATCTGAAGCAGGCTCTAGGCTCTGAGCTGTCAGCAGCTGTCAGCACAGAACCCGATGCGGGGCTTGAACTCACAAACCGTGAGATCATGACCTGACCTGAAGTCAGATGCTTAACTGACCGAGCCACCCAGGTGCCCTGATTTTTTTTTTTTTAAAGTGAGCTCCACACCCATCATGGGGTTCAATGTGGGGCTTAAACTCATAACGCTGAGATGAAGACCTGAGTTGAGATCAAAAGCAGGATGCCCAACTGACTGAGTCACCCAGGTACCCGTGGACTTTGAATCATAGCTAGAAAGCCTTTCTCTGTACTCATGCTAAAGAGGGATTTGCCTACATTTTCTTCTAGAACTTGTTTCATATTTTATATTTAGATGTCTGATGCTTTGAAGTTTATTCTCGTATACAGTTTGAGGGATGGATTTAACCTTTTTCCAAATAACTATCCAGTGGTACCAATCCTGTTTGTTAAAAAGGCAATCTTTGCCTCAGTGGTTTGAGGTATCTCTCTATCACATGGGTCTATTTCTGGACTTTGTATTCCATTGGCATGTCTGTATGCATGTGCTATGCACTGTTTTAATCAGAGGCTTTTAAATGTGTTTTGATTCTTCTCACGGCTCTTTAGAGTGTGTTCTTAGCTCTTCTTTTGTGTTTATTTTTATATTCGAACTTTGTAAAGAATCAATCTACCACTTATAAAAGAGCTCAATCCTGTCTTGGGGGGATTTCATTAAATACGTACAATAACTTCAGGAGAGCAGAGATTTTGCCTTCCCACTACTTGTCTGTAAGTGTAATTCCCTTCCCCTCCTTGCTACTCTTTGTGCTGCTGTTTACTTCTGCAGATGCTAATGCACCCCGCCTTACAGTGTTGTTATTTTTGCCTTAAATATCAGTTGTCTGGTCAGGAAAGAAGAGAGAAGAAGAAAAATGGTCTTTTACATCATTCACATACTCCCCATTTCCAGTGCCCTTTACTGATTTCTGTGGATCTGAGTTTCCATCTGGTACCCTGCATGATTCTGACATGTCCTTACCAAGAGCAAGGGCTAGCTTTCATTTCAAGCCTGCTTTCATGTTCTTGAAGTGGTGGGAGAGGACATTCTTGCCTTGTTTCTGATCTTATGAGGAAAGCACTCAAGAAAACTGAGACCGATTGTATTTGTGATCATTTCTTATGACTCAGTGGGCTGATTTTCAGCTTTACAAGAAATGTGCAAACTTTGATGACTTAAGGTAGTTGGTAGAGGAGGGAGTTACCGAATTAGATCTCATCCCAGAATCACCATGCTTGCCACTTTGCACATTGCAAGTCACCCCACCATGAGGCGTAGGAGATACTGCAGGTAATTTTAATATTAGATTAAGCAAAACATAATTAGGAATGTAAATCTGCCCAAAGCCCCTTATGTTCTGTAATGTGCTGTTCGGTCCCAAATTAATGATGTTTTGGTTGGCTCTATTATCTTCTTCATTAATAGAAAATTGTAGTGTTAACTCCTTGAGAATTAGTATTACTTGGGATGAATATGAATATTTCTACTCTCCTTAAAACCAATCCATTTTAAAAGTTTAACATTTGGTTTCAGCCTTTAAAAGTAGGCATGGCTGCTCTTTTTTTTTTTTTCTCTTATGTCATTTACATGGTAATCTCTAAACCAATATATCCAGTCAGTCTGAAAATAGGTGCTAGATTAATGTTTAATACTGAATTTTAGAAAGTTCCTGCCCAATATGGACTTTAGTCCCTGGCCTACAGGGAGTCCATTTTTTCCTTTAGCCATCAGTGGGAGTGTGGTACACATGGTGTTGCGTGTCACAGGTCTGGTTGGGTTGATTGATTTGTTCAATTAGGAGTGGAAGACAAGCTTATCCCTTGAAAGAGAACATGAGAGAGCTAAGATTAGAACAGCTAAGCATTTCAGATGGGCAGAACTTCAACTAAGGTGCCCTCTTAGACAGAGATTAGATTACATGTATGGCAATACGTGCTTGGTAATGTTTTATATTGTACTTTCGCCCTTTTACCAAGAACTGCCCTTAATATTCTAGATAGTGATTTTGTGAGGATCTCATTTAGATGCCCATATTTAAATAACTTGTTCTGTGAATATTTTACATTTCTCCAATTTTTTTTTTAAAAAAGAGTTGTTTTTTTTTTTTTTTTAAATCTAATTCTAATGATTACTGCTCCATAACCGAGAATTTTTTAAATAGGAAGCAAGAACCACCACACTACATAGGACACTTTCCAACTATGGTCAGTTAAGTTTGTAAGTGGTAAACAGGGAGCAGATGTAGAGGACACTGATACGGTCTCGCTTCTAAAAGACGGGCATGTATTCCTTCACTCAAACTTAACAGTAGGTCCATGAAGTAGATAGTGTAAAATCTTGTTTTACAAATGAGGAAGTTAAGAGGGATTAATTAACTTAATTAAGGTCACAGAGCCTCTGGCTTGTGGGGCTAAGTCTGAGACACCTGTTTCTTTGATTTCTATCACTTCAGGCTGCTTCCAAAGACCCACACAGTTTATGGATTGCTGGGAACCTATAAGTGGCACAAATCTTTCCTGAAGCCTCGAGTTCCTTCCCTTTCCCCTCATCAAATCCAGTTCTTGGAAGATCCAGCAGAAGAATAGTGAACTGACTTACATTTCAACTCTTGTCTTTCTCTTGTGTCTTTCTGTCTGTCTGTACCTCTCTTGATATATAACTGAACAGGAGCAAAGGAACTATGTGCATCACTGGCTAGTTGTCAGCCTTCAAGTAATGGGAAGCTTGCTAAGATGATTCTTAACTGCTCTTCCAGTTTTCTGTAATTTATAATGACAAGGTGTCCATCTTTTCATATTGCCAGGAAGATGAATATACAGTGACTTTTCCATGTTTAAATAATACATGCCTTTGTTTTCAGAGCTCTATATTATTGACCATTGTGTTGAGCTCTTTAACGGTCTCAATTTGTGGCTCAGAAATTGTTATTTTAAAACTCTTGTCCAGAGGGTGCCTTAGATTTCAAATGTAGTTTATGCTTTTAACAAAGAGATGCTCTCCCATGTGGCCTTGGTGTACTGACTAAAATGTGTCTCTCTCTTTTTAAAAGAAAAATTTAAAACATTTGTATTTATTTTTGAGAGAGAGAGAGAGAGGGAGAGAGAGAGAGAGCAAGCACAAGCACAGGAGGGGCAGAGAGAGATGGAGACACAGAATCTGAAGCAGGCTCCAGGCTTTGAGCTCTCAGCACAGAGCTCAATGTGGGGCTCGAACTCAGGAGCTGTGAGATCATGACCTGGGCCGAAGTCGGATGCTCAACCCACTGAGCCACCCAGGCATAGTGCTGTGTAAAAGGCTCTGTAAAATATTTTACCAGTTACATGTATCTCATCAGAAAGAAAATGGGGACTCCTGGGTGGCTCAGTTGGTTAAGCACCCAACTGTTGATCTTGGCTCAGGTCATGATCAGTGAGTTGTAGCCCCAGTTGGGCTCCACCCTGACAGCATGGAGCCTGCTTGGGATCCTCTGTCTCTGTCTGTGTTCCCCCTGCCCCTTTCATGCACATGCTCTCTCTCTCTCTCTCACTCAAAATAAATAAACAAACAAAAAGAAAACCATAAGCATAGATGAAAATAGCTAGGGATGCTGTTAGGTTTTTGTGTGGGTTCTGGCTCTTCTCCCTTGTTCCTCAAGAGGTGTCAGCTCCAGCTTTTGTCCGCTGCCCTTATGGTGCTGTCTGGTCAGCAGAGCATGTTTTAACCATGTGCTTTGCCTGACACCTAACACGGCAGTGGCACAGGGGTGATTTCAATGCTGGGACCAGGCTTTGTCCCGGGAAGAGTAAGGAACCTTTATTTCACATCTGGAAATATCTCTGAGGGGAAATGTTCATGGGTTAGATTCAGAGCAGTTCAGTTTTGGGAACTGTTCTCACTGTTTTGGCTTCTCCCCTGACTCCGTGTTGAGTCTTGATGATTCATTGGTTTAAAGCTGCTTCTCTTCCCAAAGAGCTCAAAACACTTTAACAGGCAATTTCTGCTCCTGGTATCTGCCCTGAAGTGGGCAAGTGGAGAGCTGAAGTGATGACCAGTGGGTAGGGGCAGAAGAAGGGATGGGTCTCCTCCCGCCTGATTAGGGTGGCCGTTCCTCTTGGCTAGACCCCAGAGCACTCCATCTTTCCAGATCTGTCTCCCGAGGAGTAAAGGCTCTGGCCCATCTGCAGAATGTTCTTGTGATTCCAGCCTCGTCAGTATGTCCAGTCAGGCACATCTCCTCCTGGCCTGGTGAGTAAGGCTCCCTTGCGTGAGTTGGGCGTTTTAGGAGGCATATTCTCTCTGTGTCACTTTGTAGTACCCTAGAGCAGAGATTCCTGCCAGTGCCTCGTGAGAGAGGAAGCCCGTGCTCAGCACCTCGTTAGCCGTGGGGTAATTGAACACACACGCGTGGTGACTCTGGCTTCAGGCCCCAGTTACGTCTGCACGGTTTTCGCCTCTGTGGCCAGTGTGCTTATGGCACCAGGGACAACGCCTTGCGGATAGATGGTAAATGTGTTCGCTTCGTATTATTTGGATTTCTCTTTTGTTCTCTCCTGCTGGTGATGTCTGAGTAGACACTTGAATTGTTGTCCAGCAAGGTTCACAGCCACCTCACAGCTTCTCACCTCGTCTGTTTTTAACACTCCCTCTAGCCCCCCACTGACAGATCTCCGAGAAAGGAAAGGAATGTGCGCCCTTCACAGATGCCAAGGGGACCCCTGAAAGAGACTCATTCTAACAGCAGATGTTTTTAATGCTAAAACGAAAAAAGAAAAAAGCCCTAGATATATGTGGTGTCTATAATTTTGTGTACCTGATAGGATTACAGTAATTTTAGTCATTCTAAAATTGTTTCAGTTGAAAGGTGAAATACTTGGATGATTTTTGTCAACAAAACTTTTTAATGTTTATTTTTGAGAGAGAGCGTGAGCGGGGGAAGGGCAGAGAGAGAGGGAGACACAGAATCTGAAGCAGGCTCCAGGCTCCGAGCTGTCAGCACGGAGCCCGACGTGGGGCTCAAACTCACAAACTCTGTGAGATCATGACCTCAGCCGAAGCCCGATGCATAACTGACTGAGCCGCCCAGGCACCCCAATATTTAGATGATTTTTTAACTGGTGGCTTGGTGAGGGTAGGAACAGCCGACAGTTTTATCACCTAACTGAAGCTCTTTTTCCTTCTAAAGCTAAGTTGCTAACTGTAAGGAACAGTGTGCTCGTAGTACCTACAATTAAGGAGCTCTCACCTTTATATACAATAGTTTTGTATCTTACAGCAAGCATTATTGTTAACGGAAAGAAAAGATTCCTGCTTTCTTATTCAGACCCTGAACTGGTAATATATCAGTATTTATTCATGTTACTACTAGTGCCTTAATAGCATAAATAGTATAAAATCACTTTATAATCACAAATGGGCAGGTTTCACATGACAGTATTATGTTTTGGGGGTTTTTTTCCCTCTGCATATTTTAATTTTGTCTTTCTCCCTGAATTGCCAGCCTATTACCTAGCTTTCTTCCTCTGTCTAAGGTAATAAACACAAAATGCCTTCTTCCTTCTTGGATGTGGAGGTAAAGATGTTTCTGTTGTATACCTTTCGGAGGACCCTGGGAATCCTGCAAAATTGCACACTAAAGTAACAGGAGAAATAGGGGTGGGAGCAGCCCCCCAGAGCCTATGCAACTTTGTAACCAGATCACTCACAAACTCAAGCACCAGGAAAATAACGAGTACTTGGGGAGATAATTTGAGGGGCAGCCCAGGCAGGTACTCCGAGTGGCAGAAGGCTGCCGCAGGGGCTATTAAAAATGTACGAAACCCTTTGGTCTCTGAAGCAGCTTCAGAGTTGAGCAAGAATTACGTGAGGGAAGCTGGTCATGCTTCAGATCTGTGGTGGTGTCACCCCAGACCCACAGACTGCTGCAGTCTGGGCCGGCTTCTCTTCTCCCCTCCAGCAGCCCCCTGTGTGAACCAAGACGCAGACCTCCCGTGTTGGTCCACTAACTGGATTATTTGTCTTAAATTAAAAAAAAAAAAAAAAAAACGATTTGCACAGAAGATGGAAACATTCTAACATCCATTCATCCATGAATGAATGAACATGTATAGACACACAAAGGAATATTGTTCAGCTTCAAAAGGAAGGAAATTCTAACACATGCTATGGGATAGATGAACCCTGAAGACCTTATGCTGAGTGGAATGAGCCAGTCACAAAAGAGGACAAATACTGTATAATTCCATTTCTATGAGGTTCATAGAGTAGTCAGTTCCCGGAGGCAGAAAATAGAATGGGGGTTTCTGTTTACTGGGTCCACAGTTTTGGCGTGGGAAGGTAGAAAGTTCTGGAGATGGGTGGCATTGATCGTTGCCAAACGAGGTGAATATACTTAATGCCACTGAAGGGTACACTTAGATTAAAAATATTTTTTGTGGTATATTTTAAGATTGATTTGTAAAGTGTACATTGTAGCAGGGGAAGAAGTCTTTTATCTGCTGTGTTGCAAATATTTCTCCCACACTGTCATTTGTCTTTTGACGCCAAAGTTTTTGACTGTATAGACACTTTACACTTTTGGAGTCATACGCATTTTGTAGTATGTTTATAAAGGTCTTCCTCACTTCTAAGGGTGTAAAATACAACAAGATCTACCTATGTTTTCTTCTAGCGCTTACACTTTTTTTTTTTTTTAATGTTTAAGTCTTTGCTCCATATAGAATTCATTTTGGTGTTGGGAATTTTGTGGTTTAGGACAGCGTGGCAGGGATATTACCAAGGCTTTATTATTTTCAAGGTTTATTAGGACTTCAGAAAAGCAATTTTTGCTCCCCGAGGCTTAGGAACTGTTGAATTTTAACTTGTATGGTTGTTGGAATGGAGAGGTGAGGGGAATAAAAGACATGAACTCTGTGCTACTTGATGAATTATGAGGACTTTTATAACATGCTGGCCTAAAGCAAAGTCACATTTCCTTCCTTTTTGACCAGCTGACTTAGCATTTTTTTTTACGTGAAAAATATGGAGCAGAGAGGTTAATAAAGTCCCTTAAGAGACAACATCTCATTTAAAAAGCATAATCCAGGGGCGCCTGGGTGGCTCAGTCGGTTGAATGTCCGACTTAAGCTCAGGTCATGCTCTCGCGATTTGTGAGATCGAGCCCCGCGTTGGACTCTGTGCTGACATCTCGGAGCCTGGAGCCAGCTTCAGATTCCATGTCTCCCTCTCCCTCTCTCTGTCTCTTCCCCAACTCGTGCTGTCTCTCAAAAATAAATAAAAAATAAAATATTAAAAAAAAAAAAAAAAGAAAGCATAATCCAGTTTGGAAGCAAAATAACTGACGTTGGTACCCCAGGCTTTCCTCTGAAATATTCCCAAGGCATGTCGCGGTTGCCGGCCTCAGGTGGCTGCCCTTCCGAGTGGAGAGGAAAGCAGGCGGCTTCATTTTCCGTCATCTGAGGTCTCTGCTCCGAGGAGAGGCCTGGTGAACTTAGTGCCTCGCAGGGGCCAGCCAAGAGCTGGAGCTGGACGGGCAGGGACACGTCCTGGTGGCATCTGGAATTTTGATTCTGGATCGGAAGCCGTCCAGAGGCCGAAATGGGAGGACACCCCAAGTCTGTAATCATTTTTCTTTTCACCCATGGTTTGCTGGAAAAGTGTGTGGACATCGACAGGAAGAACTGGGTCCTAATCCCCCCTCTACCGCTCACTAGTTGTTTGACACCGGAAAGTCAGCTAACCACTTTAGGCCTCACTTTTTGTGTGTGTAAATGAGGCAGTTGAATCAGATAGAGTACAGCCCCTCAGATAGCTCCAACAGTCTGTGTGGTGCGCTGGCCCAGAGGGCTTCTGCGTCCCGTGGTGTAGGTTCTGTTTCCTCATCAGTGTGTTCCTGCCCCTGCTCAGCCCCACCCATCATGCAGACACAAGAGAGTGGGCACACCCATGCTTGCTGGCGGAGCGGTCCCTGGAAACTCGGACCTACCCTTAGGGAGCTGAGTGGCTTTGCGTTTTGCCCTTAGTCATTTTCTTTTGGTTTGGGCACTTGGGTTAATAAAATCAAACGTAACAACTTACTCTGTGTCTTCATGGATGTATAGAGAGTAATTCACATATAAGAAGTGCTGAGAATCTAGACATACACGCAAGAAAGACAGTGTACTAGAAATAGAGGAAAGAGAACATGCTAAATAATACGCCAAATATAACGAAGGGTGTTGTTGTTTCACTGGGGTCAGTGTGCGCTTGGTTGGATCGGGTCCATGAGTGAAATTTCATTCTCTTTTTCCTGACTTTGAAAGAAAGAATTCCTGGAGGAGGTGAGTTTGGATTTGACACTGGGAGATGGGTAAGTTGTGTGGGTGGTACTACAGACGTTTACTTAACACTGAATTCATGTCAGACACGGGGTAGGTGTTTTATATATTATTTCATTCTGGAAACAGCCCTACGGAAAGAGTGCTACTATCCTCATTTTTCCATTTTCCAATGAGAAAACTGAGGCCCAGAGAGTTTGGGTAACCTCCTCAGGTTTTCACAGCAAATAAGCAATGAAAAGCAGTGATCTCTGACCTCAAGGCCCATGGTTTTTATATATATCATGCTGTTTTTAATTCTTTTAGAATCACTGAAAATATACAGTCTCAATATTACATATGTTTTTCCTAAATGTGTCTTTTTACATTGGATCCCGTCCGTGCTTTGAGGAGATTTATAGTTAATGAGGTTATCTAATGCCAAAATTTGGCAAAGTTAAGTGGATCAAGATACCGTATCAATCAAGGTCTTAGTCATAAGCAACTGATAAGAAGTTATAAGTTATAAGAAACTGATTTCGGCTAATTTAAGCAGAAGGGGAATGTATTAGAAATACATTGGGTTAGGTGCTTGGGTGGCTCAGTCGGTTAAGCATCCGACTTTGGCTCAGGTCATGATCTCATGGTTCATGAGTTTGAGCCCCACGTCGGGCTCTGTGCTGACAACTCAGAGCCTGGAGCCTGTTTCAGATTCTGTGTCTCCCTCTCTCTGCCCCTCCCCTGCTCATTTTCTGTCTCTTTCTCTCTTTCTCTAATATATATATATATATATATATATATATATATATATATATATATATATATGTATATATAAATTTTTTTTAAAAAAAGAAATGCATTGGGTGCTCACAGCCTCTCTGGAAGCATCTGAGAACCAGGTTCAAGCTTGAGGGCTTGGAACAGGCCTCCCGTTCTGTTGAAGAGCTGACCCCGTGAGGGCTTGCTGCTGGTGCTCTGCCCAGGACACTGCGGTTTGTACCAACCCCTCCAACGTTACCAACCTTTTAGAAGTCGGTTATAGTTGCTCCCACCCAACACTAACAATGGAATTTGCATGCTCCCTTATTCTTGTCATTGGTTTTTGACTCAGAAACTAGACATGAGTATTCATGATCAACATGGCCATTGTGTGTGTGTGTGTGTGTGTGTGTGTGTGTGTGTGTGTGTGTGTGTATGTTCCCATGTCCTAGAGCAAGAAAATGGGAAAGGGAATATCTGCCATTTTCTCTTTGGTAGTAGGAAGAGGACTCTACCTCATAAGAAAGGGGATTCAGATCTGGTGGCCAAGAGAATGACAAATGGCTCCTGTAGGTGACAGTTGCTTTAGCAATTCTGGGAGGTTGTTGGCAGCAAATTGATCATCAAACCATAAGACAGAATGCTAAAGATAAACACATACGATTTAGGCAGGAATTATTTTACCTAAAGTAAAAAAAGAAAGCACAATTTGGGTTTAAAGAAAGGAAAATGATATTGACTGATGAATGGAAAAATAAAATGTTATAAATATATCCATACAATGGGATATCTGGCAATAGAAAGAAATGAAATACCAATACATATGGGTACAGGTTTCCTTTCAGGGTGGTGAGATGTCCTCAAATTGATCGTGGCAATGGCTGCACAACTGTGTGAATATACTAAAGACTATTGAAATGTCTAGTATAAGCGAGTGAATTGTATGGATGTGAATTATATCTCAGCAAAGCTGTCATTAAATAAAGTGAAGCAGGAAACTTTAGGAAACAAGGCTGTCAATTGAGGGGCAGGAAAGGCACCGAAAATATAAATCGTGGCTTACCTTCCATGATCTGTATTTACTTTTTAAAATCTAGTTCGAGGGACTACACTGAGACTCGTTCTAGCACAAACCCTGGGAAATCTCTGAGGGGAAGGAAGGAGAGGTGTCTCATGATTCCTGATGATGGGGAAACAGTAGGCTTGTCACTGGTAATTAATAGTTGGCTGGTGTTGCCATTTATGAAACTGAACAATTAGAAGTTAGAATTTGATTTAAACTTGTTAACTGTAGCTGAATGTCAAGTTTTAGACCTTAAAGAAATTATACTGTGATTGAAAGACATATGACACCAACCTGATATTTTAATTGACTTATCTGGCTATGCACTCAGATGTTTTGTATTTAAAATTAAAAAAAAATTGTTTTTCAGAAACGCTATCCACTTTTCCACACTAGAGTTGCTGAAATGTCAGACAGTTGAGAACATGTAGGCACAATGTAGCTTTGTGGGAGAGGTGACCTTCTAGATCCCAAAGGGTTTCAAGGACTCATTTCTGTAGAGCAATTAAAATTGCATAGTCCTAGAAAAGGGTTTTAGAAGAAAGGGAGGAAAGATTCTTAAATACAGACCCAGATGCTAGGATGGGAATACATGCAGTAATTGTGACCTTGGCATTCTCGCTGTGAATTCCTGCACAGTTGCTGTCAGTTACGTTCTCTATTCTGTGTACTTGTTTGCACATGGCTTTCTTCTTGTATGTGAAAAATAATCTAAGTATGGTTCAAGGATCTTCAGCTTTGTCACCTAAAAGAATGAGTTGGTTTGTACTCGGGGAACACTTTTTTTGGGGGAAGAAGAATTACCAAGATTAAGAGAACAGTTTCTCTGCAAATTAGAAATCTTACAAAATTTTGTATGCTAGCTTGCAAGTTAACAATAGAAAAGACCTCTACTGAAGTGAATAAATATAAACAGTTTGAATTAAGGTTGCATTTTCCAAAGGGAACCATATTTAGCACATGAATGAAATAGATTACACATCGTAGCAAGATGTTTCGGCCCCTCTAGCTGTTTCTAGTTTTGGTATTATATGTTTTCCGGATCAGTAATTGCTACCTGTGTGATTCGAACAGTCCAAGGAACTGCATTTGAAAAGTCCCCTGTCAAGTTTCTCAGGATCCTGAGAAACTTAACAGAAGACCATGGGGGAGGGGAAGAAAAAAATCAAGTTAGAGAGGGAGGGAGCCAAAACATAAGAGACTCCTAAAAACTGAGAACAAACTGAGGGTTGATGGGGGGGGGGGGGGAGGAGGGGAAAGTAGGTGATGGGCATTGAGGAGGGCACCTGTTGGGATGAGCACTGGGTGTTGTATGGAAACCAATTTGACAATAAATTTCATTAAAAAATTAAATAAATTTGCTAATGGGAAAAAAAAAAAGAAAAGTCCCCTGTCATATTATGTGAACCTCTTCACTGTGTCTAAGCAGGGCTGAGAAAAGAGGGCTGCTATTATCAATGTTACCCTCTCAGTGTCCCTAAAACATCTACTGAATGATGCACAACCTCCTTATTTTGGCATTCGACCACTGCTACCTGGTTCCCACCTACCTTTCCAATCTATCACACATAGAGCTAATGCTTTCATCCAGTTGGACTCTTTCCTGATGATCATTCCTGCCTCTGTCTTATAACATTGCAACATTTCTTCCCTTTGCTGAGGATGCCCTCCCTTCTTCTCCATCATGTCTCTTGGTCTCAATCATACTGTTGCACCCAGGACCACTTCAAATACCATTTTTTTTTTAACATTTATTCATTTTTGAGAGTGAGAGAGAGCATGAGCAGGGGAGGGGCAGAGAGAGAGAGAGAAAGACACAGAATCTGGAGCAGGCTCCAGACATTGAGCTGTCAGCACAGAGCCCGATGCAGGGCTGGAACCCACGAACCGTGAGATCATGACCTGAGCTGAAGTTGGACGCTTAACTGACTGAACCCAGGCACCCCTCAAATACTATTTCTTAAATCGCATGAAGTGCCTCCCTTAAGCCCCCTAGAGTTTCAGAACTATGGCACTTTCTACTCCTTTTTGTGCTGTCCTGTTTCTGCCTTATTTCATAGCTGTTTGGGTGTTACGGTTTGAATTATATCCCCTTGAAAGATAGATTCAAGTCATAACCCCCAATGCTTAGGAATATGCCTTTATTTTTAAATAAGGTTTTTGCAAATATAATCAAGTTGAGATGAGATCCTACTGGATTAGGGTGGGCCCTAATCCAATGAGTGATGTCCTTTAAAAGAGAGGGAACTTTGGTTTTTTTTTTTTATATGAAATTTATTGACAAATTAGTTTCCATACAACACCCAGTGCTCATCCCAAAAGGTGCCCTCCTCAATACCCATCACCCACCCTCTCCTCCCTCCCATCCCCCATCAACCCTCAGTTTGTTCTCAGTTTTTAAGAGTCTCTTATGCTTTGGCTCTCTCCCACTCTAACCTGTTTTTTTTTTTTTTTCCTTCCCCTCCCCCATGGGTTCCTGTTAATTTCTCAGGGTCCACATAAGAGTGAAACCATATGGTATCTGTCTTTCTAAAAGAGAGGGAACTTTGGACAGAGACACAGTAGAGAGGGGAGATAGGGGAGGAAGATGTTCATGTGACCCAGAGGCAGAGATTGGAGCGATGCAGCTCTCAGGTAAGGAGTACGGAGAATTGCCAGTAGCAGCAGAAGCTAGGGAGAGGCAAGGAAGGATCCCTTCCTGGAGCCCTCAGAGATAATACAGCCCTGCAACACTTCAATATTGAACTTTTAGCCTCCAGAGCTGTGAGAGAATGAGTGTCTGTTTGTTTTTTTTTTTTAATGTTTGTGTATTTTTGAGAGAGAGACAGAGTGTGAGTAGGGGAGGGGCAGAGAGACAGAGACAGAGAGACAATGTGGAATAGGCTCCAGGCTCCCAGCTGTCAGCACAGAGCCCCATGCGGGGCTTGAACTCATGCTCTGAGAGATCATGATCTGAACTGAAATTGGATCGGATGCTTAACCGACTGAGCCCCTCAGGCGCCCCAAGTGTCTGTCGTTTTTAGCCACCCAGAGTGTGGGAGTTTGTTAAGGCAGCCCTCGCAAACTGATACAGTGAGTTTATCTAACCGCTCTTGCTGCTGCCTCCGCCGCCCCTGCCCATTATGCTGCAAATTGGTTAAAAGTTTGGGATGTGATTTGCTCATTACTGTCTCCTCAGCACTGACAGATTCATTCAGCTATGTTTTTGTAAAAACAAGTGTCTGTTTCTCGGGGCACCTGGGTGACTCAGTCGGTTGGATGTCCGACTTCTGTGCTGACAGCTCAGAGCCTGGAGCCTGCCTTGGATTCTGTGTCTCCCTCTCTCTTCCCTTTCCCCGCGCATGCTCTCTCTCAAAAAGTAAATAAACATTAAAAAAAAAAGTTTTTAAAACAAGTTCCTATTTTTGAGATATAATTTGTATACAGTAAAATTTACCCTTTTCTGGTCAGTTTTTACAAATGTGTGGTCTGTGGCCACCACCACAGTACCAAGATACGGTACTTTTCCATCGACCCAGAAATGTTCCTTGTAACCCACTGCAATCCCCTCTCCGTTCTCCCAGCCCCTGGCCACCTCTGATTTGTGGGTTTTGTCATTTTCAGAATGCCATATCAATGGAATCTTATAGCATGTGGCCTTTTTGTGTCTGGCTTCTTTCCCAGTGCATAATGCATTTGAGACTCATCTGTGCTCTTACAGGTATGAGTATGTTCCTTTTTATTGCTCATCGAGCTAATTTTTATAGAGTGTTGTTATGCACTAGCTGTTGTGCGAATGCTCCGCTGATACAGTAATGAATAAGGTGGGCACTATCCCTACCGTCTCGGAGTTTGTGGATCAGACAAGTACAAAAAGAAAGAGTATCATTAGTGTTGCAGTGGTGCAAGTGCAGTGTATCATGGGAACACAGAGCAAGAATATTTAACTCACATTTGAAGGATCATGGAAGCTTCCCAGGGGAGCTGCTGCTGAACTCGAGACCTAAGGATGAGTGATTGGGCTGCAAGCAGGTGATGGGAGGGATGAATTCAGAACTGTACCAGCTCATGAGAGTTGGTGGTTAAAAACTGAGGAGCTTTGCAAGCTGGTTGTTGAATCACTGATAGCTTGACATTGGTCATGGTGAGAGTATTTATACCACTGATATTGTTAACTACCTCGAATTGGGAAGTTGTTTTCTTCTTTAGACAGTCTCCTTGCACATCACACTGGATGGACAAGCATTATAGTCAGGGGAGATTGTTAACTGTGAAAGCAAGAAGGAGCCTGGTGTTTCTGCAGAACTGAAATAAAATCAGTAGGGCTTAAGTGTAGAGTGTTGAGGGGAGAACTGACAGCTAGAGAATTAGGTGGGGGCAGATCGTATTGGGGGAGGTAAGCCGTGTTAATAAGCCATGATGTCATTTTCTTATTTTAACATCTGTGTCAGTTCTGGCTTGGTTTCAATCGATTGATTATTCTCACTGGGGAGAATTATTCTCCTGCTTTACACGCCAGGCGGTTTTTGATTGTACGTCAGAAACTGCGAGTTTTACCTTCTGTATTCCTGTAAATCTTGGGTAGTTTTGTTCTGGGACACAGGTAAGTTTTACTTGGACACAGTTTGATCATTTCGGTCATTTGTGTAAGATTCTTTGCTTGGGACCAGAGCCATGTTTAGTGGAGAGTTAATTCTTCCTACTGTTGGAGCTAAGACCCTTTGAATTCTCTACTGAATGCCCATGAATTATCAAGTTTTCTAGTCTGACTGGTGGGAACAAGCACTATTCCTTGGCCCTGTTTGAGTATCAGGTAGGTACTGACTGGTTCCTGTAAATCCTGGGTCATTTTTTTCTTGACCTTGAACAGTTCCTCACACGTTTGCAGTGATCACATTCTGGTCAACATTTGAGGGGGACCGTCTCGAGCTGCCGAGAGTTCTCTCTCTGAAGCATCCTCCCTGCTGCAATTCTCTCCTGAGGACTCTATTTACCTCATTTCCCTGGATTCTTACTTCCATGTTCTAATTTCAGGGAGTCTGCCACACTCTGCCTAATCCCCCCTAGATTTTTAGGCTATTTCAGGTGAAGGATAAGTTGGGTTCCTGGTGTTTCTGCAGAACTGAAATAAAATCAATATTAAATAAATCAATAAAATCATTGATTTTATTACAGCTAAATAGTAGCTCAATCAATCAATCAATCAATAAAATCATTGGCTGGACCTAATATCAGTGGAGGGCAATTAAAGAGAGGTTTACATGGGGGCTGGTGGGATCAGATTTGCTTTTTTAAAACATCAGTTTGAATGTAATATAGAAATAGATTGAGGGTGCCTGGGTGGCTCAGTCGGTTAAGCATCTGACTTCGGCTCAGGTCATGATCTTGCGGTCCATGAGTTCGAGCTCCGCCTTGGGCTCCATGTTGACAGCTTGGAGCCTGGAGTCTGCTTTGGATTCTGTGTCTCCCTCTGCCTCTGCCCCTCTCCCGCCTACTCTGTGTCTCTCTCGCTCTCCAAAATAAATAAACATTAAAAAAAATAAACACATTGTTTTGCTTACCTGTTGGAGTTGCTTGGGGACCTGAAATAAAAAACAATTTTGGAGTTAGGTAAACCAGCTACAGTGGTAGCGCAATAATTCAGTTAAGAGATAGTGGTGACTGGGGTGCCTGGGTGGTGCAATTGGTTAAGCGTCCAACTTTGGCTCAGGTCAGGATCTTGTGGTTGGTGAGTTTGAGCCCCGTGTCAGGCTCTGTGCTGACAGCTCAGAGCCTGGAGGCTGCTTTGGATTCTGTGTCTCCCTCTCTCTCTCTGCCCCATCCCTGCTTGTGCACTCTGTCTCTCTCTCAAAAATAAATAAATATTAACACAAATTAAAAAAAAGAGAGAGCGGTCACTGAAACTAGGGAATCGTCAATATGGATTAACAACAATGTACACATGGGAGAGGTATCTGTGAGGTAGAAAATGTGAACCAAACAGGAACCATAACAATGGAAAATTAGTAGGGTAAGTTTCAGCGATAACAAATCTATTAAAACTCGGTCGGGTCTGATTAATAAAATAAAAGATATGGCATACTGCAGAGGCAGAGTAAGTATGAATTCAGAGAGGATGCCCACCAGAGGTCAAATCCAGAAACCTGAGTATGGATATGAAGGAACAGTGACATTAAGCCCTTGAGGAAAGTTGAAGAAAAAAATGCTTTTAGGAAAGGAACATTCTCAGATCTTGCGATGCTATAGAATTGGGGCATCCAAAATGTGGCCTGGTTTAGTGTCCAGATACCACTTTTAATCACATAGATTGGACATAACAATTAGCCTGGAAAAATTTTGTGGAAAAATGGATAGTTTAATAATCAATTAAATATAAATTAAACAAGAAACCTTACTTCGTATACTTAATGAGTATACTAAATAAGAAACCTTATACTTATTATAATTGTGAACATAAGTACAGAAGTTATTGATAAGGCTTTGGGGAAAGAAGTGAATTAATTTAAAATGTCTTCGGCCTTTTAGTAGACATATAAGTAGTAGAATATAAATTCCAAGAGAGCAGGGACTCTGTTTAACCTTCGTATCTCCAGCTTCTAGTCTGGCATGATAGCAGGTACTTAAATACATGTGTAAGTGGGTGAATACATTGTAAGTGTATTCAGATTGTATTCAGTAGACCAGGAGAGCAACATACAAAACTAGTTTCAAAGTATATTTTATCTTTGGACCCAATAATTGCAGTTTTCAGAAATATCTGTCAAGAATTAAAAATGCCAAAAACCTTAGCATTACGTTGAAGTATGAACCTTGAAGAATTAGCTGTGGGATGAAGTATGCATTTGACAGATTAAAAAAAAAATTTTTAAAGAGATACAGACCCCATTATTCCAACTATGCGTGTTGTTTCACTTTTATTTAGATTTCTTTTTAATGTTTTTATTTATTTTTGAGACAGGGTATGAGCAGGGGAGGGTCAAAGAGAGAGGGAGACACAGAATCTGAAGCAGGCTCCAGGCTCTGAGCTCTCAGTACAGAGCCTGATGCGGGGCTCGAACCCATGGACTGTGAGATCATGACCTGAGCTGAAGTCGGACGCCCAACCGACTGAGCCACCCAGGAACCCCAACTTTTAGTTAGATTTTTGGTATTTGCTGCCAGTGGAAGGATAGCAGTTCAGTTGCTTGCCTGCAGTCTTTCCTGACGCGGCATCTCTTACCAAAAATGAGGAGTAAGATCCTGAGAAAGGCCTGTCGGTGCCTTCATGTTCTGTAACCACACTCTCCAGAGCAGGCTCCTTCTGGGTATCTGAGCTCTGAGAAGAGCTATTTAAAATTCTTGGCTTCAGGGTTGTTCCTTCTTCCCACTCTTTTCTGTTTGAGAAACCTTGAGAAGGAACTCGGTATCACTGATGGAACACTGTGATCATACCCTCTTCCAACTGCTTCATTGATGTATTGCACATTTGGTGTGAGCCAGAAGTTGCTGATCAGAGGTGCTGTTTAAGCAAAGAAAGGCTCGCGTGGGGTGCAGGCTTCTTCCTGCTGTTCCAAGACATCTCAGGCCATCTCTGTTTTCCTAGTAGTAGTGACCACAATTTTTATTCAGGAAAGATAAAGCACAAAAAGAACAAAAGTAAGTTTCTAAAGGATTTATATGAAGTCTTTATGTGTTAGGAAAACTGGCATAAAAGCAGAGAATTCTCAGAGAAATACTGCTTTCTAATACAAGCAAGGCAGCTTTGTATGCATCTCGTCAATAAATAAAATTTCCCCTGGGGATCAATTTCTAAAACTTGCTTCCTCATAACAAAGGACATCTTTAAAATTTATTGTTTTTAACGTTTATTCATTTTTGAGAGACAGAGACAGAGTGTGAGCGGGGGAGGGGCAGAGAGAGAGGGAGACACAGAATCCGAAGCAGGCTCCAGGCTCGGAGCTGTCAGCACAGAGCCTGACGTGAGGCTTGAACCCACAAACCGTGAGATCATGACCTGAGCCGAAGTCAGATGCTCAACTAACTGAGCCACTCAGGCACCCCACAAAGGAAATCTTTTAAAGCGATGTTTTCTAGTAAATATTTTAGGACTTCTTCTCTTTTTATTTTGTATTATTTTTTCCAGGTTTGTTGAGAATTGACAAATATATATATTTAAAGTATACAGTGCAATGATTTTTTTTTTTCAACGTTTATTTTTATTTTTGGGACAGAGAGAGACAGAGCATGAACGGGGGAGGGGCAGAGAGAGAGGGAGACACAGAATCGGAAACAGGCTCCAGGCTCTGAGCCATCAGCCCAGAGCCTGACGCGGGGCTCGAACTCACGGACCGCGAGATCGTGACCTGGCTGAAGTCGGACGCTTAACCGACTGCGCCACCCAGGCGCCCCTACAGTGCAATGATTTTAGACACAGTTGCATTGTGGAATGATTTGTTTGCTGTGAGAACACTTAAGATCTGCTTTCTGCAACTTACAAGTATGCAACAAAAATTTATTTCCTCATAGTTCTGGAGGCTAAAAGTCCAAGGTCAGGATGTCAGTTTCTGATGAGACTTTCCTTTCTGACTTGCAGATGGTTGCCTACCTTCTCACTGTGTCCTCATGCAGCCTTTCCTTTCTTACACTCCTGGTGCCTCTTCCTCTTCCTTTATCCCCAAGGTAGGGTGAGATCAAGGGTCACATGCTGTACTGACTGAGCCAGCCAGGTGCCCCTCTCTTCCTCCTCTTACAGGCCCACCAGTCTTATTAGGACCCTGCCCTTATGACCTCATTTAATCTTAATTACCTCCTTAAAGGTCCTCTCTCCAAATATAGTCTCATGGAAGTTAGGGTTTCAATATATGGATGTTGCGGGGGAGGGGAGCAGGGGAGTGGGCCACTGTCCAGAACACAAAGACTTTTTTTAACATAAACACAGTACCATTATCACACCTAAGAATAGTAACAATAAACCATATCAAATATTTAGTCAAAGCTCACCTTTTCCCAATTACCTTATAATTTTTCTTAATGTTTATTTATATTTGAGAGAGGGAGAGAGACAGTGCACCAGCAGGGGAGGGGCAGAGAGAGAGAGAGAGCAGGAGACAGAATCTGAAGCAGGCTCCAGGCTCTGAGCTGTCAGCACAGAGCCCGATGTGGGGCTCGAACTCACAAGCCATGAGATCATGACCTGAGCTGAAGTCGGATGCTCAACCGACTGAGCCACAGGCGCCCCAATCTTATAATTTTTTTTTTTAAAGCCTCAAAGTTTTATCTTACTGGTAGTCTGTGGGAATGTCTTTGTTTTGTTTAATGTGCATTTATTTACTGTGTTCTCAGCATCGTTCTAAGCACAATGAGGAGCTGAGTGCCCGTGTCAGAAAACGGTAAGCTGAGGTGAACCTCAGTTTCTCCAGTGAATACCCAACGACAGTGCCAATTTCCTTCACCTCACATAATGCCTGAATTCTAGATACAATACAGTGTTATTAACTATAGCTACTATGCTGTACGTTAGATCCCCAGAATTTATTCTTTGTATATTGGAAGTTTGTCTCATTTCCATCTTCCCCCCAACCCCTGAACCAACATTCTACTTTCTGCTTCTGTGAGTTTCTTATTTAGATTCCACGTGTAAGTGAGATCATGAAGTGTTAATATTTCTCTATCTGGCTTATTATACTTAGCATAATGCCCTCCAGGTTCATCCATATGGTTGCAAATAGCAGGATTTTCTGCTTTTTAATGGCTGAATATTCCGTGTGTGTGTGTGTGTGTGTGTGTGTGTGTGTGTGTGTGTGTGTGTGTGATCTTCTTTATACATTTGTCCATTAAGGACTTTTGGATTGTTCCTATATTTTGACTATTGTGAATAAAGCTGCACTGAACATGGGTGTACCAATATGTCTTTGAGATCCTAATTTCATTTCCTTTGGCTGTTTATCCAGGAACGGGATTCCTGGATCATATGGTAGTTCTATTTTTAATTTTCTGAGGGACCACCATGCTGTTTTCTATAGTGGCTGCACCAATTCATACTCCCACCAACCATGTAGAAGGGCTCCGTTTTCTCCATATCCTTGCCAACATTTGTTATCTCTTGTCTTTTGATACTAGCCATTCTGACAGGTGTGAGGTGATAGCTCATGGTGGTTTTGATTCACATTTCCCTGATGATGAGTGATGTTGAACACTTTTGTGTGCACAATGGGCATTTGTTTGTCTTCTTTGGAAAGATGTGTATTCTGGTCCTTTCCCCGTTTTAAACAGAATCATTTGCTTTTTAGCTGTTGAGTTGTATGGGTTCTTTAATAAGTTTTAGATTTTAACCCCTTATCAAATATATGATTTGCAAATACATTCTCACATTCCCTAGGCTGCCTTTTCAGTTTGTTGATTGTTTCCTTTTCTGTGCAGAAACTCGTTAGTTTGATGTGGTTCCACCTGCTTTTGTTGCCTGTGTTTTTAAGGTCTTACCCAAAAACATCTTTGCCAAGACTGATGTCAGAGAGCCTTTCCCCTTTCTTCTCTTCTAGTTTTATGGTTGCTGGTGTTACATTTAGATCTTTAATCCATTTTCAAGTTAATTTTTGTGAGTGGTGTAAGATAGGGTCCAGTTTCTCTGTTTTTTTCTTTTTCTTTTTTTGCATGTGGCTATCTGGTCTCCCCAATATCATTCTTTGAAGAGACTGCCCTTTTTTCCATTGTGTGTTCTTAGTGCCCTTGTCTAAAATTAGTTGCCTACACAAGTTTTTCCCTTTTCAGCAATCATGTTCATAGTCATCAGCTCATAAATTTGCACCATCCACTTTCCTTGGCTAGTGGTAATTATTAGAATGTTTCATTTTGAGATCCGTTTGAGAAAGTTCCTTTCATTTTTCTCCAGTTTTGAGGGCAGTGTGAGAGAAATTCCAGTTGATGGTCTCTGTGTCTTCTCTTGCCCACTTGTTATTTATTTACTTATTTATTTAATTTTTTAGTGTTTGTTTATTTTTGAGAGAGAGAGAGAGAGAGAGAGACAGAGTGTGAGAGGAGGAGAGGCAGAGAGAGAGGGAGACACAGAATCTAAAGTGGGCTCCAGGCTTTGAGCTGTCAGCACAGAGCCTGACGTGGGCTTGAACTCACAAACCGTGAGATCATGACCTGAGCCGACATTGGGTGCTTAACTGACTGAGCCACCCAGGTGCCCTGTCTTGCCCACTTGTTTTTAGTCGATGTCTGTGATTTACCATAAGTTCTCAGTGCAAACATAATCCTCTGTTTTATGTTTCTGCCCTGTATTTTTGGCAAGCTTCATGAAAATAACATGTTTAATACTTTTCCTTATTTCTTTATCCTCTACCCCCTTTATGTTCTATAGACCATATTTATATGGTCTATAAATATATATTAAATATGTATTATTTACATAAATATATATCATATATTATAATAAATATAGGTAATATATAAATATAAAATACATTGTATATCCTATATATATTAAATAATATGTATATTAAAGTTTTTTCCATCTTATTTAAGTAATCTGTACACCCAACATAGGGCTTGAACTCATGACCCTGAGATCAAGCATTGTGTGCTCTCCCGACTGAGCCAGCCAGGCACACCTAGACCACTTATATTTATTTGCTGATTTATGTTTTGTACGTTCACTCATCTGCTTATTCCTTCTCGAATGCATAGATGTACACATTATTCAGACAGTGAAGACACATTTGCTGTTTACTGTGTGCCAGAAACTGCACTAGTCCCGGAAGTATGTGACAGTGAAGAGATCTGGCTCTGACAGGTACAGTACTTGAGATAATCACGTTAGCGAAGCTGTCTGTGAAATGCAGACGTGATTTTGGCTTTGTGTGCAGCAAGGTGGCGTGGATCCTCCACGAAGATGAGATCTCTGTGTACCTCAGTCAAACCACTGAACACATACTCTGTTATGACCCCTTTTGTTCCCCTCAAGGAAGTAGAAAACACTTGCAGTATCGAGGAACAGGACCCTAGGCTCTATCAGTGAGGCAGCACCACCACCGGATTAAGGGCACTTGGGTGGATACGTGTGGCAAGGTGGATTCTGTGAAGTTTGGTTTTGCAGAACACTGGGTATGTAGGTAGTCGCCTTGCCACGCTACTGTGCTACGAGTAGAAAGCCGCCCCTTTTTTTTTGTACGTCATTTTCACAGCCAGGCTTTATGACCACCCCCCACCCCTGCCCCCAGTAATATTGTATGCCAGATGCTCTATATACATAGGTGGTGAAAAGGGGCCGTAGTTGCTCCGTAGGCCTCAAAGGTCATGACCCAAAGAAGATTAAAACCACAGTTTGCACATATTCGCTTTAATTTGTGTTGGGAAGGCAAAGCAAAAAACTTGTAAAATTCGAATTACTCTGCCTGTCATTTGGCCCTTTAAATCGTAGCTCAGTAGAATGATACTTGAGTGTTTTTCAAAAATAAAAATTAAAAAGTAAAGACAATGTCATGGGAGAAGAAGGCGTGATGGATGCTGATGTTTTTGTTTTGTTTTGTTTTCCATGCAGAAACACATTTCATACTCACTGGGTTGAATAGGATGAAGGAGAGGCAGAGAAACAGATCATTTGAGGTTTACACTGATTGGAATGTGAGAGGGAGACTCTGAGGGACAACATGATGTTCTTAATGAGCCTAATATTATTTTAGAGTTTTCAGCTGAGATCATAATGTGTGTAAAAACAACAAAATAAAATAAAACAGACTTCGTAAGCCAAGAATGGAGAGGGCAATAAAAGCCAGAAATCTGCTGGATGCTAACAGTAATGATCTTGGTATTGGTTAGAAATGGTTTCATTATACTGATTTAGATTAAAGGGCCATCGTTATTTGGATAGTGAGATCTTATATAGTTATCATGTGAAGTGTTTGTATTGCAACAGACAAAAGATGCCCATTTTTATAGTTTGTTAATAAAATATATTTTTTTAAATTAGAAATTTAGAAAATTAGAAAATTAGAAATTTAGAAAATTTAGAAATTTAGAAAATTACAAAATGTTTGAAATATAAAACATGATCACTAAATATTTTCTGAAAGATATATTTTCAAGTACATACAAATGAAAAGAATTTTTTTTTTTTAAATATGTATAAGAGTACATCTTACTTGAGCTACCGGAATAGGAAAAAAGAATTCCATGCCCAGTGGGTGGCTCCAAGTCACGACCCTGAGATCAAGAGTTGCAGGCCCTACTGACTGCAGCCCTTTCTGCCCACAGGTCCTATCCCTGTGCTTTTATTTATTTTATTTATTAATCACCTTTTTGCATCAAAGATGTCTTCAAGGATTCTTTCTTGGCCATTGGCTCTGGACCAACCCACCATCACCCCAAAACTTCATCAGATAGGATACACGCTCCAAGAGGGCACAGACTTTGTTTTATTCACCACTGTATCACCCACATCTGGGACTGTAGGATAGGTGGTCAATAAATGTTGAGCCAGTGTATGAAAGAATGAATGAAATTGACAGCTGAGAAAATGGAGTTATCTAAGATGAAACTAGAACCTAGTCATCCCAACTTTAATTACTTTTATTTTTTTTAAGTTTCTTTCTTTATTTTTAATGTTTATTTTTGAGAGAGAGAGAGAGAGAGTGAGCGAGTGGTGGAGGGGCCGAGAGAGGGAGATGTAGAATCTGAAGCAGGCTCCAGGCTCTGAGCTGTTAGCACAGAGCCCAACGCGGGGCTCAAACTCAGGAACTGTGAGATCATGACCTGAGCCGAAGTTGGATGCTTAACTGACTGAGTTACCCAGGTGCCCCTTATGTTTATTTTTGAGAGAGAGAGTGTGCATGAGAGTGTGCACACCCGTGAGTTGGGGGAGGGGCAGAGAGAGAAGGAGAGAGAGAGAACCCAAGCAGTCTCTGTGCTCTCAGTGCGGAGCCTCATGCGGGCTCCAGCTTAGGAACCGTGATACCGTGACCTGAGCTGAAATCAAGAGTTGGATACTTAACTGACTGAGGCACCCAGGCACCTCTCCCAACTTTAAATATATCTTATTTCTATTATGTGATTTGCCTTTACTCTTCATGGTTGTGCAGAAAAAGACAACACAGCAGGCTTGAGGCTGCTTATCCAAAAGAAAGTCCTGCTTGCAAGGTTGGTTGGTATCTGGGAACTTGGAATTTGGGAGGATTCTTACCATTCTCCAAAACAATCAGAGTGGCTCACCATGCCTAGATTGTTCATACAGGCTATATAGTTTATGTTGGACACCTGCTTTCCTTTTGCATATCTGGAATTTTGGAGCAGGGGTAGGGAGAGAGAGTGCTTATGTGCTCAGTTCCCAGTAAGAACCCCAGTACCAGGTCTTTAATGAGTCTTCCCTGGTGGGTAATACGTTACATGTGTTGTCATATCTCCTTGCTGGAGGAGGTAAGCACTTCCAGTGGGACTCCACTGGGAGAGGACTCCTGGCTGCTTGTGCCTCTGGACTTTCCCTGATGCACTTTTTCCCTTGCCTGATTTTGCTTTGTGCTTTTTTGCTGTAATAAATCATAGCCACAAGTACAACTATATGTTGCATCCTATGAAGTCCTTCTAGCAAATTATTGAGTCTGGAGGTTGTCTCGAGGCCCCCTGACACAATGGTGTTGCTTAGCTTGCTCTTTTGGCTCATCAGTGCATTACAGACATCCTTCCATGTTAGTTATACAAGCCTGTCTCAGTCTTTTTAATGGCTGTGTAGTGTGCTATATTAGGAACATGCTGTGAGTTATTTAACCGTTCTGTTAATGAATATTCAGAATGATTCTGGTTTTTCATTTTTATAAATAGTGCTTGTACACATATACTGGGTTCTAAAAGTAGATACGCTTTTGTCCATTTTGATAGGTACTGCCCAATTATCTTTTTAAATTTTTTGAATGTTTATTTTTATTTTTGAGAGAGAGAAAGAAACAGAGTACAAGTGAGGGAGGGTAGAGAATGGGAGAGACAGAGCAGACTCCAGGCTCTGAGCTGTCAGCACAGAGCCTGACACGGGGCTCGAACCCACAAACTAAGATCATGACCTGAGCCAAAATTGGATGCTTAACCACCCAGGAGCCACCCAGGAGCCCCTGCCCCATTATCTTTTTTTTTTCGTGTGTGTGAGATCTGCTTGTTTCTTTTTATTTATTTATTTTTTAATTTTATTTTTTTAATTTACATCCAAATTAGTGAGCATATAGTGCAACAATGATTTCGGGAGTAGAGTCCTTAATGCCTCTTAGCCATTTAGCCCATACGCCCTCCTACAACCCCTCCAGTAACCCTGTTTGTTCTCCATATTTAATACTCTTTTGTGTTTTGCCCCCTCCATGTTTTTATATTATTTTTGCTTCCCTTCCCTTATGTTCATCTGTTCTGTGTCTTAAAGTCCTCATGTGAGTGAAGTCATATGATATTTGTCTTTCCCTGACTAATTTCGCTTAGCATAATATTCTCTAGTTAATCCACATTGTTGCAAATGGCAAGATTTCATTCTTTTTGATTGCCAAGTAATACTCCATTGTATATATATACCACATCTTCTTTATCCATTGATGTCATCCATCGATGGACATTTGGGCTCTCGCCATACTTTGACTATTGTTGATAGTGCTGCTATAAACATTGGGTTGCATGTGTCCCTTTGAAACAGCATACCTGTATCCCTTGGATAAATACCTACTGGTGCTATTGCTGGGCTGTAGGATAGTTCTAGCTCTATTTTTAATTTTTTGAGGAACCTCCATACTGTTTTCCAGAGCGGCTACACCAGTTTGCATTCCCACCAGCAGTGCAAAAGAGATCCTCTTTCTCCACATCCTCGCCAACATCTGTTGTTGCCTGAGTGGTTCATGTTAGCCATTCTGACAGTGTGAGGTGGTATCTCATTGTGGCTTTGATTTGTATTTCTCTGATGAGTGATGTTGAGCATTTTTTCATGTGTTGGTTGGTCATCTGGATGTCTTCTTTGGAGAAGTGTCTATTCATGTCTTTTGTCCATTTCTTCACTGGATTATTTGTAGTTTGGGTGTTGAGTTTGATGAGCTCTTTATAGATTTTGGATACTAACTCTTTATCTGATATGTCGTTTGCAAATATCTTCTTCCATTTTGTTGGTTGCCTTTTAGTTTTGCTGATTGTTTCCTTCACTGTGCAGAAGATTTTTATTTTGATGAGGTCCCAATGGTTCATTTTTAAAGCTTTTGTTTCCCTTGCCTCTGGAGACATGTTGAGTAAGAAGCTGCTGCATCCAAGATCAAAGAGGTTTTTGCCTGCTTTCACATCGAGGATTTTGATGGCTTCCTGCCTAACACTGAGGTCTTTCATCCATTTTGAGTTTATTTTTGTGTATGGTATAAGAAAGTGGTCCAGGTTCATTCTTCTGCATGTCGCTGTCCAGTTTTCCCAGCACCACTTGCTGAAGAGACTGTCTTTATGCCATTGGATATTCTTTCCTGCTTTGTCAAAGATGAGTTGGCCATACATTTGTGGGTCCATTTCCTGGGTTCTCTATTCTGTTCCATTGATCTGAGTGTCTGTTCTTGTGCCATGCCCAATTATCTTTTTAAAAGGCTATTCCAATGTACATTTCCACTAACAATGTAAATGCCCCATGTCTCCACATTCTTTTTTTTTTTTAATATGAAATTTACGGTCAAATTGGTTTCCATACAAACACCCAGTGCTCATCCCAACAGGTGCCCTCCTCAATGCCCATCACCCATTTTCCCCTCCCTCCTACCCCCCCATCAACCCTCAGTTTACTCTCAGTTTTTAAGAGTCTCTTATGGTTTGGCTGTCTCCGTCTCTAAGTTTTTTTTTCTCCCCTTCCCCTTTCCCATGGTCTTCTGTTAAGTTTCTCAGGATCCACATAAGAGTGAAAACATATGGTATCTTACTAACCCTGTTACTCTTTTAAATTTTTATGTCTCATGGTCAAAAAGTGAAATGGCCTCCTATGGTTGTTTAAATTTGAATTTTCTAAGAACTAGCAATTTTGAGCATCTTTTCCTATGTGAGCTTAATCTGTCTATTTTTATGTTTTGTTGAGTGTCTGTGAGTGTATGTTCTGTTGAATGTCTTTTCTGAGTTGATTTGTAGGTGCTGTTGGTGAACTAAGGATTTCAGCATTTTGTCTTTTTTATGTTGCTAATTTTTTTTTTTTATATTCAAGTCAGTCTTTTTCTAATGTTTGTAGTGTCTTTTGCCTAACAGAAGTTTTCAGTTTTGAGTAGTAAACTCTGTTCATCTTTTCCTTTATGGGTTTTCTAAATATCAAGTCTTGCTTTGAAAAGCACTACCCCATTCTAAGATAATAAAACTATTCCTTTCTGGGGGCGCCTGTGTGGATCAGTATCCAACTTTTGCTCAGGTCATGATTTCATGGTTCATGGGTTCAAGCCCCATGCCGGGCTCTGTGCTGACAGCTCAGAGCCTGAAGCCTGCTTCAGATTTTGTGTCTCCCTCTCTCTCTGTGCCCACCCCCATTCCCATGGAGTCTAGTTACATATACCCCTTGTCACGAAGGGTAGCCTTTTATGATTGCTGGATCTGACACTCTTGAGTCAGATACAGTTTTTACGTGTAAATGGTTACCTGTTGTTCATGGTGTTGGTGAAAACTCTGTCCCAGGCTGAACATTTACCCTGACCCCTGTGGAGTCCTGCCTGGGCACCGGTGGCAGGAGCAGTTGAGAGAGAGCTCTGGGCTTGGGTTGATCGTCTTGAGTTAGAGTCATCAGGTCATTTTGGATCTTACTTGTTTAAGGTCATGTGGCCTCTCATGCTACACACACATCGTGGCTCATAGTCCTTGATAAGTGGAGCTGCTTTGAGAACTTTAGGAAGTCATCTCACTACATGTGAGATGTCTCCCTTTATGTTGATGACCCTCTGCATAAGGCTGATCTCTGTCTGCCATTTTATTCTTGTGTCCATTTCATGGCGATTTTTTTCTTCACATAGGTGGATAGTGTATATTTTGATGTGGTTTATGGTTATTCATTGCTCAAGTGTCTCATTGTGAAGCCAGTCTTCTATGGCCTTCATGCCATTAGGTGATCATAGGCCCAGCAACCAAACCAAGAAAGGGGGAAAGTTAACTGTGTATTATACAAGCTATCAAAACCTTTTAAAGTTTGAAAAAAATATGTAAACTACATAATCGAAGCTTTCTCTAAAGACAGTTAAGTTACCTTGAAAGACTACATCTATAAATAGAACTATCAGCTTTTAAATGTCACATATAACTGTTCAAGAAAAAAAATCTACTTCCCATTTGGCAGCCGGATGGACCTCTTCAGAAAGAAACCAAAGGAAAGCAATGCCAGAATTTATTACATTTGAACAGCTTTAAAAATATAATGGGTTTAGAAACATTGACATTTCAAATAGCTGTTTTTTCCCCTCATTTACCACCAGAAAAGAGAAAATCTTTTAACATCTCCTATAAAAAAGGGTGATAAAAATTGACATTCTATTTTGTAACAAAATACCACTTTACAATTCAATTACAATTCTGACATAAAGACCATTTTAGCAATAATACATTTTCACAATGTAGTTATAAATAAATGAGCATAATATGGATCACTCACTAAAATTTAACTTGAGAACCCGAGCACAATTGACTGGACATAGGCATGTGGAGCAGCAGAAAGGAGTTTAGGTTCCCGTCCCTTAGAGTTAGCAGCCCTGCATTAGTGGGAAGAAAGAGGGCTGCCCATTTGCCATATTCAGCAGAGGAAATGAAAGGACCAAGCCTGTAGACATTGGGATGCTGTAGGTACTGCGATGGGCGACCCATGTGTGGTGAATGCATGAACCCTTTCCTTCTCTTCAATGTGTGAAACTCACTGGGGCAAGAGTCATCCCGGGGCACCTGGGTGGCTCAGTAGGTTAAGCGTCCGACTTTGGTTCAGGTCAGGATCTCGCGGTCCGTGAGTTCGAGTCCTGCGTCAGGCTCTGTGCTGACAGCTCGGAGCCTGGAGCCTGCTTCTGATTCTGTGTCTCCCTCTCTCTCTGCCCCTCCCCTGCTCGTGCTTGTGCTGTCTCTCTCTCAAAAATAAATAAGGATTAAAAAAAATAAAAAGAGTTATTCCATAAGCCCCACAAAGCAGCCAGCCCAGAGCATTATAATTCTTTCTTTAGAAATCTCTAATTATGCACCGCTTTTTGAAATTTCTTAGGACGGAGTTCTGAATTTACTTTGTACACAAATCTGCTTCTGTTTGTGTCCCATCTCTAAATTACAGAGGTGGGAAAGCGGCATGGAAAGTGACTGTTCTCTTTTACTTGCTACCCCTTTTCCTTGGAAAACAAAAGTTCAAAAGGGGATACAAACATCCAACCATTTCCGTGGGTGATCATGAACTAATCTGTTCTCATCTGAAGAAAAGCTTATTGTCAATTAACATTTTGGATGTGATATGATGTCATTATTGATGACAACAGGTTGTGTATTAATCACTTTTTAAAAAAACTTTCCTGTGTTATTACTTATGTTAATTTCACTACTAAATGATGTTACTGATGAACAATTTTAGGATCTGCTCATCTCCTAAACATTTCAGGCAAAGACTAGTAGGCAAAAAGTATCCCAATATCTGGGATACTTTCCTCCTGTCCAGATAACTCGAAAAGCCAACATTACACCCTTATCTAAAATTGGATTCTGTCCTTATAAATTTCAATTAATTTTCTGATTTTAAAAGCATCTTTCCAGAAAATTCAGTTCTAATCTGATCAAGTCTTTAATTCTAACACCCAGTTTATAGGAAATGTAAGGAATAAAAGAACAGATTAGATAATATGAAAGTACAAATCAGTAAAATCCAGGAAGTGAAAAAACTGACAGGTCAAATGGTCTGGTTTCTTCAACAAATAAATTACGAATGCTAAAGATATTTAAGGGACACATCAACTAAATGTCTTGTGGGTATTTATTTGGATTATGATTTGAATACACCAGTACATCAGATACAAAAAACAATCTCCTGGGGCATCTGGGTGGCTCATTTGGTTGGGTGTCCGACTCTTGATTTTGGCTCAGGTCATGATCTCATGGTTTGTGGGTTCGAGCCCCACACTGGGCTGTGTGCTGATGGTGCAGAGCCCGCTTGGGATTCTCTCTCTCCCTCGCTCTCTCTCAAAAGAAATAAATAAATGTAAAAAAACAAAATAAAAACAATCTCCTCACCATCCCTCCCCAGCCCACCAGAGAAACCTAGGCATTTTATGGAAATATTTAAATATTATGTGCATATTTTATAGTATTAATTTATTATGTAATCACTGCCATTTTACATATTGTAATATTATTGTTGTTATTAAAAAGACACCTTATACTTTAGGGGTAGATGCCAAAATTAAAAAAAAGACATATTATCTGGTTGATACCAGGCTCCAGATGGGGCTAAATTTGCATACGTACATGCTTAAGATAAATTAGGCCCTTAACTTGCTGAATTCTGCCCAGTGGCATCTCTTGGAAATGCAGTAAACATGAAATGGAGAAAAGCTGGTTAATTATGTCAAAATGATTGCTAAAACTTGTCAAATGGAATTTGGTAAACAGATTCCACTGGTTCCTTGCCTAGCCAAAGTTTCTCATATAGTCGTAGTAAAAAGAGAAGATAATTCTTCCTTTAAAAAAGCAGCAGTAAACCCAACATTTATTACCCTCATTCTACTCCTAAAACATAAGAAATACACCAATGGTTTAGAGCTATTCCTCTGATAGTGCACTTGTATAAATTCTACGTTGAGCTTTGAAACTTGGAAGAAGTGTTACTACTTTTGATAATACCCGTGAAAAGCAAAATGGTTATTTTGGGTATACAATAAAACACAAACATGATCATCAAACTGAAAACACTGGAGTTGGCATCCAAACAACAGGTGTTTTTTATAGATAATCCACTGATGTTCCTTTAATTTAACCATAAGTGTATTCTGAAAAGTGTTAAGTAAAGCTTTTAGAAAGTCAGTCACATTTTAAGGATGTCAAGGGATCTCAGTACAGATTTCCTCTGCTATCTGAAAGCAGAGTGTTCCTATGAAAGCTCTTTGAAGCCAAAATGGTGTCAAGTGATGAGCATTTCTACTTTCTGAAAGTTTGCTTTACGCCCTTTCACTTTTATGAATGACCTACATTAGTCCCTGTTCTCACTGAAAGAAATTGGAAGAGGATTTTTGCCTTTACAAAAAAAAGCCATTACCATACTATCGTAGGTCTGTCGTAAATGTGGAGTGGCATAGCGTGAAATTCTGGAAAGTGGAGGATACCTGTATTTATGTGAGCTCACGAATCCTTTGGTATAATCCGCAAGTTACTCAGTTTATCAAGTTACTGCCGTATAGTTTTGTGTTTTTTGGGTATCAGATTTTTAAAAAGACTCGTCTTCGAGATGTGGAATGTAAACTTTAAGTTAAGGAAAGCCAAGTGCACTGTAAGGCCCTTACATAATGAGAATCAACATCCTTACTACTGACAGCCTTAAACACATCTACCAAGGCAACTTGTGACTTTCTGATAAAAGTAATGTATATCATTTAAATAAATAATTCCAGGACCCAAAAAGTGCCCATCAAAATATGTTCAGTAATAGCAAATACCAAGGCTTCTGAACACGTTGTTTGCATTTCTGCTTCGTAGTGCTGCACTTAGGTGTTGAACACTCTTATCATTAAAAAATAAATACTGGCATCTATGTGAAGAAAAAAAATAGCCATGAAATGGATCCCAGCAGGCCTGGGAGTGCTGGCCTAGGCCAAGGTTCATAGTTAGGGATTGGTTCTGGAAAGGTGCTGTTCAAAATAACTGTGGTCTTAAATAGCTAAAGTCTAGGAGACAGGGTTCAGTACTCAGTGCCAGGTACCAGGGTTAGAATCTGTAGGCCAGTGAGTAAGAACAGAGACCCAAGAGACTTAACACTAACTCCCTCTCTGCTAATCTGAACAGGTGACAGGGATTCACCATGTTATTAGGTGAGGTGTATACTTCTCCCTGGTTTTGTTCTGTCCCACTATGTTTCCTTTTCCCTTCTGTCACTAACTATTTAAAAGTCTGCCACTCTCCAGATTAGCGACTCTGGATATTAATCAGGAGGAAATGGCATGTTTCGTAGGCATGGAGATTTTTTTGTTCCCAAACATTTCATAGAGGTCCCACAACATTTTTCCCTGAGCTAATTACCAGCCAGGATAGCTCCTCCAATTCCTTAGCTTCATGTTTGGGTTCTAGGTTCTCAAGAATGGCTTGGAGAGATGGCATATAGCCACGGTAATGTTAATTAGAATGAGCTATTATCCTATGTGGACAAAGAGAACTTTTGTATCTTCTACCCTCTATGTTTTGAAGGTGACAATTTGGCCCTGCTATGTTATGTTATGTTATGTTATGTTATGTTATGTTATGTTATGTTATGTTATGTTATTCTGTTTCTGTTTTTGTTTTTGTTTTTGTTTTGTTTGGGTTTGTTTGGGTGTGGGTTTGGTTTGGTGTGGTCTCATTTACTCTGTAAACAGCTTAAGGATAATCATCACTTGAGAGTTAGTATGTGTTTAGGTATTCATGTAAAATGTGCTTAACGGATACGTAGGACGAATTGAGTTTTGCTAAGCCTGGCTATTATTGTGGAATACAGCGCTGAGCAGTAAACCTTAGTAACTGGTTGCAAGTGTTGAGTCACGTGAAGAATATGACCCAGCTTCTTCAGTCATGTCTTACCTCTTCACCCCTCACCACACTTCAGCCATCCTGGCCTTTCTTCTGCTTCTCGAATGGCCAAACTCCCTTCTGTCTTGAGGCCTCTGCTCATGTTGTTTCTCTGGGGACATGTTGCCCTGCCAGACTCATTCCAGGTGTCCTCAAAAACCAGAATTGGGAAAGTTTAAAAAAGAAAACCAAGAGGAAGAAGAAGTTCAGACTCCCTTTCACAGGTTCTGTGTCGCCTACATGAGTTGACCTCAGTAAAAGCAGTTGGCTTACAGTCTCTTCTCTTCAGCTTGGGTATTACTAGTGCTTGCTAGAGCTGCTCAGCCGAAGATTTTATGGAGGATATTATGTTTCTGAGAAATGAATTTGACTAGGAAAATCCTTATGTGATTTTCGAAAGAGGCTTTATAGAATCTTACAAATGAGAATAGAAGCTGGAGGAAGAGCTGTCAGCAGTTAAAAGGTGTGAGTTTGGATTTTATACTAAGATGTGAATTAGTACCAGAGAGATGGTTTCAGTAAACTCAGGTACAGTAAGAAAATAACCAGACAAGTCAAAGATAAGACAATAGGAAGACTTCTTATTTCTTCACTTATGCGACTCTGGCATACGTTTAGCAGGTAAACAACAAATTGAAAGCAATCTCATATTCCTGATAGCAATGAGCGTTCAGACATTTTCTCCAGCAAACCGCAAACGGTGTCCTCTGAGGGTGTGCTTTGAGCCATCTGTTCCATCGTCGGATTGCAGTCTTTGGTGCTTTTGATTATTTGACATTAACCTTGATGGAGAACTCTTCATTGCAAGAAGAAAACTTGGGCAGATTAAGGTAGAAAATAACCATGTTTGAGAGACATAAGTAATAATAAGGGTAGATTGATTTTCAAAAAAGTACTCAGTATAGAGACAGGAAAATGAAACAATAAGGAGCCACGGATGATAGGCCACGGAATTCAGGCAAGGTTTGACTCTGCTAGGAGACCACATTGCTGAGTTTCAAAGTGAGCTTTGGAGAGTACTGTAGTACTAGTGGGATTGTGCTTTCTTCTGTATTACTGCACTGAAGTGTGTGTGTGTGTGTGTGTGTGTGTGTGTGTGTGTGTGTGTGTGTGTGTGTACCTAAGCATCATTCTACAGGTGTCAGGCTATTTTCCAGGTAATGACAGTTTGGCATTGGCCTCGTTCTTCTTTCTCATCTCTCTCCGGAAGTGAATTGTGTGTCACTATAAGATTACTGATGGCATTAGAGGGCAGTCTACTTGAGGTATTAATCGTGGAACCTTTGATTATTTGTATGATGGTTTTCGCTAACTTTTGGGTGTCTGAAAGGCTATAAATAAAGTACAAATAAGTGGACTTAATCTTTTTTCCCCTTAAGTTTATTTATTTTGACAAAGCATAGGAGGGGCAGAAAAAGGGAAAGAGAGAGAATCCCAACCAGGCTCTACACTGTTAGCACCGAACCTGACGTGGGGCTTGAACTCGTGAACTGTGAGATCATGGCTTGAGCCGAAAGCAAGAGTTGGATGCTTGACCGACTGAACTACTCAGGCATCCCTGGGCTGAATGTGTTAAGTAAATCAACACCATAAGCATATCATTATGTGTATATAGGCATCAAACAAGAAAGGGACAGCGCAAACCCTTCTAAAGGTTTAGGGAAGGAATTTAACCCTCCTTTTGTGTGTGTGTGTGTGTGTGTGTGTGTGTGTGTGTGTGTGTGTTTTGTGTAGCCCCTTCTTGACTTGTTCAACTCCAGATCTGAGAGCCAGGAGAGCAGGGAGGGTGTCTTATATATTTATATTATTAACACCCCATAGTGTTTGGCACATAGTTGTGCTGAAAATTGTATGAAAGAATGAAAGAGTTACTAAGTAAGTGAATTGTTACTCTTGAAGTTGAAGAAGTTACTAAATAAATGAATTGTTACTCCTGAAGTTGTTAACTTCACATATGCCCATTTCCCCTGAGAAAGGTAGTAAACTATTTCGGTAAAATTCTTACATTATGCCGGAAACTAGAAATTTATCCTACACTTATCTCAGACCAGAATTAGAGAAAAAAGCTGAAAGGCATGTATTCTCTAAAGTTAATTTTAACTACAGTTTGAGAAGTTTGGATGTTACAAGCATTTCACTGAAATAGAGACAACTCACACTTCAGTGAGCACAATCACTACCCTAGAAATTGACCCTTACTAACTACCCCTTGAGTAGGACCTTCTGATAATTTGTCAGAGAGGGTGCAATTGACCCTTGACCATCACAGGGTTTAGGTGCCAACCCCCTGTGCAGCTAAAGGTCCATGTATAACATTTGACTCCCCTCCCCAATTTAACTACTACTGGCTACTGTTGACTGGAAGCCTTACTGATTATGTAAACCATCGATTAATACATATTCTGTATGTTATGTATATTATATATCATATATACTTACAGCACAGTAAGCTAGAGAAAAGAACATGTCAAGAAAGTCATGAGAAAATATTTACAGTATTGTATTTATTGAAAAAAATCATATAAATGAACATGTGCAGTTCAAAACTGTGTTATTCAAAGTCAACTGTGCTTGCTTCCCCATCCCATACTCATTCTCTTTCTCTTCAAACCCCTGATTCTCATCTGGGCCAACAGCCACCTGGGAAGAAATAATTATCCCACATTCCTTGTAGCTTAATAAAACAATATGCTACTGCCAAAAGAGAAATAAGTGAAAATGTTCTGTGGTGGTTTCTGGGAAAACATAACTGACAGATGGTGCATGCCTTTTGCCCGTTTTTCTTCAAGTCTTCTTGGATCTTGCTGTCTGGAATTTTAATGGGATAGCGGGAGCCCTGGTAATCATCTTAAATCATGGTGAGAGGAGTCTTCATAGGAATGGCAGAGCAATGAACTGGAAGGAACCTGGGCCACCATGCCAGCATTTGACTGCCTAAGTGTTAACTTCATTTGGTTGATAGAGATAGAATTTCTTACCTTGTTTAAGCCATAAATTCGTAGGTCTTCATTACACGCAGACAGACCTAATCCTAAGGGATGCACTATTTTACTACAGGTCATTGTAACATCTTAAGATTCCATTGTTTGGCTGAGGATTGGTCCTTCATTTCTCTTATTTATTCTGCCTTGTCTAATCATTTGCTTCCATCTTGGAATTCTGTGCCAGGGTTTGATGTTGGCCTTGTTTCAGAAAATAATTGATCTTGAGGCGCCTAGGTGGCTCAGTCAGTTGAGCATCCAACTCTTGATTTCAGCTCAGGTCATGATCTCATGGTTCGTGGGTTCTAGACCTGCATCAGGGTCTGTGCTGACAGTGTGGAGCCTGCTTGGAATTCTCTCCCTCTCTCTCTGCCTGTCCCCATTCCCACACTCTCTAAACAAACAAACAAACTTAAAAAAAAAAAAAAGAATTGATCTGAGAGATTTTACGAGATTGTCTACAATGGTACAGGGTTAATACAGAATATTCACCAACTATTTTGTGGAAAACAGCTAGATTCTAAATTCCAGAATGTCAGCATCATCCTTCTCTCATAAAGCCTAGAACCCTCTTAGTGTACTTGAGTGTATTTGGCTTTTCCTTCAACATAATCCATGCAGATGGGAAAGCCACATTTTAGGGGCTTTGGAAAGATAGGCACATCTTACTATGTAGTGCTCAATGTGGATATTTGATGCTCAGGGGCTTTTGGGGCCCCACATCTGGTGAGAAACCTAATTACAGGTCACTGTTGAGCAGGAGGAGAGATTTTTCTTACCTCTCCTGTTATTTTGGCTCAGCCTAACTTTTTTATTAATCACTGTAGTGGCTTGTATAATATTTCTCACAAAGAGTTAGCTGTTGCTTTGTTTTGGGTAAATATCAAAGTGTTTGACATCTACATCTAGAAAAGCTCATCCATGGAAGCTAGACATTGGGTGGCAAAGATTTTTTTATGTCCTTTAAGCTAAACTGTGGGTCATCTCTGGTGTGATCTGTGTCAGCCTGTGGATTTAGGATCCACCTTGACTTCCCAAATATCTCATAGATGAGAAGAGAGAAATTCAGAGAGAGAAAAAGGGTATATTTCATTTTCCTATAGCAGCCATCGTGATGACTATTTGGACTTACTCTCTTTCTATCAAGATTGTGAACTTGTCAGCCTATGGAATTCATTTGTGAGTTCCCAGAGACCTATGTCCTGGTCGAGGGCATATTCTCAGGGCTGTATGGCAAATGTGATCACGATAAGAGCCAGGAAAATGGAGCTTAAAACTAAGTATTCATTCAGAACTAGTGATATATTCCTCTTGCTTTCTAGACTTGGTTTCTGAAAGGATGCACTGCAACTCGGCCACTTGGGCCAGTTTTATGAGAAAGAGCTCCAAATACATAGGACAGATGTCAGTTATGGGAATTGGCTGCCACTACTGAATTAGTAGGTATTACTAGGCTTGGGCACATCTTCTGTCTTTTGCGCTCACTCTTCATGTACACCTGATGTATATTGTTGGAACTGGGAATCTTAGTGTGTTCTTATTGCCCACATAAAGGTCGTTCCTTGTTATCCCACCTGAACTTCCTCTGGAGAGCTTCATGGTTGTATTAAGTGCTTTCAATTTTTTTCCTGGTGGGGCTGAAAGGGTAAGCTTATAATCCAAAGCTGTGTTATCTATGACTAGATGGTAAGCTTTTTGAAAGCATATTAATATGGTACTGTGGAATTCTAACAAGTGTAGTGTCCACTTTGTTACTGATTCTAACACTTGTGTTAGACCAATTTGGGAAGGAAGGCAGAGTGAGAATCCTGGGTATTGTAAATACAGTGACGGACTTGCTCATCACCTTTATTTCTCCAATGCTATCATTAGCAGAATACTACCATTACCAGAGTTCTGTGAAACTGTTTTATTTTTAAAAGTCGTATTGTGGTTATTTAAAAGAACCCCTGAAGTAATCCCTTTCCTAAAGTGAAGAATTATTTACTTTTGAGTTTGAATTTTCATATCTTCCAACATGTCAGCTTGTCTAATGTTAGTATATCAAATGTCATAAATATTTGTTACCTGTTTTTGTTCTAGGAAACTCAGACAGCCAAGAAGCCTGGTGGAAATAATTTTATTAATTATAGGTGTAATAACAAATGGTAGGACTCAAGAGGTGTTGGTGTTCAGCCATTAACTGACCATCTGGCTTTGGTTAGACCACTGAGCCTGTCTAGACCTAAGGTTTCTCTATTCTTCTACAAAGGGAGGGTTATAATGAATGACACCTATGGTTCTGTGGTCCCAGCCTATGAGATCTATGCATATTTTGTCTTAAATGCGTTCTGAGAAGGTCTTCGCCCTCAAGAAATTTTAGCTTTTTTTTTTTTTTTTTTTTTTTTTGATGTCCTTCTTTGTGGCTAGTGGCTAGGTTCCAAAAGTAACATGTGCTTGTTGTTTACAAAGGAAAATTCAACTGGAAAATGTATTATGCAGAAAGGAAAGTCTCCTTCAATCCCATCCTCTGAGAGAGAATCATTCTTAAAATAGGTATATAATTATCTTGGCTTATTTCTATGCATATATTAGTATTTTTGTGATATATACACATGTGTATGTAGCATGTGTGCATATTGCATGCATGTATATCTTATTTATGCTGTACTAAAACTTGATTTTTTCAGGTAGCAGTTGAAATAATATCTTTGCACATCAGTACATATAGTTACCTTCTTTTTTTAATTGAGGTGTGACTGACATGTAATACTATGTTAGCTTTAAGTGTATACCATAATGATTCAACATTTGCATGTATTGTAAAATGATACCCACAAATCTACTTAACATCTGTTACATAGTTACAATTTTCTTTTCTTGTGATGAGAACTTTTAAGATCTACTCTCAGTAACTTTCAATTATGCAATACAGTAGGATTAACCATAGTCACCATGCTGTACGTTACATAAGCTACCTTATTTTTCAAATGCCTCGTACAGTGTCACTAACTGAATATTGGAGGCACACCAAAATCATATTGTGGCCAACTGGTCAAGTGGTACGTCATATTTAGCTGAAACTAAAGCTAAATATCACTGTCATACAATGGATATCTGGAATACAAAAAAAAAAAAATCTGAAAACTTAACAGAACTTGACATTTTTTAATAAAAGGTTATAGTAGTCAGATTTAATTTTGACAATATATATTCTCCTTTTTCCCCAATACCTGGCGTTGGATTATTCCTGCGGTCACTATAATATACTACACAGTATAGTACCGCTGATATTAATGTTGCCCCTCGGCAACTAACCTTGTCCTCTCCAATAATAACTAGGTAATAGACTAGGTAAAGACTTACAACCTCATTAACCACTGGCCTTGGAGATTTGTGTGACGATCATGAGTTTAATGGAAGGAATCTCAGAAATTGAAGCATTGTGCACTGCCAGAAACATACTCTCTCGATGTTTTTAGGAGCATACTTAAGATTGCTGCCAACACATATATCCAACTTTCTAATATTTTTGTTGCCTCATTAACTGTCATTAACTTTGGCTCTAAAATTATGGCAGTAAATTAATGTGGTTGACTTTCAAGATGTAGCAGAATTGTTTCAATATCACGTGTATCTGTATCTTGGCTTTCCTTGCATATACACCAGCTTCCCCATGATTTCTGCGATAGAATGATATGAGACTCCTTATACGTTAGAAAAATGTGAATTCTCAAAGTATATCAGTTTCGTTTAAATATGCCCCCTGCCTTATTTAGCAAATTCTAGTGAATAAATCATGTTCTTAATAAGCTAGCATTGGATTTAGCAGGCCTGTGATTTTGGCATTCTTACCAAAGTAGAATATTAGGGGGTTTTTGTTAATCAAGCAGCCTGT